>NC_138548.1:93992370-94019870 GCF_964273705.1 Natrix helvetica | reverse complement strand
TGCTGATTGGTGCAGGTTGTGTGTGCATTGTTGTTTTGTATTTTAACGGTTTGGGTGGTGGGTGGTGTTCGTTTGTTGGCTAGGGCTAGTTTCCAGATGTTTGGTAGGCGGGAGGTATCATCACGTTTGTTCATGCTGTGGGGGTGTTTCTCTATTTCGATGGCTTCCATGATTATTCTCTTGTAGAGGTGTTCTGTTTTGGAGATTAACCTGGCTCCTTCAAAGTTGATTTCGTGTCCTGTAGCTTTAAGGTGCTGGAAAAGGGAAGAAGTTTTTTCTTTTTTTCTTACTGCATTTTGGTGTTCTGTGATGCGTGCAACAGTAAAAATAAAAAAAATATGGTTTTCTGCCTGCATGGTCTTTGTGATAAGCCAAGGACAGAAAGAGGGAGTAGTGACCTTCCTCCCATATTTAGTCATACCAGGGGTTGTAACATAAATACATACCTATTTCCCTGGCTCAACTGATAAGGAAGAGAACCCGTGGCTTAGTGGTTAAGACTCCTGCCTCTAAGATATATACAGCCCGGGTTCTAATCCCAGTAAGGGTATGGCTAGCTGATGAGAGCTAATTAGCTCGAAATAGATCTATCCTAGTCTCCTTTTATTTATTTATCAGTACAATTACAACACAAATATAAAAAGGCAACAGTAAAAATAAAAAAAAAAATATGGTTTTCTGCCTGCATGGTCTTTGTGATAAGCCAAGGACAGAAAGAGGGAGTAGTGACCTTCCTCCCATATTTAGTCATACCAGGGGTTGTAAATAAATACATACCTATTTCCCTGGCTCAACTGATAAGGAAGAGAACCCGTGGCTTAGTGGTTAAGACTCCTGCCTCTAAGATATATACAGCCCGGGTTCTAATCCCAGTAAGGGTATGGCTAGCTGATGAGAGCTAATTAGCTCGAAATAGATCTATCCTAGTCTCCTTTTATTTATTTATCAGTACAATTACAACACAAATATAAAAAGGCAACAGTAAAAATAAAAAAAAAATATGGTTTTCTGCCTGCATGGTCTTTGTGATAAGCCAAGGACAGAAAGAGGGAGTAGTGACCTTCCTCCCATATTTAGTCATACCAGGGGTTGTAACATAAATACATACCTATTTCCCTGGCTCAACTGATAAGGAAGAGAACCCATGGCTTAGTGGTTAAGACTCCTGCCTCTAAGATATATACAGCCCGGGTTCTAATCCCAGTAAGGGTATGGCTAGCTGATGAGAGCTAATTAGCTCGAAATAGATCTATCCTAGTCTCCCTTTATTAATTTATCAGTACAATTACAACACAAATATAAAAAAGCAACAGTAAAAATAAAAAAAATATGGTTTTCTGCCTGCATGGTCTTTGTGATAAGCCAAGGACAGAAAGAGGGAGTAGTGACCTTCCTCCCATATTTAGTCATACCAGGGGTTGTAACATAAATACATACCTATTTCCCTGGCTCAACTGATAAGGAAGAGAACCCATGGCTTAGTGGTTAAGACTCCTGCCTCTAAGATATATACAGCCCGGGTTCTAATCCCAGTAAGGGTATGGCTAGCTGATGAGAGCTAATTAGCTCGAAATAGATCTATCCTAGTCTCCCTTTATTTATTTATCAGTACAATTACAACACACACACACACACACACACACACACACACACACACACACACACACACACACACACACACACACACACACACATATATATATATATATATATATATATATATATATATATATATATATATATAATCTTTTCATTCATGCTCAAAGCAATGTACAGAGTGTTTCCCCATATATTTTCCAACAACAGGTGTATGAAGTTGAATTCACTGAGAGGGAATGACTAGCCTAAAGACACCAATTACTGTGACTAAAGGTGGATTCGAATTTGGATTCCCCTGGGGCCAGTGCAATACTTTTAACTATTATACCACACTGGCTCTCATTCTCTAGAGATCTCCTGGAAACCTGGGAGATCAATAGTCATATGAAAAGATGTTATATCCCTGGCTGTTCTACACAAGGCATTTCAGGTGAATGGCACTATGTATTTCTCTGGTTTTCTTTCAGATAGCACTGTGCTTTTAGTTCCTAAGGAGAGTGACAGTCTTATAGCAAAGAACAAATACAAATGGACTAGTTGCTCTACATATCCCATGTAGAGACATTGATAGTTGCTTTTTCTCCTAATAGGTGGCACTGGATGGAAAAGACAGCAGGGAACTTACCAATCATCACCATTTATTGATGTACATTAAACATTGTAACAACAACAACCAACCTTGCTGCTAAGATCTAGTAAAGCTCAGCCATGGGTGCATCACAGTTTATATAGAACAAGAAGCAATGGGTGGAAACTAATCAAGGAGAGAAGCAACTTAGAACTGAGGAGAAATTTCCTGACAGTGAGAACAATTAATCAGTGGAACATCTTGCCTCCAGAAGTTGTGAATGCCCCAACACTGGAAGTCTTTAAGATGATGTTGGATAGCCATTTGTCTGAAATGGTATAGGGTTTCCTGCCTAGGCAGGGAGTTGGACTAGAAGACCTCCAAGGTCCCTTCCAACTCTGCTATTGTATTGTATTGTATATGAACATTTATTTAATTTTATATTTTTTGCTGAAATTAAGAAGAATGCATGTTAAAATAGCTTTCTGAATACATCAAAGGAGAAAAAGAAGAGATGTTATAGATCTGAATGAAAATGAAGTGGAAGCGGATACGTTGTGGGGTTAATTTGTGTGCGTGTGTGTTTGTATAACCTACACACCTACACACTCACACATATAAATGTGGAAGTTACACATAAATGAGAGGGCCAAATATATGTCATAATGAATGGATTGATGCCATCTAGAATGGTATGGCATCATATACATTTTAGCAACTGCAAGTTTGTGAAGAGTTGTATGCTATTTATCAGTTCATTTTGATCATAGAAGAATCAGGAACAAATCCAAGGAAAATTGCAAAACATTTTGATTCAATGTGATTCCATGAAAAAAAAAGTGACTTTATTAGATGATAATAATGGATGGCTAGATAGACGGCAGAGGATTGCAAAGATGACTGGCCATTTGGAAATACAAGAATAAATAAGATTGGTGACTGATGAGCCTATCTGCTTAGCCAAAGGCCTATGTTTAATCAAGCCATTTCATCCATATCAATGGAAATAGAATAAAAACATGATTGAAAAAGTCTGCCTGAAATATATAGTTCAAATATATCCTTCCATGCATTTATGTGGAAAAAAGCATGATGGATCTGAATGTTTGTAATGAAATAGAGAATTACTGAAGAATAAAATATTCTGAATGTGAACTATTATTTGGTCCATTATTTGACAGTGTAAAGAAAAAATTTGGGGAAAATGAACCTAGAAGAAAGGAAAGATATTAAACAAAAAGAATGAAAGTAAACTGCAAGAAGACAAAGTATCAGCCTTGCACAAAAAAACATATTACTACAACCAATGCTAAAAGGATGGGATTAGTTTTTAAACAGTGGCTGATAAATGGTTGGAATCTTCAGGAATCTAGGGGAAAATCCAGGTGACGTTATCATGGGACATGATGGTTGAGGGACAGCCTTACCTTAAATGCATCTACCTGCCCCATTAAGTCTAGCAGGAACAGTGGTGGGTTGCTAATATTTTTATTACCGGTTTGGACAGGTTCCCCCGTGCTCGATGCTTCTGCACATGTGCAGTAGCGTCGGAACCGGTAGGCAGAGCCTCCTGCCACCGCCAATCCAGGCCAAACCTACCTCTGAGCAAGAAGTGACTATTGTGGGTTCCATCAATGAAGGAATCTAATTGGACAGGACCAGGAGCTCCCCCCGCCCCCGAGAACCCAAGATACTCAAAATCCAGGCAATATTTTATTTTAAGACTATGCTGCCAGATGGAGAGTATGGGGACAAAAAGGAGGGTGCATATTCTTTTTGTCAGGCATCTGGTAATTCTTAACATATCACAATTCCTAGTACTTCCTCTTTTAATTATTTCTGGTTTTCCAGCTACAAACTTTCCTGAACAGATAATCTAGGCTTGTAATTGCACATACTTCAAAGTTTTCTATATATGCTATCTCTGGAATTTCTAGGGGGAGTAGATTGCTGTTACAGAGCTACTAATTGATGTATAAGACCAAACTCTATTTTTTACAACACATGACAACTCATTTCCTACTTTTTTTTGGCAATGATTGAACCCAATTTAGGTCCTAACATTAAAAACATCAAGCCTTTACTTCTCTTTCTTTTGCATCTATATCTTTAAAACTGACATGGGACATGGACGTCTTTCAGAGAGTGTTTGTCTTCTGACAACCCTTCAAAAGTTCTTCTTTGTATCAAACTTTAGTATCATGCAGAAAAAGAGTGAGAAGTTAAGGACCCCATTCTCCTGTCATTCCTTCACCACAAATCATTACGTTTTCTAGACTGACATCAACTTGGTTTCTGTCTTTGGGGACTTCTGTCAGAAATCTAATACAGTTTTCCTTAGTAAAACCCTCTCTGTTTTCAAGAAGTAAATGAAAAAGAAAAGAACAAAAACAAGGAATAAAAAAGGAAATGAGAAAACAGAATAAGAGAGATTGAATTCTAGGAGGGTACATGTCACAATGTGTCCCCTACTGTAGATGTAGAACAAGAGGAAGAGGAAGAAGAGAAAAGTTTAGACAAACAGTGACATAAACAAATTAATTAAATTGAACATAGTCAATAGATGACCCTGCAAAATGTTTTTCAAAATGATTTGTCATTCGGTCAAGTCCATCGAAATTTGGGCTACTGTTTCCAAATCATAATTCAAGCATGCAAAAAATAATAATAAATTGTCTATCGTGCACATATTTTAATTGAAAAGTTCAAAGCTTTAAGCATAGGTACTAAAGAACAACAAAATACTGAGTAATGATTTTTCAGCTGTACAGGTAATCCTCAAGTTACAAACAGTTCATTCAATGACCATTCGAAGTTAAAACAGCACTGAAAAAAGTTACTTATGACGATTTTCTACCCTTATAACCATTGCAGCACCCCCAGAGTCACAGGGACAGACTTCCGGTTCCGGCGGCTGATGGCGACGGGCAACTCGTTTGCTCGCTCCGGCTCCCCGGTGGGCTTCCCCACTCCTTGGGGGGCACAGGACGCCCCGAAGAGGCATCCTGCCGGAGGGGTGGCATCGCAGGGGATCCCTGCATCGGCGGCGGCCAGCGGGAGGTGCCCTGCGCGCTCAAGGCACCGGGGAGCAGATCGGAGGGCGCGTAAGGCGTCTTCGCGGACAGGCTGCACGGAGAATGAAAAAATAGAAGGAAGCAGCGGCGGTGCGGTGAGGCGCATACCCCCCTTCACTCCCTTTGTTGATTTGAAGAACTTTTCAGCTGCTTAAAACTTTCTCTTTCGGCTAACTTGGGAGGCGCGGCTGGAGGGAGGGGGATTTCCCCCCCCCTCAGACAGGCGGCTTGGAACAATTTTGCTCTCAGCCCCAGGGGAAGGTGGAGGGGGGAGAGCCAACAATGATGCCACACCCTTGCTTAAAGTGACTTTCATTGAACTTAACTCCATAATATACTGATGATCTGAGGACTTTGGGAACTTTGAAAACTTTGTTATGCCTCTAAACCCGAAGCTGGCAGGGCAAGATGGCACACTTCCGTTGTCTTCATGAACTGTGAAACCTGACTCCACCTTTAAAAATTCAGGCTTCCGGTCTTTGTCTCCGTGCTACTCAGATGAATCTCTTGTGGATTGCTACTCTTTGAACTCTCTGGGATGAAAAACTTTACTCTATTGCCAGGCTGATTAGAGAAATTCTCTCCTGCCTGGATCCTCTGCCTCCTGGACTCGTCTGGCTGCTCTGCCGCTCTAGCTGTCCATTCTCACTGACTGAGCTCTTTATCCTATAAACAATGTCTCCTAAAAGACCTCCTGGAAAGCCTGGCTTTGCTACCTCTGCCCCGACATCAGCAACTTCTAGTCCTGCTACACAATCAAAGATAACAGACCTGATGCAACCTAAAAGTACAGAGATGGATTTGCAACAAATGCTCCAGCAACTCTTACAGGGACAAGAGGAAATTAAGAAACAATTAAAGGAAATGAAAGAAGAAATTAAAGAGAACCAAGCCCAAATTCATAAGAACTCACAGAGACTGGACCTTGTGGAGGGTGGGGTGGCGGAGATGAGGGAGGGGGTAGAGGCGGTGCAGAAGGGAAACAAAGAACTTGATACCCAACAAATGAAAACAGAATTTGAGAGAATGTCCTTTTATCTTAGATTTCAAAACGTGATGGAAGCAGATGATGAAAACATAAGGGACATCATGATAAACATCTTGGCTGAATATACCCACAAAGAAAAACAACAGATGGAATGGGAGATAGATCTGGTTTATAGAGTGAATTCAGCCTATGCCAGAACACACAATGTACCCAGGGAGGTACATATTAAATTCCTTAGAAAAAGCACAAGAGACGAAATTCTGGGTGTACAAAGGGGGCAAGCCCTGACATACCATGATAGGGAAATAACTATCTTGAAGCAGATCCCCAAGAAAGTTAGGGAAAAAAGGAAAAATTATTCGCAATTAGCGAATAAATTATACCAGAAGGGGGTGTGGTTCAGATGGTTGATGCCTGAAGGTATGTTAATATTCTGGGAGGAGACAAGAATTAGAATTAACACACCCATAGAGGCGCAAGCCTTTATGGAAAAAAACAAAATACACCTAGAAAAAACAGAAGATCCTACAACGGATATGCAGGACACGGGAGGGGCCGGAGCTCTGCCGGCAGGGGGAGATGGGGCAATACCAAGAAAGCTCAGATCACAAAAATGAATAAGAAAATCTCTTTGACATAAACTGACAGAGTCGCAGGGACAAAATTCAGATGCTTGGCAACTGGCTCATATTAATGAAAGTTGCAGTGTCCCAGGGTCATGTGATCACCTTCTCTGATCTTCTTAGAAGCAGAGTCAATGGGAAGCCAGAGTCACTTGACAATCATATTACTATCTTATCAACTGCAGTGATACACTTAACATCTAAGGTATATATCTATTCCATTCATACATTCATCCAATTAAGGATAAAATATAAATGCCTACTTTATGCAGGATCTGGGCATTAACATAGATGTATGCCAGGGGTGTCCAAACTTGGGAATTTTAAGACTTGTGGATTTCAGCTCCCATAATTCCCCAGCCAGCCATGCTGGCTGGGGAATTCTGGGAGTTGAAGTCCACAAGTCTTAAAGTTCCCAAGTTTGGACACCCCTGATGTATGCTAATAAAGAAACAGGTAAAAAAAAGCTGCAAAAATAGTTTCTGAGTGGCATTCTTTAAGCAGACATTCACAACTGGCTGTAATATACTGTAAAAGTAATACAAAATGTAAAGCATACCAATTGCTCCTTCTCCTTTCAGTATCATATTTTTAATTACATTCTGCTCCTTAAAGACTCTGAATCCCGAAGGATAGCGGCCTAAATTAAAAGTGGCATAGAGGCTTGCAGAGAAAAGAAGAATTGGATAAATTCACTATCCATGTTCCACAGTGAGATTTAAGTTGCTGCCATCAATGGAAAAAATCATCCCCAGTTGTAGAAAAGCAATGCAGGATCATATATATATATGGGGACATTTGGTTTACAATAGAAAATATTAAAAATGTGAGAGTAAGAGCATCAATAACCTTAATTTAGCAGATTAAGACTAGATAGTAAGAAAAGCTAGTTTACTTGCGATTTTGAAAGTTGAGCAAATATTTAGGGGGATACATTTATTTTTATTTATTTATTTATTTATTTATTATTTATTTATTTTTTCCCACCTTTATTTATATACCATATTTTTCAGAGTATAAGACACACCGGGATATAAGACACACCAAGGTTTGAAGAAGCAAATTTAAAAAAAAAAACTTTTTGCACTCTGCAAATTTCCCAAAAATGGGCCCTATTTTTTCCAAAAAAGGACATGAATAACCTTTAGGGGGCTTATAGAGTGCTCCTGGGGGCTGGGGGGCAAAATTGAGCAAAAAAACCACCTGTTTTTCACTTATTTCTGCCCTCCCCCATCCCCAGGAGTTTTCTGAAAAGCTTCTAAAAGCTATGCACGGCCATTTTGATGAACGGGCAGGGTTTTGGGAGGCAAAAATGCTATATTCAGTGTATAAGATGCACCCAGATTTTCAGCCTCTTTTTTGAGAGAAAAAGGTGCATCTTATACTCCAAAAAATACGGTAAGTAACCAAAGGTGTCAAACATACAGTATCTAATATTCCTACATATTTTCCATGGTCTCCTGGCCTGGTATTCTCATTGGAAGAATGCTCTAAGTTAGCTTTTGCCAGCTGTTTCTCCTGAATGTCTTCATGAGATCTGCTGGATTGGGAGACACCAAAATATATCTAAAGAGAAAAAAAATTGCTTCTTAGATTTTTGTTGCTGAATTTCTTTCTCTTTAAAAAAACAGCAACAGCAACCCTCCATTCCATGCCCTTGGATTCATCTATTTGCTAAATATGTTCACCAGGTTAGCCCTCAGTAAATAACTTGGAAGACTTACTTTTTGCTCAGAATTTAATTGTATTCAGATAATTTATTAAGATAAACTTAAGATGAATTATCCAGGAATATATGTTACGTCCCACCCAGTGGTGGGTTCCTACCAGTTTGGACCGGTTCAGCCAAACTGATAGTGGTTTGGCAGCCTGGGTCGCTGGAACTGGCAGCAACCCAGGCCTGCCCATGCCCCTGAACCAGTTCACTGGGCAGCGCCATAGGTGCCACCATCTTGTTTATTGCTTCTGCGCATGCACAGAGTAATTTTTATCGCAGCACACATCAAGCACCCACATGCAGGGCACGGCTACGAGCAAACCAGCATTAGTGACTGTCAGAACCCACCCCTGGTCCCACCAAAAAACTCCTTTCATCAAGCTTTTAATTCTTAACTGACTTAATTCTGATTTTAGTTACATTGGTTTTAATTTTAGCTTGATTTTAATTCTATTATTTTTTTCTTCTACATTGGATATTGTTATAAATCACTTAGACTGGGGTATTAAAAGGAGGCAAAATGTAAGCTTAAAGACATAAATAGGGAGCAACTGTATAGATCTGGATATATTTGGCAGTTTTGCTGAGTGAATCACTCATTATTTCATTACCAACTGAAAAAGGAATCTAAAAATAAATAAATAAAAATTAGTCAGCTAGTAATTTTAAAAAAGCATAAATAAAGCTGTGTCTTAAAAGAAGAAAAGGTGATCTCTAAGGAATTAATTTAACCCACAGAGTATGAAAATAGGCACTGAAACAAACAGCACAAAATCATTGTGTGTAACCAATCAATAGATAGCTATACCAGCCTAGTAGGTAATTAGATTGGGACAATAGTTAAGATACAGAATCCGGGAATATAGACTTTTCTAGTTCTGCCCACTGCAGATTTCCTTTACTTGTCTAGCACAAAGAATACAAACACAAATGAATGAGCATTCTGCGCTTATCCGATGGTTCTTTATTTCAGGGGTTTTTTTTCTCCTGCACACAGTATGTTTGAAAGTTAAATTCTGGCACTAATTTAGCCCTTGGAGAAATTGGATGAAATGTTTCCTTTGACTTTTCTGCTTACAAACAAGATGAAAAAGACATTGGTCACTCTAGTTGTTCATATCAGTGTCCTACTTTTCTTCTGGAAGGACAAAGCAGCACAAATGGGAAAGCTGTCCTTCATTTTATTCTAACACTAACTGTAAGCAAGGAGTCCTTGGTGCTCTTGGAGCTTGGTTGTTTTCTTACAGTTGTGTCATTACCAAACTAGGTAACATCATTGTGCAGCATCTGCAAGAAAACAACCAAGCTCGGAGAACACCAAGAACCCCTCATTTCAACCCCAAGCTACAAATAATATCTTCTATTGATACTAACTGTAAGGTAGGTTAAGAAATCATGCTGTTGTGTTTTTCTTAGAGTTTGTCCTTCATGGTTGCAGGGTCTGCTTCTCATTGGACTACGCTCACCTTCCTTCTTACAGAGAAGCTGTGTGTGCTGCAAGTGACTGTTTATCAGCAGGTTTACCCTAGATTAGGACTGACAGGGATGAGCCAACCCAAGGCATCCAGCTATCTTTTGTGCTGTGGGAAGTTGTCCCTCACCCGCCTCCTAGAAGAATGAAATATTTTGAGGAATATTTAACAAAGGCAGAATATTATATTTCCCTAAATGAGAAATTGAGAAACATGGGTGGTTTTTTTTTTTTTTTTTTGGAGACAGGAAGCAGACTCAGTCTTTCTTAATAGCCTCAGCAGATATTTTATGCCCATTATGAAAGATTGGGCCAGCCTATTCAGAAACCAGCCCCAGTTTCCCTGACCCAAGCAGAAACCGAGGAGTCCAACTTTTAGAAATGCAGATTTGGTAAACTATTCAAGACAGGATATTGGGGTGGGGGAGGCACAATGGTAGGATTAGAAGCAGCCCCTCACTCAAGATTCAACACAGAACAAAAGTCATTAAGCACAATAGGAATTGCCCAATGCCCTTTCAAAACACAAACCCCTTTATTGCATGACCCCCAGTGCAGACCAAACTTCATCTGGGAGCTCAGATAAACAATAAACCGGAGATTGACCAGATTAGCTCAGAAAAGCATGTAGGATTTGCATTTTGTCTTTTGCCTATAGATTTATTTTATTTTTATTTATTTTATTTTATTAAATTTGTTAGCCGCTCCCTCTCCACAAAGGGACTCGGGGCGGCGTACACTAAATAAAAACACATATTATAAAATTACACTTTTACACTATAGAGCCAGCTATGACCCCTAGATAACCCCTATATGACCCATAGGAATCTGACAGCCACTAGAATATTAAAGTACATGTTCTTGCACAGCCATGTGCAACCATAAACCCATAAACCAAGTCCCTCTGACAGGTCTAAAGTGGATTCCTCTATGTTTTCTCAAGGTACAATCATATTCTACTTTCTCAAAATAGAGCAAATGTTATGATCTAAATTCAAAATAGCACTTAGGTCAAATGACCAGAATGATGTAAAACAATAAACAAATTGTCTTCGCATTTAACAAGTCTGAAAAGCATATAAAGAATGATGTTGGGTATGACTAGTTCAATTAAAAGAAGGACTAGCAGTGTTCCAATATCTAAGGAGTTGTAACAAAGAAGATTAACCTATTCTCCAAATTTCCTTAAGGCAGAACATGGAACAATGGACGGAAACTAATTAAGGAGGGAACCAACATAGAACTAAGAGAAATTTCCTGTTGGTTACAATGATTTCCTGACAATTACAATAATTAATTAGTGGAATGACTTGCCCCCAAAGGTTATGGGTGCTCCAACACTGGAGATTTTTAAGAAGAGATTTGACAACCATTTGTTTGGAGTTGGACTTGAAGACCCCCCCAAGATTCCTTCCAACTCTGTTATTCTGTTACTCTATTCTATATTTGCCAGTCCATTATCATCCATGCCTTTGAAATTTTGGAAGAAAAAATATATAGAATAATTCATCACTACTTCAGCTTCTGTATTAAATTCTGTGTATCTTCCATTGCCTGCTTCCAGGGTCACTTGTACAAAGATCAGTTCACTAGTAAAGTTCTTTCTACTGCACTGAGGAGCACAAAGATTTTAGATGGATGAGTCCATATGTCAAATTCTGCTTGGTTTTTCTTTTCATATCCCTGCCTTCAGAAAGCTAGACCTCAAGCCCTGGTTGCTTTAGAACAGCAGCTGGTGGAATTGATACACTTTAGCATAAATGGATTTAACTAAATAAGCAAGCGCTATGCTGTTTCACTTTCTTAATGTCTTCCAATATCAGATGTCACTAATGGAATTCAAGAGCCTAATTCTTTTCCTGCTTAAAAGCTTTTAAGCTTTTATTTATAATAGGTTTGTTGGGTATTAATGCTGCACATTTAAATTGTGGTAATTAGAGAAGTTTGTTTTAAAGTCCCAGGAGTTCTCTTGTTGTTTTTAATAATGCAACTGCTCATTACCAGCTTTTCATTTTGCAGAGCAATACAAAGCCTTGATTTCAAAATGTGTAGTGTTCATTCATATGACATTTGGCTAAATTCAACTATCAATTTACCAGACAGCAGTCTATGGAACAGCTGAGATGATTTTCAAAGCAAAAAAGCATTGCTACCCAGGACACAATATAAAACAACTCTGGACCTGTCAAAATCACTAATAAAGACCTGGATTTTTGATGGAAACTGAATAGGGGAAAAACACAAGGTGGTCATTGCACATCCTTTATCATTAGAATTTGAACATATTTTTTACACTGACTTCAGTCCAAAGAAGGAGATTAAAATGATAGAAACACTTGCCTAATCCCGTATATACCTGGTTGGATCACATCAATTTTATGTAATGACATATAATAAACATTTGTTTACACTGGCATGATTCATTAATATCTTACACAACAGGATCTGGCTTAGATTGGACACAATTATTATGATTTTTTTCCCAAATGCTATCCAACTCTCTCTCAATTTTTATTGATGGATTTTCATATGCATTCCTTTAAAAATCTATTTCGCTCTTTTATCAAGAGCAGTATGAAGATGTTTTTTCTGACTTGGATCAGATCAGTAAGGTAGAGTAAAACCTCCTTTTTTAATGGTTTCCTTTTCCTTAGCAAGTATTGATTAAAAATGGTTTTGGTATCTCTCTTGAAAGGACAGAAACATGGTACACTCATACTGTCACTCATTTAAATTATAATCAACATTGCATTGGCATCCTTCAGTCTCAAAGGACTATGGTATTGTGCTCCCCCCCCCCGCTGAAATAGTCCATGGAACAGCAGAGCCAACAAGATTGGTTCCAGCTGTGTTGCAGGAGTTACCAGAACATGTTTGTACACTGTCAAGAAACGGCTTCCAGGACTCCGGCTCTGGATTTTGCCTTGAGGTTGACTCCTGAATCAGCATAAATATTGATAAACATTATAGAATGGAAGTCCAAAACATTGGCACTAGATTGCAAATCCTATTTGATCATCAGAAGAAAATAGAATAACAGAGTTGGAAGGGACCTTGGAGGTCTTCTAATCCAAACCCCTGTTTAGCCAGGAAACCTTACACCACTTCAGACAAATGGTTATCCAATATCTTCTTTAAAACTTCCAGTGTTGGAGCCTTCTCAACTTCTGGAGGCAAGTTGCTCCACTGATTAATTGTTATATCTAAAAACCTACTTTCCAGAAACACAATCATATGTCAGTTCATATCACAAATGATATGTCAGTTCTTCAGGCCCAAATAGGATTACAGCATGTATTGAGTTTATTGCCAAAAGAAAGCTAAGATATCATCATTTCCCAAATTCAGGCAGAGACTTGAAAAGAAAGCATGATTTCTTTCCAGTACATATAAAATCAAAATGGAGTCCCTACAACTATTGTTTGATCGTTGAAGTTTTGCACTCCAACAAAGCACTACTTTATTCTACATAAAATAGATCTCTCCACCCACCATTCTGGATTAAAATCTATAAATATGAATTGGCAACTCCACTCTGAAACTCTGAAAGTTAGAAACATGAGGAAGAGGCCTTCATCCTGCAATGGATAGACAATGGCTAAAACGATGATGACTCTGAATGTTTACTGTTGAATCATGGTCTTCTTAAGCCTGTTTCAAATAATAGTGATTTAATTTAGGTAGTGAAAGAATGCAAAGTTGTCTAAATACTGTTGCATAACAATTTGCCCAAATCACTTCAATTTATAAATGTATCGTTGGTATCAGTAGTGTGAACTTATCTAAAATCTGAAGCTCTGAACTTGTCATCATTACGTCTTTACTGTACTGTAAGGAAATAAACACTTCTAATATAATTATAAATATTTATTTCACATTCCTCAGAGGCTTAGTAACATTCCTATCCCACATAAAAGAGTTATATTCTTCTAAAAGCGTTGACAGGTCTACTTAAAATATGATATCCTCTTTGCATTTGTTCCTTTAATTCTGATTTCTAAGGGTATGTAAGTAGTTTAATTTTAAATGTGAGAAATCAACATAAGTAAGGAGAATCCTTTAAAATATGAGCAAGAAAAGAAAGCTTTCTACTTTTCCTTTCATTCAGTCCTGTTATGTAAAACAGCAGCACCTAAACCGCCTCAGGGATATATTCCCGGGAGAAAGGTTTTTCAGCAAACCAGAGAGGGCATGGTTTAGTATGCTACCTGCATCCCTTGGATGGGGCTTTGCTTGTTTGCACGGCCCGGTTTCTGGCATGTTGCGGACCAGTGATTGGGGATCCCTGAAGTAAAAGACTCAGTTTGAGAATCACACCAAAATACTCAGATCATTATATATGATGAATCATATATTTTAATTTTTTTTTAAATATTGTTCACTATCCAGAGTCACTATGTTGAAAGAGAGGGCCATATAGCAATAGCACTTAGACTTATATATCTCTTCACAGTGTTTTACAGTTCTCTCTAAGTGATTTACAGAGTTAGCCTATTGCCCCCAACAATTTGGGTCCTCATTTTACCCACCTCGGAAGGATGGAAGACTGAATTTCACCTTGAGCCTGGTGAGATTCGAACTGCCAAGTTTTGGGCAGCTGGCAGTCAGCAGAAGTAACCTGCAGTTCTGCATTCTAACCACTGCGCCACTGGGGCTCATCAATATATAATGAATATATAAATTTAATTCAATCAGTTTCAGCCTTGGGCTTTCTTTTTCTCTTTATGAATTCCATCTTGTAAATAATATTATTAAAGAGCAGAACATGATTAAAAACTGCTTTTAAGAACAGTATGAAGTTCAACACTGCCTTAATCAATCAAAGGTCATCCTCTAGAAAAGTATAATTAGGATTATAAACACATCTTAGCTGGTTAACAATTACTGCTGTGAGGGACATCACACTTAGCTTTCCAGCAGAGGTGGCATTCAGCAGGTTCTGACCAGTTTGGGAGAACCAGTTGCAGAAATTTTGAGTAGTTCTGAGAACTGGTAAATATCATCTTTTAATGGCCCCACCCCTATATATTGTCTGCTTCCTGAGTCCCAGCTGATCGGGAGGAAATGGGGATTTTGCAGTAACCTTCCCCTGGAGTGGGGAGGGAATGGAGATTTCAAAGTGGGGTGTGTGACAGACCTCACTGGATAACAGTAGACCAATTACACTATGTCAGCCCACCTTCATCTGCTGAGTCTGATGTTAAGAGGATACATGAAGACATACCACATAAATTGCCTTGCATTTTCTAGAAAAAGCTGAACTGCAAATACAGTAACACAAGTAAATTATGCATATTTAGCTGTGAAGAAATCTTACTGAAGATGCTGGAATTACTTATGTGTAAGCATGGATAGATAAAAACAGCACAACTATTCAGCATTTCAAACTTGTTACCCTCCTCAGCTGCTGTGTGATCCTGAGGAAGGGGCGAATGTAGATTTTTTTAAGTGACTATAGTCATGTAGTCCATTAATAGCCCCCTGTATATCGAACCTTCTAATCTGGAATCAAATTTACAAAATGTTATGGGATTATATATTTAGATGTAATTGTTACAGAAGATTATTATCCTGAACCACCATTTTACTTTCTTGCCTGAATCAATGCTTAAAAACATATTTTAACATGCAAATAGTACCACAATTGCCCTTTGGGGAGCACAGTATTCAGTATGAGGGAGACATCAAAGAATAGAGAATATTCTATGGCAATCACCTAAGAAGAAGAAAAACATCTTAAAACATCCTTAAGCAAAGGAAACTAGATGAAGAAAATCCAGGCACAGCAGCATAAACTGCATGAAGCTAAACAAACTGATAATGAATGTTGCTTAGTTAGTTCCTTAATACTGCTGCCATTAAAGTGCTTTGCATATTTTCTCTTTTTATTCTTAGTATCGACAAATTATTTCCCCTTGCAAAGTCCTTTCATATTGCCTGCCAATGCTTCTTTGATGATAGGGGGAATAAACAGATAGGCAAGCTTTAAACAAATAAACAAAAAAATATCTTCAATTCCATCAGAGTGAGCAATTTTAAAAGAAAATTTTGTTTCAGTTCAATAAAGTTTTAATACAGACAACAAACATATCCAAAATAAATGTGTGTGTGTGTGTGTGTGTATGTATGTATGTATGTATGTATATATATATATATATATATATATATATATATATATATATATATATATATATATATATATATATATATATATATATATATATATATATGAGAGCTAAATAGCTTGAAATAGATCTATACTAGTCTCCCTTTATTTATTTATCACCACAAATACAACATAAATATAAAAAGGCAACATTAAAAATAAAAATATGGTTTTCTGCCTGGATGGTCCTCTGTAATGAGCCGAAGGACAGAAAGGGGGAGTAGTGAGCTCCCTCTCATATTTGGGCATACCAGGGGTTGTAGCACAAATACATACATACATACATACATACATACATACATACATACATACATACATACATACAAAACTAGTCTCCCTTTATTTATTTATCAGCAAAAATTTATATATATATATATAATTTTTTGCTGATAAATAAATAAAGGGAGACTAGTATAGATCTATTTCAAGCTACTTACCTCTCATCAGCTAGCCATACCCACTCAGGGTGAGTTGTGTAGTCCCTAATGCTGTCTGAGTTTGTTTCCTTGCAAATGTTTTGTTAACCAATTAGACAACATCAGTGCTAGTGAGTAAACACCCCACTCACTAGCACTGATGATGTTACCTAATTTTATAATGAAACATCTGCAACAAACTACTAAGCTCAGAGAGAGAAAAAGGACTCCAATGTATTTAGAATCATAAGCTTGTAGAGTTGGAAAATATTCTAGTGACCAACTAATCTAACCCTTTCTAATATGCAGGAATATCAGTTAGATCAGCAGTCCCTATTTTTTTCAGATTTGTGGACCAGCACAAATCTGGTCGAGGAGAGGCGATGGTTCTACACAAGAGGCAGGTCAGTGTGCACAGCTCTATTTGTACAAGAGTTGGGGGTGCACACACATCACTCACACAAATGGAGCTTCACACACAGGCACTTGCCATTCACAGATGCAGAGCTTCGTACTTGTGAGCTCACCTTCCATATATTTGGCCCGATTCCCAATGGGCCAAGGGCCATTACGAAGCCACAGCCTGGTGGTTGGGAACCCCTGAGTTATATAATCCATCTTTTCTTCCTTTTTGAATAGGTGTATTATCTAAATTAGACTACCATCTGTTACAACAATAGTTTACCTGAAATTCCATCAAAAGAAGATCATTAATAAAGAGGACATACCTGCCCATGTTTGAAAAAGTGGTATTGTTTTGACAAAGATAAAGAGAACAAAAAAACCTGTAAAACAGTAAAAATGTTTAGAAATTTAGCTCCAAATTGTTGGAAATGTGATTATTTTATTTATTTATTTATTTATTATTCATGCTTCTAGACCGCCCCCTCTCCCAAAAGGGACTCGGGGCGGTGTACAGTCCATGCAAAATATATCAAAATACAATAAAAATTGAATATGTACAGTTGGAATGGAGGAGGTTAAAAATGGAATTAAAAGAACTGTACAAAGCAATATATATAAATATAGGATTTTGAACTCCTAAAACACACACAATAAGTTAAAAACAATACCCCTAAAATAACCAGTTAATACATTTGCCAGGAGGGACAGTTGTAATTATGCCAGGCCTGCTAATCGGAACAGGTGAGTCTTCAATTTTTGCCGGAAGGAGCGGAGGTCAGTAGTGGTTCTAATGTCGGGGGGGAGGTCATTCCAGAGGGTTGGGCCCATCACAGAGAAGGCCCTACTCCTTGGTGTCACCCGTTGGCATTGCCTAGTGGACGGCACCAGGAGAAGTCCCTCTCTGTGTGAGCGAATTGGCCGCAGGGATGTATGTGGGAGGATGCGATCCCGCAAGTAACTAGGTCCCGTGCCATGGAGCGCTTTAAAGATGGTAATCAGCACCTTGAAACGCACCCGAAAAACCACAGGTAGCCAGTGCAGCTCGCGCAGGAGAGGTGTTACGTGGGAGTACCTCGTACTCCCCATCACAGCCCACGCGGCTGCGTTCTGAACTAACTGCAGTCTCCGGGCGCGTCCCAAGGGCAGCCCCATGTAGAGAGCATTGCAGTAATCCAGGCGGGATGTCACCAACGCATGAGTGACCGTGCGTAGGGCATCCCGGTCCAGTAGGGGGCGCAATTGGCGCACCAGGCAAACCTGGTGGAACGCCCCCCTTGCCACGGCTGCCACATGGTCATCCATTGACAGCCGGGCATCAAGGAGGACGCCCAAATTGCGTGCCCGTTCCACAGGGGGCAATTGTTCGCCCCCTATGGCCAGCGATGGAATCAGCTGGCTGAACCGAGGTGCCGGTAGCCACAGCCACTCAGTCTTGGAGGGGTTGAGTTTAAGTCTGTTGTCCCCCATCCAGACCCCGACGGCTTCCAAACACCGGGACATCACTTCGACAGCCTCGTTGGGATGGTTTGGGGTTGAAATATACAGCTGGGTATCATCAGCGTAGAAGTGACACTTAACCCCAAAACCACGGATGATCTCACCCAGCGGCTTCACATATGTGTTGAACAGGAGAGGCGAGAGGACCGACCCCTGTGGCACTCCACAAGTGAGTGGCCTCGGGGTCGACCTCTGTCCCCCTGTCAACACACATTGCTTCCGGTCGGAGAGGTAGGAGCCGAACCACCGCAGAACGGTACCTCCGACTCCTATCCCCTCCAACCGGCGCAATAGGATACCATGGTCGATGGTATCAAAAGCCGCCGAGAGGTCTAATAGGACCAGGATAGAGGAACAACCTCTATCTCTGGCCCTCCAGAGATCATCGACCAACGCGACCAAGGCTGTCTCCGTGCTGTGCCCGGGTCGGAAGCCGGACTGGCGTGAGTCTAGATAATCGGATTCGTCAAGGTGTCGTGGAAACTGCTGCGCCACCACATTCTCAACAACCTTCGCTAAAAAGGGAAGGTTGGAGACTGGACGGTAATTAGCTAGCTCCGTTGGGTCAAGCGAAGGCCCCTTAAGTAAGGGCCTCATCACCGCCTCCTTCAAGGCGGTTGGCAAGGATCCCTCACCCAATGAGGCATTCACCAGGCCCAGAAGCCAGCGTCGGGTCACCTCCCAAGATGCCAGTACCAACCAGGAGGGACACGGGTCCATTAAACATGTGGTGGGTCGCAGCCGTCCACGCAACCTATCCAAATCCTCGGGGGCAACAGAATCAAACTCCTCCCAGGATGGTCTCACAAGACTCGCTATTGGCGGCCCATCTGGTCCACTAAGGGGGGCCCATCCACTCCGGATCTGAGCGACTTTGTCCTGCAGATATTCCCCAAACTCCTCTGCTCTGCCCTGCAAGGGTGCCCCCGCGTCCTCTGTGACAAGAGGGAGCGGGTCACCCTAAACAGGGCGGCAGGGCGGTTATCCGCGGACGCAATAAGAGCGGCGCAATATCTACGTTTGGCCGCCCTTAATGCCACAAGGTAGGTCCGTAAATAGGCTCTTACCTGTGTTCGATCAGATTCGTAGCGTGAGGACCTCCACCTGCTCTCTAGATGTCTCCTATGGCGCTTCATCACCCTCAGCTCCTCGGTATACCAAGGAGCCCGGGTGGGTCACTGTCGCAGGAGAGGTCGCAAAGGCGCAACCCGGTCCAAGGCCCCAGCCGCCGCCCTATTCCAGGCGGCCGCTAGGTCCTCCGACCGAGCGCGGGTCAGGGCTACAGGTAATGGCCCAAGCTCCATCTGGAACCTATCCGGTTCCATCAGGTGCTTGGGGCGGTACCAGCTTGGACCATCTGGTCCCGCCTCCTCGCGGTGGGGGGTAGCGCCAGGGAAGTCCAGCCGGAGACATGAGTGATCTGACCATGACAGGGGTGTGACAACTAAGTCCCCTATACCCAGATCACTCGTCCACTGCTCAGATACAAAAACAAGGTCCAGTGTGTGGCCACCTTCGTGTGTGGGGCCCTGAATTAATTGGGTCAGGCCCATGGCTGTCATGGAAGCCATGAACTCCCGAGCCACCTCAGATGCTGCTCCCGTCGACGGCAGGTTGAAATCCCCCATAACCACAAGCTTGGGGATCTCAACCGCCGTCTCAGAGATCAGCTTGAGGAGCTCGGGCAGGGCCGCTGATGTATAGCAAGGAGCCAAGTATACAATCAGCAAGCCCAACTGCCTCCCTGGGCCCCATTTCACACCAAGGGACTCACACCCGGATATCTGAGGAACAGTGAACTCCCTCGGCTCTAGACCTTCCCGTATAACTACCGCCACCCCACCACCCTTACCCAGGGCCCGAGGCTGATGGAATGCACGGAAACCTGGTGGGCACATTTCCACGAGGGGTAAACCACCCTCGTGGCCCAACCAGGTCTCCGTTATCCCTGCAAGGTCCAGCTCTCCCTCAGAGATCAACTCATTAATGAGGGGGGCCTTGTTGGTTACGGACCTTGCATTGCAAAGTATCAGCCGCAGGCCCCGGCTCTGTAGTTCCTGACCACCTAGGTTGCGGGGGTTGGTACAAACGACCGGGCGTAGCCAGCAGCCACGGTCTCCCAACCGACCTTGTGATCTTCTCTTGTCCTCGCATCCCCCCCTCCCCGCGACCGTTGTAATCAAACAACCCCCTGTTGGAATAACTTGTTCCTTCTCCCCCCCCACTCCGCTCACTTCCTTCCCGGACTCACCTGCCCGTCCGGCACTGGCACTGGCTCCTCTCCCGGCCTGGTTATCCCACCCCCCCTCCCTGGAACCCCTTAATAGCAATAAAAAACATTTAGATAAAAAGCCCCTCAGCCTCCGTTTCTTCCACCTCTCGGGGTTCACAAACCCGTCATCAAGGCAGGCCCTTGAAAGCGCCAAGGGCCGTACCTGCGAGAGAGGGGCCTCTCGCAGGCGGAGCAGGTCTAGCCTTGAGTAGATTGATAAAATATTAAAACCCAATTGGGTAAGGGTGCAGATGGTAAAAGTTAATAGTTAATAGCCGGAGACTGAGATGTTACTGGGGAGCTGGAGGGAAAAATGTTCCAAATATTTCCAGGACGTGAAGGTGAAGCAGGTGGAGATATCATAAAAATGAGATGACAGTCCAAGGTGGATTGAAAATAGATGTAGTACAGATGTGGGTTCCTTAGTGAATGAGGGGTGGCCTTCTAAGCCCAGCTGTTCTTGGTCTTAGTCTGGGCAGTCAGTTGGGCTCATCCATGGCCCTAACATGGGTCTCCAGTGACCTCTAAGGTTCCAGGTCATCCCCAACCATTATTTAAGGTCTTCTTCTTTCTACTGGTTCCCCAACATCCTCACCTTGACCCCCCCCCCATCCGGCGTCTCAGTTCTCAGTTCTCTTAACATTTGCAGCAATTTGGGAAAAGCTTCCAAAATTATCAGGATTATCAAGACACCAGAGCAAGTTCCCAGGAGCATGGGAGCAGCCAGGATATGGCCAGCTGTTATGGGGGAGTCCCAATAATGAATCAGGCACCTACTACCATATGTGATGATTGTGCCAAAAAAACAAAAGAATATTGGCGAAAAATTCAAAGGTGACTAATAGAGATAATCGAAGAGGAAATAGAGTTCAAACTATAAACATAAAAAGGGGGTAATCTACTTAATAATACATATTATTATGGCAGTAAAATGGGATTTGCCCAAAACTGGAAAAACAGGGAAATTCCACAAGAAGAGGAAGTAATTAGGAAAATTCTGATTTGTGCTGAAATTGATAAATTGACATGGGAATTGAAGAACAAAGTCTAATCAGAATATTATAAGATCTGTGATAAATTTTATTGATGGTTGGAACAAAAAAGGAAAGACCCAAAATAAGCAATGGCTAAGATTTATAGAATGGAGATTAGAATTATGTATGAAATTATAACAGTGAAAACGTATAAGATAAAGCAAATCAACATGGTTGGAAATACAATATCTTTATATTTGTAAATACTGTATAGACCAATTGTAAATAAACATAAGGGTTATAATATTTAACTTTATATTTTAGTATGTATGGCAAAGACATTGTCAGGACGGTTACACTGTGTCCAATGTTTTTGCTGTGTATGCTAGTTCTCCCTCCAGTCCGATTACCTAGGGGGTTCCTGTGCTCGCTCTTGATTGGCTACTTGTTTGACAGCCAGTATATATAAAGAGCTGTCAAACAAGGTCTCAGGTTAGTATTAAACCTGTTGGAAATTTAGAACCTGGCTTGCCTCAGTCATTTCCACCCAGCATTCTCTCTGCTAGGACATTGGCAATGAGGATGGGATCCTGAGGTGCAGCTCCAGGCAAGAGTGGACAAGGGTCACTATTACAGAGCCAAAGTAACTCAGAGCTGAAATTCCTCTCAGAGGAAGTTACTCGATGAGAGGTTGCATAAAAAAGTCACAAAAGACTTCTCGGGCCAACTGCTGCCAAATAGTTTACCTCAGAATGCATCGATGAACATACTAGCTGTGTTTAATGTTGCTGCAGAAACCTAGGACTCATAGATAACATGCTTTGAGTGCTTTTTAGAAGCTAATGATTATACTAATTTGTCAGAAAGTAGGAAAATATCGTGTTTTCTGAATTTATGTGGCACGGAAATGTTTAATATTGCGGGAATGCTAGTGGCTCCTCAGTCCATACACACTGTGCCCTGGGACGTGTTGATGGCTAAGTTAAAAAAATCATTATGCCCCAACACCATCCCGACATGTCCATAGACATCCTTTCCACAGAAGGAACCAGTGTGAGGGAGAATTGATTAATGAATATGTGGCAGCACTGAGGGCAGCTGCCTTGTACTGTGACTTCCAGGATTTCAACAATGTCCTTCTGGACCAGATTGTCTGTGGTGTTTGAGACCTCCACCTGCAGCACCACCTCCTGGCCAGACCTAAACTAAATTTACAGACCACACTAGATGAAGCCAGATGGAACTGTCAACTACATCAACCAAAGAAATCCAATGGAAAACAAATCTGCAAGCCACAGGCAGACTTCTTGAGGTTTCTTATGAAGCAACCAGCCCTGGTAAAGTGACTGAAGAAGATGATGAGGTGCACCAGTTGAAGTCCGGTCAGATGAAAGATCAGCAGGATAAGCCCCTATTTGCCCAGACTAACTGCCCCTGGTGTGGGGGAAAACATGCTAGAGCAGACTGCCATTTTAAAAACACAGTCTATTTGCAATGTAGCAAATGTAGTCACTTAGCCAAAGTTTGTAGAGCAGCATTTCCGGCCACCAATTCTCCTGATAATTTAGAGTCAGGTCCTAGCCCTTTTGCAAGGAAGCAGTCTAGATTTCCCAGGGATTTCCCTTCCTAGAAGAGGGAAAATTGTTTCTCTGTTTACAAGGATGTACAGGATACTATTGTGGACCAGGTTGCTTACAGACCAAAGGGGAAACTTTTTTATTACAGTAAGGATACAAGGAAATCCCTGCCCCATGGAGGTAGATACAGAGTCAGCTATTTCCATAGTGTCATAGAGCACAGCTAAATGGCTAAGATAGGCTCATTCCGAACCTATCTAAAAAATGTTTGCAGCCCTGTTTATTAAACTTAAGAGATTTTCAAGGGAATTCTATTCCCATATTAGGAAGCTATCACTGTAGGGTTCAATTCAAACAGTTCCTTAAGAAATTACCACTGATAATTGTACAGGGACCTCGTCCCAGTTTACTGGGGCTGAATGATTTGAGGCTCTGAAATTGAGGGTTACTGGCATTGATCAAGTTCAATGCAACTCCTATTTAGATTTATTGGCCAAGGAATTCCCTGAAGTCTTTAGCGAAGGACTAGGGAAATATACAGGTACACCAATATCTTTTAACTTCAACCCCCCAAGTGGCTCCCAGATGCCCAGGTGTAGGGTTCCATTTGTGTTAAAACCTAAGGTGGATGCAGAAATCGATAAATTGATAGCACAGGGGGCATTAGAACCAACCGATCACGCCCGCTGGGAAACCCCTATAGTTATCCCAATTAAGGGGGATGGTTCTGTGCATCTTTATGCTGATTACAAGTGCACGCTGAATAGAGAATTGCAGCAGAGTGCATACCTCGCCACGTAGCTTTACACTCGTTAGGGCAAGGAACAGTTTTTACCAAGCTTGACTTGGCTCAGGCTTATCAGCAGTTGCCTGTTGATGAGACTACTGCTGAAACCCAGACCATCATCACTCATGAGGGGGGGTTAAATGCTGCTGGCTCCAATTTGGAGTCAGCGTTGCCCCCAGCTTATTCTAAAATCTTAGGGAGTGGTTACTCCAGGACATACCAGGCATCGTCCCTTATTTCGAAGATGTCCTGGTATCCACCAACACCCATGCTGACCTGCTATCTTGCCTCTGCACCATACTTCACCAGTTCCAGAGCATCGGTCTGAAGTTGAAGACAGCTAAATGCCACATAGGTGTCCCAGAAGAATTCCTAGGTTTCCTTGTGGATGCCAAAGGTTTGCATCCGACTCCTGAGAAAATCCAGGCAATCCAGCATATATTTTTTTGCTGCACAAGGCATCACTAAGTGAGCCCTTGCACTGCCTTTTGGAAAGATCGGCTAAATGTGTGTGAGGAAAGGTGGAAGCCACAGCATTCTGCACTGTCAAGGACTTTCTCATCTCTGACAGCATGCCCCTGCAGTATGATGAATCACTACCACCTGTATTGGCCTGTGATGTCTCCCTGTATGGGGTCAGAGTGGTCCTTAGCCATCAGCTACCCTCTGGGTTAAAAGCCCCTATCACCTTCTTTTCATGGACTTTGTCCCCTCCAGAGAGAAATTATAGCCAGTTTGATAAGGAGGCTCTGGCTATAGTGGCAGGCATCAAGCGCTTTCATGCTTATCTGTATGGTCACTATTTCCACTTAGTGACTGATCACAAGCCCCTGCTTGGATTGATTGTGGGAGATAGATAAACTCCACAAATTCTATCGCCAAGGCCCACCAGATGGACTGTGTTCCTGGCTGCCTATAATTATACATTGCATCATAAGTCAGGGAAACACCTCTGCCACATGGATGCCCTGAGCCACTGCCTTATGCCCATCACTGTTGAAGACCTGGCCCCTGCATCTGCTATCTTTCTTATTAACAACCTCCATTTGCCGATCACTGCAGCCGATGTGGCCAGAGACACCATGCGGGACTTGACACTGTCCAAGGTTTTGGATTGGGTAAGAAGGGGGTGGCCTAGTGGCCAACTAGGGGCTGAATTTCACCCATTTAGCCTACAGCAACATGAACTGTCAACACAAGGGGTGCCTGGTCTGGGGAAGCAGAGTGGTCATCCTACCTCCATTATGGGACTCTCTGCTATAGACCCTGCATGAGGGTTACCTGGGCATAGCGCAGATGAAGGCTCTAGGCCACAGCTATGCCTGGTGGCCTGGAATGGACAGTGACATTGTTCGATGCTTGCCATGTCAGGAATCCAGACCTGTGTCTCCCAAAGCTCCTGTACAAAACTGGGAGCAACCAAAAGCCCCATGATCAAGGGTCCACATAGACTTTGTGGGGCCATACAAGGGAAAAACATTTTTAATTGCTGTAAATGCATTTTTGAAATGGGTCGAGGTAGTGTTAATGGAGTCTACCACATCCCAGTTAAAAATGCTGAGCAGTTTGAGACCTAAGCATGCCATGATAGGGTGAGCTCCCATTCTTGCCCCAGCTCCTGCCCATCTAGCAGTTTTAAAGCATGCAAATGTGAGTAGATAAATAGGTACCATTTTGGTGGGATGGTAACAGCATTTAATGGGCCTTGATGTATAGTCATGCTGGCCACATGATCATGGACATGTCTTGAGACATACTGGCTCCCTTGGCTAAGAAATGGAGATGACACTGCCCCCTAGAGTCAGAGTCAATGTTTTCACTTCGTTTAATTGTCTACGGCAGACAGGGCTATTGGGGAATTCTGGCTTAAATCTATGTATCTAGACGTTGCCATGGTTGTAAAATACTGTTCTAAACTGACCAAAGCTGTCTAAGGTATCCATTTTTAGGGGACCAAAATGTGTACTTACAAACTATTCACCAAAAATGACAACATGGAAATAGAATATGCAATGCATGACAATGGTCCAAAGAATCAATATAAATTATGGGAAGGAAGGAAGGAAGGAAGGAAGGAAGGAAGGAAGGAAGGAAGGAAGGAAGGAAGGAAGGAAGGAAGGCTATTCAACACTCCCTTCCAGATTTCCAAGGAAACTCAATGGAAAAGTCAACAGGAAATTGAAAATCACCTCCATTCCCTCTTCTTTCTCTTTCTGTTTAAGTAAACAAATATCTCTCAAATGATGACTGAACAGTTCATGGCTTGTCTAGCTACAAAAGTAAACATAAAGTATAATGATATTATAGTCCTCTCTTTAATTTCTATAAATATCTTTCTTTTTTTCAAATTCAGATTTTCCTTCTAATTTTGATTAAAACTGAAATATTAAAACATGCATTTACTAATAGTGAAATGTCTTATGTAAAGAAAAAAAATGTAAAAAGTTGTGGGTTTAGGTTATTTTTATAAGTGGGCTAATTATCAATGTGATGGATTTCTGATGTCTGTAGGAGAACTAATAATTATTTTATGACTTTATCCATTTATTATAAAAAGCTTATCCTGGGAGATTCTTTGAATTCTTTTATTCCCCAAATTGTACTTTATTTTACTCCCCATTTTTTATATGTTGGTTATGCTTATAATATAGATAATCAAGATAAAAAGATTTGTAAATGCATTTTTTCCAGCTGCTTTTAGCAGCTGTGGTGAAGTTACATCCAGATGTTTATTTTATTTTATTAAGAGTAAAAAGAAAAGGGAAAAAGCCAAGAACTATTTCATAAATTTGTGGGGGAAATTGAATTTTCTTTGGGGGAAAGAGATAAACACAAGCCTGAATTCATTCCTGTTAGCAATCCTGCCACCATGGTTCTGCTGGGAACAAAAAACTGAAATCCTTTCCTAGCAAGCTGTACAGATAATCTCTTTAGTAAGATGTGAATACTTTCAAAATATTCACACTTCAGGCATTTTGATTATATGGACAGGTAGATGTGATTTGTTTAAGAAAATTCAGGTGTCAGTGGTCCCATTTGACTGACACTGTTCTAAGAAACAACAATACAAGTGCAAAGAAAAAATGCATGCTGTAGAGTTGACCTTGAAAAAAAAAACAAATAGATCGAGCAATGACAGGTGCCACTTTTAGAAGCTTAGGAGGTTTGTGTTCTCTGAATTTAAAATCATTTCCTGTGCCCATGTTTTTTTTAAAAAAAACTGTTCAGATTTGCGGGTTTTTCAAAGTCGCGTTTCTGTCCTACCCAAAGAAATTAGTTCAGCCTCTTTCATTATCCTTGTGAATACATATTTATAAATCTGTTAACTGGAATAGGGCATATTTTTCTAAAGGTCAGATTTTGTGA
>NC_138548.1:93569870-93987370 GCF_964273705.1 Natrix helvetica | reverse complement strand
GTCTGATATAGAATTATTTGTGGACAAATTGGACTGAAGTAATGTCCCTCTTCTTCCTGCTAGAATAATCAAAAACTGAATGTTGGGACAAGATAGACAAAAAGGTGCCTTTTGGCACAGAATAATGGTTAGATAATGAAATTCTATTCCATGAGATATAGTGATGCCCATTTAGTTAAGCAGGTTTAAAAGAATTAAACAAATTCATGGAAATTAAGAATGTCAATGTCTTCAACACAGTATGATCGATATCAATCATTTCCAAGCCATGGGCAATATGCATCTTAATAACAGGAAAGTGCCTATTACACTCAAGTTTCTTATTGGTTTCCTGTAGGCATTTACTTTGCCTCAATGAAAAGAGAATCTAAAACAAAATAGGTCTTTTGTCTTATCCAGCATAGCTCTTGTGAGCTGGCCCAAATCTTAGCGGTAAATTGAATTGTTTAGAAGATTAATGGCAGTGTGATTGCATTGCAGGATATTACCTACTGAAAATTATTTCCATTAGTTTCCTTTAAAAAATGAATAAAATATCTTCCTTTCTCATAATAGTTCAGATAAACATACTTCTTACACTCTGAAGTTAGGGGTAAAATGCAAGGGAAACAAACTTTCCAAAATTAAAGAACTAAGTCTTTTGCTGTATATAGAAAACCATTTGTAAGGAAGGCTTTTGTGAGGAAGAGTTCAATCCAATTTACTGGGATCTCTGCTTTGAGTTCCTCACTCTTTCACAAATGCACTACTCTGGCTAGGAACAAGAGAACAACTTTCAATTGTGATTTTCAAAAGGTTTATTTGTTTGTTTGTTTATTTCCAATAAAGACAAATATTTGTAGTTCAGGGTTGAAAAGAGCAGTACTTGGTGCTCTCTGAGCTTGCTTGTTTTCTTACAGACATTTCATTACCTAACTAGGTAACATCTTCAGTACTAGTAAGGAGAGCTGTTTGAAGACACATACAGTAGGCATTAACAACATAGACTATGCAAAAGAGGCAATCAACCAGCTCAAAATAGAAAAGACTCCAGCATCTTTCCACTAGTAATCAATAGTCAGATCAGAATAGATTAACTCCAAGATTAATTTCAAACCAACAATCAAGTAAGCAATACCTCAATCAAGAAACTGCAAAAGAACCATCAGTAAACAGCCCAGCCAAATAATCTCTAAGATCACCTCAACCGACACAAACCAAACAAGCTACCAGGCTCGAAATTTTGAGCTTGGACAACCTTGAAGTACGTCACTTATGGTCTGACCTAAGCATAGTACACAAAATTGTCTGCTACAATGTCCTACCTGTCAGTGACTACTTTAGCTTCAACCTCAATAATAAATGGGCAAATAATAGATACAAACTCAAGGTTAACCACTCCAAACTTGATTGCAGAAAATACAACTTCAACAACAGAGTGGTTAATGCCTGGAATACTCTACCTGACTCCGTTGTTACATTCTCAAACCCCCACAGCTTCAACCTTAAACTGCCTACCGTGAACCTCGCCCCATTCCATAATGTCCATAATGGGGGCGGGCACAAGCGCACCAGCGTGCCTACCTACCCTGTCCTACTGTCCCCATTTATTTGCATTCATTTCTTTCGTCCATATCCATGTTTATATTTATACTTGCTATCTTGTACATGTTTGACAAACTAAATAAAAATAAATAAATAAAAAAGAATATAAACTAACAGCAATCAGCACTCCTTACTAGCACTGATAGTGTTAGTTAGGGTGAAAAGTCTGCAAGAAAATAAGCAAGCTCAAAGAACACCAAGGACTCCTCATTTGTTTGTTTAATTTTAAAAATGCACTGGTTGACCTTCTTACCACATGGGTAACTCTGGGATGCTTACAATATTAATTTCTCATTCCTTTCCTACAACAAGCTCACATGTCCAGCCTTTATTACTCCCCAAATACTTTTATTTATTGTCTATTTCTGTTGTCAGATAGGATGGCATCTGTACTGGCACCTTAAACTATTTTGGACTCAAAGGTATTGATTGGAAAATTCAATAGTATCTCCTAAACAGAACATTTGTGTACATCTTCAGATGCTGAAACAGAAACAGTTGCATATGCACTCTTGAAATGCTCTATTTATCCTCCTATGAGGACAATTAGTCTCTCTTCATAGCACAAATGACTGGGACCAGACCCAGTAGACACTTATATGTTTCCTATTAAACAACATAGGTTTATAGGAAGGTAGCTACATTCTTTGCCATAACAATATCAGTCAGAAACCACTGGCTCTGTACAAGATACCAGCATACCAATAGAAAAGAATATTTTTAGCCCCGGGTTAGAATTGCGGAGTCCTTGGTAATCTCTGATCTTGGTTGTTTGCTTGTAGATATCTGCAAGAAATCGACCAACCTCAGAGAGCGTCAAGAATTCCTCAGGTACAAGTATGCCTAGCTCCTACTGGGAATATGCTTTAAAAAAATCTTTGACATTCTGCATTTTAGCATTGTTTCTATTTTTGGGGGGGAGGGAATGAGTCTATGATTGTAAATTCTTTAATAAATAAAACAAAATAGTGTAAAGTGTGCAAGCACCTCTGTAGGCAGCTAACTGACAGCAGCTTCTAAAACATGCTTTCCTCATGCCAGAATTCTGCTAAAATTATTCCCACAACACTGTCAAACTATCTAATAGGGCTTTATTACTATTATCCTTCTCATCATTCCTGTTACTCTTCTTTATCTTCTTATGACTATAACTTTGTTGCTTGTATCTTACAACATATATTAATTGTTTTATTTAGTATCCAAGTATGACTTATGTTAATTGCTTATTTAGTAGCCTATGACTATCACTGAGTGTTGTGTCTTATGATTTGTGATGAATTTACCTTATGATTATAATCGTGATTTATCACTTGTTGCTTGTATGTGTACTGAGCACTTAAGCACTAGAGACAAATTCCTTGTGTGTTCAATCGCACTTGGCAAATAAAGAATTCTATTCTGTTCTGCTCTGCTTTGCTCTAATACAGTAATGAGATCCTAGAAAAAGATGTGGCTGTGTTAATGATTCAAAAGAGTATTCCTATATGGATCCATTTTGAAGGATTCGCATAGATTATGCTCTTCTGAGCTATGGAATCCATTGCAACCTCCTATTTCATTCCATTATTTGCCAAGTCAGTCAAATATATATTCATGGTTCTATTACTGCCTGAAGCAGTGAATGAACTACCAACAAGATGCTACAGATGAGTATAGCTTTCTGAGGCAACAGTTCATTCATTACATCTAGCAACACACATCACACCAACTGGAGATCAAACTCTAGTCCAGAAGGCTGCCATATTTATCTTTCTGACAAGTGCTTTTCCCCATTTTTTTTTTTAAATCAAACTCCCTTCCTGATATGTGACTTGAGTACAATCCTTATATATTTTTCAACTTGCTGGTCATATATAGTGGATTTAGCATTAAGAATCCATGGAGTATGACAAAAGATTTACAAACTTTATATAACCACATTAAATTGTGTCTGTAATTTAAGGAAGAGGCTCCCAAGAGTTCCGATGGATGGATGTATCAGAGTATTTTTGATTGGACCAATATTTTGCTTGTATATTCATCATACATCTTTATCTTACTGCAGCCATCTGAAAGCCCAGATGAAAATGCATCCTTCAATGGAGCTATAATAAGACTTGTGTTGACAAATGAAAAAAAGTCAGAAATAATCCATTGGCTGGGGAGGGGGTATTTCTTTCCTGAAAGCAAAAACTGAAAGAAGTTTTTTTTTTAGGATCAGGGTTACCGAAACATTTAATTGCTGTCTAATTAAAGACATGTATCTCTTTAGTTTTGTAGATATTAGTCACTTGCATGGGTTTATTTAATTGAATGTTCTTCATTTCTAGAGAAATATTATCTTGCATATTCATGTCCCTATCTAATATTTTTTTTTAAAAAAAAAGCTAAACATTTCCAAGAAGGTTAAGGGAATGACTGATTATTCTGAACAGCTTTTCCTTTCTTTGAGACTAAGTAAAGGCTTACTTTTACTCAAAGCTTACTCTATGATCACATTTTGGTTGATCTAGAAGTCTATTTCTTATTTGGAATATATGGTCCTGTGATAGCTGGGGACATATAAATGATTTTAAAAGACATACAGAGATTAAAGTAGAAGAGAGAGAGGGGGGGAGAGATATTATTCAACAGGAGTGGCAGTAGGAAAAACATTTCCCCCTTCTGGGGACCAAAAGTGATTTGGCTGTATGCAAGCAGCAGAGCATTGCAGCTAAAAGTGATTGAGTCTGAAACCATTCCTTCCCCTCACTTATTTTGTCATTCCTCCCTCACTGCCAAAGTTATGAACTCATTATTTATAGACAGTTTGATCTAGTGCAGGGGTGTAAAACTCATATTGTCATGGTGGCATCACATGACATATCAGGACTTTTTTTTTCCTTTGCTAGACTGGGCATGGGTGTGGCCAGCGTGTAACGCATCTGGTCCACAGGCTGGGAGCCCTGATCTAGTGATTAAGGCACCAGGCTAGAAAGTAAGAGACCATGAATTCTAGTACTGTCTTAGACATAATATCCAGCTGGTGATGTTGGACCAGTCACTGTCTCTCAGCCCATCTCCCTTCACAGAGGTATTGTTCTGGGGAAAATAGGAGGAGGAAGTTGTGTTGGATATGTTCTCTCTTGTATTATTTGTAAAAATAAGAAAGATGAAGATGGATGGATGGATGGACAGACAGACAGACTGTAGGAGAAATTTGAATCTAGGATAAATAGCCAATAATCTGTAAACTGCCTCCCTTATTTGAAAGGGCTATTGAAGAAAAATATACAATTTTAAAGAAGATGAAAAGATGGAAGCAAATATGTACATCTTTATATCTCCAATTTTTATGCATAGTTTGCATTTCCACTTTATGCACTTGCAGTAGAAAATATTAGGTTTTATTGCAGCAGTAATATAGCATGGATTGGCCAGAGATGTGTAAACTTACTCCTGTCCCAGAAAAAGATCATCACTGAGTGTCAATCACATGCCTATGAGGTCACTGGATTAGCTTGTCAGCATCTGACAGCTGAAGTTCTCACCTACATGTATTAACCCTCTTTCCAAAAGGAGGACAAACATATGCTGTAAGTTTTTAAAGGTCAACGAGCTTGCAGAGGACAATCTCTCCAATGCATTTGAGTAAATAAACTGTCAGCTGCAGCTTATTCTGACATTGATATAATGCATTTTAAAACAAATGGAAGCAATTTCACTGATGGGGCAGTGTACCTTTACCAATATAGAATAAATATTCAAGGACAGATTTCAGAACAAATTAACATGGAGACAAAAAAAAAGTGCATACTGCTAGGCACACTGATGGTTCCATCTGCAGGAGACTTCTTAGATGCTTCTCACATTATAAAAATCAAGGGTGATTATTATTCTAAACTTCCTTCCGACGCGCCCTAAAAAGTTGGCTTTTCCAGCAAGCCGGCCTGGCCTGTTAATTTTAACTTATTTTAAATGTATTGTCTTTTAAATTTGGTTTGTTTTTTTGGATATGGATTTAATTTTTTTTTAACTTTTGGGATGTGTGTTTTTTAATGTTGTACGCCGCCCTGAGTCCTTTTGGAGAAGGGCGGCATATAAGTCCAAATAAACAAACAAACAAACTTCCCCTTCACTCTGTCGCGTCCACGTTAACCAGGCCATGACTGCGCAATAATGTTTTATCAAATGACTTATGCTGTTTTGCACAACAGAAAACTTGATTGTTGAATACTAGTTCTATGATGGCGCAATGTTTGTAAATCAAATTAAGCATTTGCACGGTATCTTCAACATATCCACACCTAAACCACACAGTCTAATTTACTCTATTTGCATACAGTGTTGCAATAAGTAAACACAGTTGGAGGATAGTTACAATTTGGTACGTAACTAGGTATGCATGCATGCATGCATGTATGTATATATGTGTTAAGCATTTAGTAGTAGTTTATTTGTGGAGAAAGACTAAAGTGGTACAACACCATCACATAAAGCTGAAATAAAAAGTTAAGGTTAATACAATGAATACTATAGCTTGACATGTGATAAATCTTTCCAATGTTAAACCCAGAAGCCTCTTACAGCAAATGCAAATCTAGATATTTCTGGACAATGATTCTAGCCTCCTAATCATTTGAAGACTAGAAGAAAGCATTTGTGATTTCAAGCCAATCCAAAGACTACTTAGCAAAGGTGTTATTACAATAATTCAGAACTCCAGGTTTGATACAAAAGAGTACCATGGCAATACGTGATATATGTCTCGATTGCTCTGGTCCATTGGGCACAAGTGATCTTGGAGTGGAATGATATTACACTTTCTCTCCAAACAATGAACTCTTAAATCTAGAGAGTGGAAGTACTCATCTTTGTGAGATGGCGAGGAGGTAATGAGGTAGTATGAAAGTTACCAGTTAAAAGTTAATGAAAACTTTTATTCCTGTTTCTCTGTACTCTAGGTCAAAGCTCTGTAGTTTTGTTTTTAAGGTGGATCTCTCAAGCGTAAGTACTATGGAATGAGAGACTACAATATGCCTTTCTTCCAAGACAAAGTTATAAGTAATCTAACTAGGCCAAACTCTTTCCATTAATTTTAGCTAATATTTTAATGGACAAGATTCATATGAATCTCCATAAAGGAAAGGGTAGTTTTCCAATGCCGAATATCACTTACAATATGTCAGAGAGAATATGTAACAGAATTCTGGTAAATACTAGTAACACCCTTCCTCATGAATAAAACATTTTGATGGACAATTTTTCTTCTCTGAAAAATAAATTTCTGCTAAAGCTTCTATGTTCCACTTTAGCCCAGGTTTGTCAGTGGTAAGATGATTATATATTTAACACAGAAGGGATGGATATGGATTTTTAGGCAAGCTTTGTGGGGGAAACTCATTTTTAGTTACAACTTGAATGATGGAATTCATATAAAAGTTTAAAAGAAGAGGAACAAGTCTTTGCTTAGATCTTTTAAGATTGATATTGAATCAGAAACCTCTGAAGTTAGTGCATTTAACCTGTATCTAGATATTTTACTCATCTGTAATTGATGCACACATAATTGATGTCCAGAACTAAAACTGGAGTGATCCAAACAGAATTTTCTTTAGCCATGTACCTTATTCCTTTGGGCTACAGTTTCAATTCAGGTAAACACAATCCTCCTTTTTCCTTTACATCTTGCAATACCTCATATTTATTTCAGGTTTGCCCCCCCCCCCCTTATACACAGAGAGAGACATTAATTTAGAAATATCATGTCACTATTTAAATGGTGCAAGTTTAAATCAAATTTCCCAGATTGCTTCTGACTGCAAGTTTATTGGTTTTTTTTTTAAGATTTAGGATTTTGCTGCTTTTCATTTTGCTTTGTTTCAAAACTATGTTTGATAGACTCATTTCATTTTATTCATCATTTCAAGGGGAAAAATCTACTATGCTTACATAACTGCCTGCAAAATAAAAATAGTATACCATTTCTATATTTATATGCCATTGTTTCTTTGATGCTTTGTATAATGGCTTCTTTATATATAGTTAAACTTTATTTTGTGAAAGCTATTTTTGAAGAACAATATTAAGAGGCAGGTATTGTATTTTAGAGACATAGAGAGTAGGTGAGATCTACAGACAGATGAGTCCATGGCGAGAGTAACAGGGAAAAAAAGAAGCTTCTGGCTTATTATTGGGCATCAGGTCACCATATGACTTGCATTCATACACACTAGTGCTGGAAGAAATATATATCTGGTTCAGTTCCAAATGGGGAGAAAGACACTGGAAACATGGAGGCTGATTGGAAAGATGTTGAAGCAGAACCACCAAGCCCATGTGAATCTGGGTAGTTGACCACATGGAGTGGAGAGTGAGAGATATTTATACTCTCTCTTGGGTTTTGAACTTGAGCTTCCTGTTCCCGTGCAAGGATATATATTCTATTGACAGTAGTCAGACTTCCATATGGAGTCATGTTTGTCCGAATCAATTGTTTGAACCTTGGCCTGATGTAATGTCCCTAGGTGATTTTGCAATGCAGTGAGCCCTGCTGCTAGATAATCCTATAATGTCCTGGAGGGTCATGTCTTAATCCCATCACCCTGGAGCTGGAGGTCTAATTGTCTTTTTGGTAGGCTGGCCCAGATAGGCTGCTCAATGGCACCAAATATCTGATGGGGGAAGGGAGCTGCTCTTTGTCTTTAAAAACATGTTTCTCATTATCTCATCCAGGGAAATATAATATTCTGCCTTTTTAAATATTTCATTATCCTAGGACAGGGTGGGTGCTAACTTTCTACACTAGCATGAAATGACACCAAGCTCTGGAGAACAGTGTATAACCAAGTCTATTACTATATTCTTATATTTTTTAAAAGATGAAGCATTATTCAAAGTGAGATAACATTTGAGTTTATTCAATGTTGCTGAACAGTTGGCTCAGTTTCAGAGAAAAGACATTCAAGGAGTAACACTGCCCAAGCCAACTTGCACTAATGAAAGGCTCAAGTTTCAAGTTTGGCAGAAGCAAAATATGCAAAGGTGTATTTATGCAGACAGTTATGTGCACAGATTTCCAAATCAGTCTCAGCAGTTCTTACTTGATGTAGTGAGAGCCAGTTGCACATGTACATAGACTGACAATTACAGTGCCATAGGCTGATATATTAGCATATTTTTAAGTTAAGCTTTTATTTACTAGCTCTGAACAATGTTTGCCATGCACTCGGTCTCATTATGTAGTCAAGGTACTAATCCTTCTTGTTTAAACACATGTAACAAAAAATTGTTATGATTTTTTAAAAAGTATAATACGTTAGATTATGAAATCAATATAACAAGAATTTTGCAGGATTTGATTAGTGTGCTATCCGAACAGCTTCTCTTCATTAGACTAACAATGCATTTATATTTAAATAACATGTTTCATCTGAGTAACTAAAAGTTGAGCTATTTACCATTCTCTTGTATCTGTCATATCTGTACTTTTTTGAAAGTAGCAATTGGTTTTGACAAAAATATAACTGCAGCAATTAGAATGGATAAATACTTTTATTTTCCCAGTAGATTGTTGAAACATATTATGTTAATCTGTTTGCCTCAGTATAGTAAAGTTTGCTTTTAATTAAATAGATAAGGCTAGTTTTAATAAAGCCTCCAGGAAATGTGAATGCTGAAATTTAGTTTTATCAAAACAACCTGCTAATGTCTATACTGCTATTCTAAAATAGGCAATATGTTAGAGGCACGATTTCACCTATCATATATTGTATCCATTCATAAAATAACAATTATGTTCAGCAGGATTTGGCAAACCTTAATTCAAGTACAATAATAGGTTGTTTGCTAAAGTTAGCATCATTAATGGATAAATAATGCAGGTCAATGAAGATGTTCTAGGAAATGTCTTAATAATAAAATATTTAAAAATGGTAAACGTACAGTTTAATGATAATAAATGCTGATAGCAATTAGGACCAGCTGAATTGTCACTTTGCATCTTTAGGAAACCAGTGAATAACATAAGAGAGTTGAGAGTTTTTATTAGACAGCTTTGATTCAGTAGCTATGATGGCTTCTGATTCCCCCTGGTTTGCCTCTACATTGGGCAAAATTCTGATTTATTTGCCCTTTCCAAGCCTTCCAATCTGTGAATGCTTCATTTCATATTACAAATCAGTGTTGATCTATTAGCATCTGTTTTGCTTTTTCTGATTCTGGATGTTGTTCTTTCCAGAACTGGTGCATTCTTTTCAGCTTTCCTCCTTTTGTTGGCTTTATTTGTCATAACAGATCATTATTTATTTGTTTTCTACCTCTGTATATTTATGATGGGTAAACACCTTTTCTTCTAGTAATTCTGCAGCTGCTGGCCTTGGTTGCTCAGCCAACCAAGTCCTGTCGATCATCTTTCACCATATGTCTTGGAAAATTTCAATACCTAGTACAATCTTTGTTGATCTAGGTGATATCGGTTTCTGTAATATACATCTCATCATATTGTTAATGGGAGAGTCAGTTTTTGTCTGGCTTCTCTGATGAGATCTATCCAGTATGGTTGAACTTCTGGCACAGCTGTCATCTTCTCAAAGCACACAGAGCTCACTGAATGATATTATTTTTATATTATTATTATTATTTCTGGTTGTAGGATGTCAATTTCCAATTTGCCTCGTATAAGAAATTTGTCAGTGCTATTCAAAACCATCAGTCTGTTTTTTTAATTTAGTAATTGAACAATTTCTACCTATATATAAATACATTTATTCATGTGCTTGATTATAAATGAATACACATAAACTGGTTTTAAAGCCACACTATATTTTTCAATCTTGCCACAGTGTTTAGATAATAGCATCACAAATGCCTGTGAAGTTTATCTTCATGGTATTTTACATTCAGAGTGTAAGAAGGAGAACTTTGAATTTATGTCTTAATTTGCTAATTTGATTTAGGCAAACACAATGATTTACTCTTTTTTCCTCATTTCAAAATTCTATACTAGAAGCTATCCTTTGAATTATTTGTCTCCTTCCTTCCACCCTTCCTTCCTTCCTTGCAAAAAAATAATCCACAATAGCTCAGGTTTGGAAAAAGTATAGCAGTACAAAGAGACAATAAAGGCTTATGTGGCCCAAATTTAAAATAAACTAAATTTAGCACAGCTAAATTAGTCATGGCCAATGAGATGGAGGTGTCCTTCAATTTAATCTTATTTTGTTTCTACAAATCTTGTATCCCGCTAATCAGCATGCCATGGTTTATGACGTCCTCTATAATCTTGATTGCCAACCACTGTCAATGCAGCTTGCCACCTTTTTATGACAGAAAACTTCTCAAGCGCTAAAGTGGGCTTAACTTAATTGGTTTAAAGAGCAAAACCACGGACACCTCCCAAATTCCTCTTTGTATAAAATGACCCCATCTTTTTTGGACAGTTTAACATAAATTTATGGTCATCCCTATGCACAGTCAATGCCTAAAGGACACTGAAGGAAAGGTGGACACAAAGCTAATATGGAGATGGTTGAGATCAGGGGTGCAGAAGAAAGAAAATGAATGCTTCATTTTGGCTGCCCAAGAACAAGCCCTGCAGACCAAAACCACAGCAAAAATCCAACATGTCAGTAAGAACAGCAAATGTTGCTTATGAAATGTGAAACGTGAAACAGTGAATCACCTTATTGGTGGCTGCGGCAAAATCTTACAAACTGATTGTCTACATCATGATCGAGTTTCCAAAATCATACATTGGAAGCTTTGCCAGAAGTTTGGGTTCTAATACAGCAAAAATTACTGGGAACAGCAAATTGACAAAGTTCTTGAAAATAAACAGGTCAAGGTCTTGTAAGACTTTTGCATCCAAACAGACAGACATCTGTCCCACAACATGTCTGGCATCAGTATTGTGGAAAAGAAAAAAAGTCTGGTTCATTGATATTGAAATATTAGGTGATGCACGAATTGAAGAGAAACAACTAGACAAAATAACGAAATCCTGTAATCTGCAAATTGAAGTTGAGTGATTGAGGAGGAACAAGTCAATGGTTGTACTAATAATAATAGGAGCCCTTGGAACAATACCCAAAGGCTAGATACATGGAAATTTTGAACTTATCAGATCTGAATATTCTGATTTTGCAAAAAAAACAAAAAAACACCTTACTCAGAACTGCTTATATATACAGACTTTACCTTAACAGCACTTAGGACTTGGTTAGGACTTGAACTGTTACATTTTTACCAGTCCCAGACTGTGAATTGTATTGAAGATTACATATTAATAATAACCAGCCAATATCATTATTGAATACTGTAAATTATTTATGACAATTTTAGCTAAAAAGCAGCAAATACTTTACAAGATTTTGCCTATGAAGACCAATGTGTGTGTGTAGGGGTTAACCTAAGAACTAATATTAGAAATGTTTTTATTAAAGTACTTGGAACATCAGGGTAAGAAACAAATTGTTTTAATATTTCTTGATGCAGAGAAAGTTTTAACAATTTCAACTTGAACTGCTTTGTTGAAAAATTGAAGAGCATGTATTCTGAAAGATATTCCATTTTGGAACATGAAAGTTATTACATGATTGAAATTGATATATACTTCTCAAAAAGCATAAATAATTGTGAATAGAGAAATGACCAAGTCCTGTAAAATTCAGAAAGGAACAAGGAAGAGATGCCCATTTTCTCATTGTTATTTATTCTGATTCTTAAAGTTTTGAACAGAGATATGGGATCAAGACCAAAGAATTGCTGAGGTGAAAATTTTAAAAAATAAGTCTATAAATTAAGGACATTCACCAATGATTTGGTCCTAATATTGGAGAACTCTTTAGGAGGGAGAATGCATTAATGGAGATAATTGACTTGGTGCATTGCATTAGTAAGGAAAAAACAAAGTTTGGATTATAATGATCAAATGTATCAATGGAAGAAAAATAGTTAAAAGATCTGAAATTCACATTATTTTACAATTACAAAGTTTACAAAGAAAACTTTTTAAAAATGACATGCCATTGTTTTATAATACCAGAGAAGTTTTTTAACTTTTATAAAAGTACTTGCAATCACTGCTCAAAATGAAAAACATGGGTTATAAAATAAAATTGCATAGAAAATATGAAAGTAAATAGGAATATAGGGAGGAAGAGGAGAGGTGAGGAAGGATAAGAAAAATGTTAAACACGAAATTCTGAAAAACATGAACAGATATTTTATCAGGCATGGTGGACATGTGAAAAGTGATGGAGAGCGTTTTAAATATTTACATTGAGATAAAACCAACACTTTTCTTATTATAACTTTTGGACACTCAGCTAGAAAAAGCTCATCGACAATTAGATTTATATATGATAACTACAGTGAGGTTCTTAAATGCACAGAGAGAAGACCACAGAAACATGAACAAGGGAGGGATGGTTTGTGAAGATGACTCCATTTTACAGAAATGGCTAAATTGACTTATTTGTAGGAAACTACAATTATTTTTATAAAAGCCTTTTACAGACTTTTCCCCAGAATGGATAAAAATGACTTGAGGATTTATTGATTAAAATGGTTTGTTTGTGGGAAGAAAATTATTATATGCAATGTAGGAGGATGGAAATAGTAATTGCTATGCTTGTAACTGCTCCAAGGGAGAAGTTGTTTCTTTAGATATTTTTCTTTTTCTTACTTTTTGTTATTCTTCACTTTATCTTTTTATCTTTTATAATCTTTTCTTCTTCTTCTTCTTCTTCTTCTTCTTCTTCTTCTTCTTCTTCTTCTTCTTCTTCTTCTTCTTCTTCTTCTTCTTCTTCTTCTTCTTCTTCTTCTTCCATGTTTCTATGCTTTTAAAATTTTTGTCACACTGTATTTTAGTAAAAAAAGATTTTAAAAAAATAGATTAGGCTTTTGGTTTGGAGCTTAACATGTCCAGAAGACCATCGGATAACAATAAAGAGGCTTTTGCATTTCTTTGCAGTTATCTAGCTGAAATCTTTATATAATTGAGTTTTGCAATTATTTCCTACTTTGCCTGTTTATGGAAATCTCTTCTCCTTGGCTGCTACTTAAATTTCCCTAGTCATTAAACCAGAGCCTCCAAGGGATATATCAAGCCACTTATAGTCTTAAGTATCAAATCTTAAAACTCAGACTTGTATACAACACGATGCAATAGAAATTGATTGTGATAGGTAATCTATATCTAATATAGATGCATTCAGATTAGCTTGGGGGGGGGGGACTGAAATAAGAGAGCTTTCCTTCCACATACAATCAGCAGATGGCTAAATATTCTCATGTTTCCATGCAGGAAAAACGGGGGCGGAGGGGATTTAGTTCTGTGGTGTGACACCAGTCACCTCTAAAACTTTGCAAGAGAAATTAAACAACATTGGGAAGTTATGACAATTACCTTCTCTCCCTCTCTTCCTCTCTCCTTTTGATATATCCTTCTTCCATTTTAAAATATTGTTTTCCTGTGTAGTGATCATAGCAGAAGAGATTTGATAGGAAGCTCCAATTTAGGATATTCTTGGGTAGTTGGATGGGTTTTGAGGGGTGGTTTCATAAGTGCTATACTCTTTATAACATAAACTTCCCCATTCATGGAGAGAGCAACATTGGCACAACCCATCCTCCAACTTGCTACAATCTATGTTATCTTTGAGTAAATAGTCTTCCTTCCTTCCTTCCTTCCTTCCTTCCTTCCTTCCTTCCTTCCTTCCTTCCTTCCTTCCTTCCTTCTCACTATTGGATCATGCATCCAATATTAATCAGTTCAAAGTTATATGTGAGCTTGAAAAACAAAGCATGCTACTGTTTAAAAACTGGCTAAACTTTAATGAGCAGATTTATTAAAACATCAGCATTTTGTTTTTAATACTCAGGTGAAGCATGAAGAAAATCAGGCAGCTTTTCTGAAGGCTTTCAAAACATGCAGTTATATTATGTTCCACAACTAGAAGCTTTAAGCACCAGCTAACACTGACTAACTCCTTTCAGTCTGTTTGTAGGTTATAACTGTCATAGTAGGATATGGGGTTGCCCAAGAGACTCTTAGGTTGGTGCATATGCCAATCATTAGAGCCAGGCTTCTGTGGTTTGTCAGGAAAAGTTTTCTCCCGTCACTGAATTCACTCCTGCTCAATCAAGAATAATAACCAAGAATTATTTTAGGCAGACATATAGGAATTATTTCTCTGGAAAGCAGGAGGGGCTCATTATGTTTCAGTATATTTTTTTCCTTGTGCAAATATTTGCAATAAGTTTGAAACAGATTTGAGAACTTAATTCCATTATAAGGAATTACACAGTTCTCTATTTTAGAGTTCAGTAAAATAAGGGCAGAAGATTCAAAGTTCATAAGGAAAAAGGGATAGGCAAATATATAAAAATAATATCAATAAATTATATATTCACAGCATGTGATGGGGAAAAGAAAGAAAAAAATAGGTCCTTTATATTTTGTTTTTATTTCTAACCTCTTTATTCATATGACTTTTATTCCATGGAAAAGATGTAAGGAAACAGTTTGAGCTGGCTGTTTTAGTATTCAAACACCATGTGGGTGCTTTATTAAGCACAAAAGAAACAGCTTCTGAAAAGCAAAACTCTATAAGCTAACTCTTTGGGGACCAGAATTGTTAAGTGGAAGAGGAAAGGCGGATACTCAAGATTGGTAAATTTAATAAGACAGTTCTTCCATTTTATTTTTACATGCTGTCAGCCAAATCAGTTTCAAGGAGCTATCTGCCAAATTCTTTGTATGTGTTCACCCACATATTTTTTTCAATGGCATATCAGCTTTTAATGCACATAACAGTATATTCCAAATATAGGTGGACTTCCTCTTCTTATCCTCCTTCCTTGTTTCCTCCTCCTCCTCTCCTCCTCCTTTTCCTCCTTTGTCAGAGCCAATCAATGTTGCTATAAACTCACCAGTGGGTGAGCACTTAAAGCAGCAGTTAACTGATGTATTCTTCTGCATTTTCTTTCAGGGGTCAGGAAAAAGTTCAAGCAAGCAAACAATTCAGTCGGTCCTTTGGAGCAGCAAAAAATACAAGCACGCACATAGGGGCACAGATAGACATACACACACACATGGAGGTATATAAATAATATATAAACAAGGAACTTTAAGACCTTTAATAAAGGAGAAGAGTAGAAACACTGAAATCCTGAATCTAGGAGTTGGGAGAATTGCAAGTAGTTATTCCTCATTAATAAGAATCTATCCATTCACATTTTTAGAAGAAATGCAGTGATTATGTCTGTCTTTTGAAACAGTTGCAAAACTGAATGATTTTTATAGTTATTAAGCTTTATTGCCAGAAGTGCCAAGATATTAAGGGGTCAAGCAAAGTCTTGGCCAACCAGTACAGCTTTTATACATGAAAAAACCCTGAGCTACAAACAAATGCATATCTATGAAACATTGCTAATCATTTTTAGGGAAATGACATGATAGTTGTTGGGGTTTTTTTCCTATACTTGTCTAGAGTACTCAGAACAGTCTCAGATCTGATTTTTGTTTATGCAAATACAAAATAATTTGCTTATGCAAATACAAAATAACAAAAGTTTGCTTTCATTCCCATAAGTAGTTTCTGGACAAAATGAATTAGTCAATGGTGCCCATAAGGATGCATTTTTTTAAAAAAATAGTTTCCCTAAAAGAAGCAACCATGACATTATATATTTTTGTGTAAAAATAATTATGATAGTCTTTAGAAAAAGGGAAGTGAGCTTTTCTATATACCATGTTCTTAATTTTCTCCTTGGATGAATTTTTTTGTCATGTAGAGACTTTGAAGATTTTGGTGTTTCACTGTGTTAATGAAGAGATGACCAGGCTGAGCCCAAAGGACAGGTCAAGTGCATCATAAATTATAAGTCCCTGTGTGATCACAAGAAGTCTAAGTTCAAGCCCATTTTGAATACAATTCTTAACTGATGCTAATTTTCTTTGACTGTTAGTAGCTCAGATTCTTGTAGAGAGCTTCACCTTGTGATAAATCTTTGTACTGATTGAACTACATGATTCTCCTGGTTTCCCCAGAGTTTGACAGTCACAAGGTATTGAAATTTCTAATTCATGTGTTTAGTATTAAGATATTTCAGTTCTCGGACTTCCACTTCTGGGACCGAATGGCAATGGACGCATAGTCCGCCGATCGCTCCCTTGGCGGGTTCCAAAAGGAACATAGGAGACTCGGGCGAAGGGTCTCCTGCCGAAAGGCAGCTTGCTGGGACCCCCCGCAGTCGGCAGCGGCCGGTGGGGGTGTTTTCCCAGCTTCACCTAGGCACCGGGGAGCAGTGGGGGGGCAAGTGACGTCGTCTCTTCGCCGGATGGCTCTGGGAGGTTTCAAATTTAAGAAGAAGATACAGCCAAAATGCGGTGAGGGGGAAGTCTCCCCAAATCTTTTATTGGTTTGCTTATTGGATGGATTGCAGCTTGCTTGGAACTTGGTTTCAATTTCGGAAGAAATAAGATTGGAGGGGGGGAATCCACCCCCCTCGGAAAAGCGGCGCTTGTAAAATCTCTCTCCACACAGGAGAGAGAGGGAGTTTAAAAACTACTTTCACTCTTTTTTAATAATGGAAAATAATTTTGGACTGCAATTGCGGGGGAAAGGATGGCTGAACTGGCTCTTCTTTGAACTATGTATGGGAACTTGGGACTTGTTGTTCCCTGCCCACCTGTGAAGGCTGAGCCAAGATGGCCACTTCCTCCTTCTTCTTCATCCTTATGGAAAAGATTCCTTCCTTGCAAGATTCTATGGCTCTGAATTAGTCTCCACCCCAGAGATCTCTAGGAGCCTCTCTAAAACTTTTTTCCCTTGGATTTGGAACATTTGGACTTATCTAATTGACTTGACTAGAAGATTTATTCTCCTTTGGATTTGTTTGCCTTGTGATCTCTACCGGTTGTGCCGTCCTGCAGATGCCATTTCTCTGTAAAGATTTATAACAGTCTCTGAGCTTCATGATGACTCTGAAAAAAGTACCGACTGGCAAGACTTCTTCGGCCCTGACATCGTCTACTTCCAGCCCTGTCACCCATCAATCACAATTGGGGTCTTTTTTACAACCTAAAGCCCCTGAAGAAAGCTCAAAGGATTTATCTACTCAACAGATGTTTCAATCTCTCTTAAAGGGACAGGACAAAATTAAAAAAAACAACTTGCAGACCTAAATGATCGGCTCGGAGAAACGCAACAACAAGTAACACAAAATGAACAGAGAATATGTGTACTGGAGGAGAGTGCGGTTTGGGTGAGGGAGGAGGTTAGAACAATCCAAAGGAGGAGTGTAGAATTTGAAAACCACATGATAAAGATAGAATTTGAAAGGATGTCTTTTTTCCTTAGGTTTCAAAAACTGGAAGAAGCAGAGGATGAAGATCTTAAGGAGATTATGACCACAATATTAGCTGAATATATTAATAGAGATAAACAACAACTTGGGTGGGATATTGACCTGATTTATAGGATTAACTCAGCATATGCAAGAACACATAATGTTCCAAGGGAAGTCCATGTAAAATTTCTTAGAAAAACCACAAGAGATGAGGTTCTATGAGCTCAAAGGGGTGGACCACTAAAATATAAAGATAAAGAAATAACCATTCTTAAACAGATCCCAAAGAAAGTAAGAGTTAAGAGGAAGAAATACTCCTCTTTAGCAAAAAAGTTATATGATAAGGGGGTCTGGTATAAATGGTTATTACCAGAAGGCATGCTGATTTTCTGGGAGGGCAGTAGAACCAGAATTACTACAGTTATGGAGGCTGAGGCATTCATGAAGAGGCATAGTGCTCTCCTAGATGGAATAGGGGATTCTACACAAGAGATGAGGGAGGGAGTGACTGAGGCTCAGCCAACAGACAGGGGGGGGGAGAGGAGGCAACAGCTAGAAGACTCAAATCACAAAAATGATTTGAAACATTACTGCAATTGTTGTTACAATGTATTTTTATGAAGTGATACAAAAAAGAAATGATTGAAACATATTGATTATTTGTTAGACCTAGAGCTGCTAATACTTAATATTGATGCTTTTTAATATATTTTTAATATATTTGGGGGGACTTTCTTTTTCTCCACACGATTAGCCTAAAATTTTTTATATCCCTATTTACCCCTTTTCCTTGAAAAATTTGTAAAAATCAATAAAATTTTACAATAACAAAGATATTTCAGTTCTCAGTGGTTTAGAACTGTTCCATAATTTTCCAAATTCAAGCTGAATTTGCCTTACTTTTTAAGATATTTGCAAATGAATTAGAACTCCCCTTCTTTTACAAACTTAAACTTACATTCCAAGCAGTTTAAAATCCAAGCTTGATGTCATAGCAATAATATGAATTAAAGCTTTCCCCTCCTCCCTCCTCTTCCTTCAAACCATTATCTACATCCAAGTTTGACACAAGATTTCAGTCTAGAGCATCTCTAGTTTAAATGACTGGCAGTTTTGATTCTGTTATCTTCCTTTCTGAAAAACCCAGCAGTTAAAGAATATTAGATAGTTCAAATGAGTTTGTTAAAGTTCTAAACAGTAAAATATTTTTTTCCCTTATACCACCTTATGTCAATATCAGGACTCATTACCCTAGTGTCTGTTTGTTATGTTTACAATGAAGAGCAAAGAACACATATTGCATTATTTTTTTCTTTGGGGATTTTATCCTATTCAATATAGTAAAACACAAGTATCCAAGTGCAATTTGCAGCAAACACGTTACAAAGGGTATCCGTCATTTTGTAACTTACATCTATTATTTCATGAACCATCTGACTCAAGAATAAATTGAAGAAAATGCAATCACATCTTTATAATCCTGTTTGTTGAGAACAGGCTCAACAGAGCTATCTGTCTGTCTTTTTAATTCATTATAGGATCCAGATGTGGCCAGCTCCTAGCTAAGTTTTCTTTTTGCCTACAACCCTAACCCTTAGCTTCCAACTCTTCAATGTGTTATCAGATATGCAACTGACAGGATTAGAGGTCTGGTTCGGGAGAATTAAGCATCCCATTTCCCACTCATAGACAGATTGTGCATTCATTTTAATTTCTTGAACTCTTCCACTTATGTTAAAAGTTGACACTGCCTATATTATTTTTTTGGCTATACAAGGTGTGCCATCAGTTTTAACAATATTTTTTACAGCAAAGCTTTAATTCTGTAGTTATTTGGTCTATAGCCAACAGATACACCAAAATCTGTATACAGGTAGCAGTCAGGTGGCAGCAATATGACTCAGAAAAACTTAACCCTTTGCTGGCATCTAGTGGCTTCTAGCTGATTGCAGTACATTTCTTATAGCTCAACATTAGGAATTCACACAGAAAGTTCTGTTTCATTCTTTCTTTCATCTGTAGAAATCCCCCCTTCCCCCCCCTCTAGAGTGTGTTTTTAACCTTTAACGTTATGTTTAATACCATATATATTGTATGGCTAATCAATATCTACCTGAGCTAAAGTCATAAGTTGTCAGGTTCTTGTTCTAGAACAGTGGCATACTTATGACACTTTGTGGAGATTTATTCGATAGATTGATCAATGGTCATCTGCTACTATTGTGGATGAGACTATAAATGTAAGTGTACTGTAAATAGCTTCTGAAATAGCTGCACAACTCAGATGATGAGAATGTTTTCTATTCATTATCCCTTTCTCTTTTTATTGACTGATTTCCATCCTTGAATTGCCCTGAACTCCATTCCTAAGTCATTTTCAGGTATTAGCATTCTTTCTTACACATTTAAGCAACCTGTTCTTAAGTGTAATCAATAAAAGCTATTTCAACCAGCCCTTAACTTAACAACATATTCTATTTGCTCTTATTTTAGAAGCATGTGTTCCCCTTTGTCTACATTTCTTCAAATGGATTCATAATGACCAAGAAAAAGAGAGGAGGGATAACATAATGTATCTTATTAGGAAACTCGGGAATTATGCATATTGACACAGTATAGTAGTTATTGAAGGTGCTGTCCTTGTAAGCTAAGTAATTTCATTGGTGATAAAAAATATTATTTCTTTTTCTTTGTGATTCTAGTTTTTGCTACTCTATTAATGCAATGCACATCTGTGTATTTATGCCAAGACCTTTTATTGGGGGTAGTTTTTCCCTTAGACTAATTTGTATAACTATTACTTACTTTATTTATTTGTTTATAATTCAAATTTATCACCACTCAACTCACAAAAATTCTGGTTTGTATTTTAATATAGTGATATGGATAATTCAGCAAAGGTGGCGATAGCTTCATTCAAATAATGTGTAAACTGAACTTGGGTAGCAGTGTTGAGGACAAGAAGATGCAGATAGCTCCCAGATGCCAGCACAATTCCAGATGCTCCAGTTCCATTGTTTAAAGAGAAACATATTCTACCTGTGTTGTTCAGCCTATGCTAAACTCTTCTTGTCAGGCTGCAGATCTATGTGGGAAATTCTGTCAATTTCTTCAATGCAAGAGATTGAGGATGGATCCCCATCCCCAGATTTAGACAGCATCACTTGAACTTTTAAGTTGTCTTTCTAGAGACTCTCTTCAGTACTATAGTAGCTGAAGCTAAGACGAAAAGCATATTATATTAATCCAGTTTGATGCTAGAATTTAAAAGCAGCAAAAATCGTGTTATTCCATGAAAGCAGTAATATGACACATTCCCAGTCTAGCACTAGCCACCCTGAGTGATATGAGAATAGGTAAAAGCTAGCTGTATTTAGAGGCTCTGCTGGGTGTCTTGTATTTTGTCCAAGAGAAGACCTACTGGGAAATTCTGGGAGTTGAAATCCACACATCTTAAAATTGATAAGATTGGGGGGGGGGGGTGAAGTGTGCCAGAGAGAAATTACTGGGACAAAGGCATAGGTTTACATAATTCCATCTACATATCCTGTTTAAAAGATGAGAGTCTGAACTGGTTACCTCTGTGCACCTTTATCTATTCCCTTAGAACTTTCTTTAGGTGAGCTCATCTGGTAAATCTCTATTCCATATTCTATCAGGTAAAATATTTTTTTCCCTTATACCACCTTATGTCAATATCAGGACTCATTACCCTAGTGTCTGTTTGTTATGTTTACAATGAAGAGCAAAGAACACATATTGCATTATTTTTTTCTTTGGGGATTTTATCCTATTCAATATAGTAAAACACAAGTATCCAAGTGCAATTTGCAGCAAACACGTTACAAAGGGTATCCGTCATTTTGTAACTTACATCTATTATTTCATGAACCATCTGACTCAAGAATAAATTGAAGAAAATGCAATCACATCTTTATAATCCTGTTTGTTGAGAACAGGCTCAACAGAGCTATCTGTCTGTCTTTTTAATTCATTATAGGATCCAGATGTGGCCAGCTCCTAGCTAAGTTTTCTTTTTGCCTACAACCCTAACCCTTAGCTTCCAACTCTTCAATGTGTTATCAGATATGCAACTGACAGGATTAGAGGTCTGGTTCGGGAGAATTAAGCATCCCATTTCCCACTCATAGACAGATTGTGCATTCATTTTAATTTCTTGAACTCTTCCACTTATGTTAAAAGTTGACACTGCCTATATTATTTTTTTGGCTATACAAGGTGTGCCATCAGTTTTAACAATATTTTTTACAGCAAAGCTTTAATTCTGTAGTTATTTGGTCTATAGCCAACAGATACACCAAAATCTGTATACAGGTAGCAGTCAGGTGGCAGCAATATGACTCAGAAAAACTTAACCCTTTGCTGGCATCTAGTGGCTTCTAGCTGATTGCAGAGATTTATTCGATAGATTGATCAATGGTCATCTGCTACTATTGTGGATGAGACTATAAATGTAAGTGTACTGTAAATAGCTTCTGAAATAGCTGCACAACTCAGATGATGAGAATGTTTTCTATTCATTATCCCTTTCTCTTTTTATTGACTGATTTCCATCCTTGAATTGCCCTGAACTCCATTCCTAAGTCATTTTCAGGTATTAGCATTCTTTCTTACACATTTAAGCAACCTGTTCTTAAGTGTAATCAATAAAAGCTATTTCAACCAGCCCTTAACTTAACAACATATTCTATTTGCTCTTATTTTAGAAGCATGTGTTCCCCTTTGTCTACATTTCTTCAAATGGATTCATAATGACCAAGAAAAAGAGAGGAGGGATAACATAATGTATCTTATTAGGAAACTTGGGAATTATGCATATTGACACAGTATAGTAGTTATTGAAGGTGCTGTCCTTGTAAGCTAAGTAATGTCATTGGTGATAAAAAATATTATTTCTTTTTCTTTGTGATTCTAGTTTTTGCTACTCTATTAATGCAATGCACATCTGTGTATTTATGCCAAGACCTTTTATTGGGGGTAGTTTTTCCCTTAGACTAATTTGTATAACTATTACTTACTTTATTTATTTATTTATAATTCAAATTTATCACCACTCAACTCACAAAAATTCTGGTTTGTATTTTAATATAGTGATATGGATAATTCAGCAAAGGTGGCGATAGCTTCATTCAAATAATGTGTAAACTGAACTTGGGTAGCAGTGTTGAGGACAAGAAGATGCAGATAGCTCCCAGATGCCAGCACAATTCCAGATGCTCCAGTTCCATTGTTTAAAGAGAAACATATTCTACCTGTGTTGTTCAGCCTATGCTAAACTCTTCTTGTCAGGCTGCAGATCTATGTGGGAAATTCTGTCAATTTCTTCAATGCAAGAGATTGAGGATGGATCCCCATCCCCAGATTTAGACAGCATCACTTGAACTTTTAAGTTGTCTTTCTAGAGACTCTCTTCAGTACTATAGTAGCTGAAGCTAAGACGAAAAGCATATTATATTAATCCAGTTTGATGCTAGAATTTAAAAGCAGCAAAAATCGTGTTATTCCATGAAAGCAGTAATATGACACTTTCCCAGTCTAGCACTAGCCACCCTGAGTGATATGAGAATAGGTAAAAGCTAGCTGTATTTAGAGGCTCTGCTGGGTGTCTTGTATTTTGTCCAAGAGAAGACCTACTGGGAAATTCTGGGAGTTGAAATCCACACATCTTAAAATTGATAAGATTGGGGGGGGGGGGGGGTGAAGTGTGCCAGAGAGAAATTACTGGGACAAAGGCATAGGTTTACATAATTCCATCTACATATCCTGTTTAAAAGATGAGAGTCTGAACTGGTTACCTCTGTGCACCTTTATCTATTCCCTTAGAACTTTCTTTAGGTGAGCTCATCTGGTAAATCTCTATTCCATATTCTATCAGGTCAAAATGTGGATTTCAAACACGGCTTTTGATTTTATTTGATTCATATAGGGCTTTTGGTTGGTTTTTGGCACATAATTCTAACAGAATGATTGGACTGAGTCCAATCACATCTTTATTTTTGATGTTCTTTATAACTTAATTTTTAAAATAAATTATATATCTCTCTGGGCTCTTCCTAAAAATAGCATTCATCTATTTTTTTGCATTAGATGCTGCCTAGTGGGGTTAAGGACATCACAGAGTGAAAATTAATCATGTCATTCTCATAGGATCCAAAATCAATGACAGAGGATACAAAGAAATTTGGAAGACAGGGCATTTGCATAGGTACGCTGGTGAGAACTTACCCACCTTCTGAAGACAGCTAAAAGACAAAGCTCAGGAAGATCCATCCCAGTAATCTATTAATACATTTAAATGAAGATGTTTACCTCTCTGACTTCTAGCATTCTTCTTAACAATTGATAGAAGAAGCTCTATTCTCAGGACTGGTAAACTGATCTGTCAGCCCAAACCACTGTTATGGGGAAAAATGAAAGGAGGAAGGATAATTGTTGTTGGGGGGGGAATGGAAGGTGAAAAAATTATTATTATTATTATGTGGTTAATCTTTGGTGAGATTCACAGCCTTTGGGGCTGGTTGGTATCCTAACAGCTTGAGTCCTAACCAAGGACCTAGGAAGTGTTAAGGTAACGTTGGAGGATATAAGTTGTTCCAAGTAGGGTGGTTTTTTGTAGAGTCAGAATGTTCAAGTCAGGTAAATTTAGAATTTTCAAATAGCGAGATAGCCCTTTAGGTATTGCTCCAAGGGCTCCAATTATAATTGGGACAACACACGATTTCTTTTTCCACAGTCGCACAACCTCAATTTGCAAGTCCCGGTATTTTGTGATTTTTTTTCTTGCTGTTTATCTTCAATTCGTGCATCACCAGGTATTGCAATGTTAATGAACCATACTTTTTTCTTTTCAATTATTGTTATGTCAGGTGTGTTGTAGGCCAAGTGCCAATCAGCCTGGATTCTGGAGTCCCACAAGATCTTGCCTTTCTCATTCTCTAAAACCTTCTCAACCTTATGGTCCCAGTGGTTTTTGCTGTACTCAAATCCAAACTTTTGGCACAATTTCCAGTGAATAACCTTAGCAATATGGTCATGGTGTTGTAGGTAGTCAGTTTGTGAAATTTTGCTGCACCCGCTGATCAAGTGGTCGACTACCTCATCTTTCTCATTACAGAGACGACATTTGCTGTTGGTGGTAACATGTTGAATTTTTGCCTTCATGCAGTTTGTGGCTAAGGCTTGTTCTTGAGCTGCCAAAATAAAGCCTTCTGTTTCTTTTTTCAGTACTCCTGATCTTAACCAGCTCCAAGTTAGTTTTTGGTCAGCTTTGCCTTCAATACTTTTCAAGTATTAGCCATGCTTAGCTTTGCTTTTCCAATTTTCAGCTCGCTTCTCAATTACTTCTTTCTTATATTCAGCTTTTAACTTAGTTGTCTTCAAAAGGCCTCCTTTATTTACTTCCTTAATTATTGGTTCTTCACTTTTCTGGATGTAATCATTCAAGCTGTGTCTTTCTTCTTCCACAGTCTGCTTTACTTGTAGGAGTTCTTGACCAACATCACTTTTAGGGTGCAAAGCATGATTCATTGTCTTAAGCTTCCTTGTTTTTCTGTCCAAATTGTCCAACTCCATCTGGGTCCAGTCAATTATGCCTGCAAAGTATCAAATTACAGGTATAGTCCAGGTATTTATGGCTTTTATTTTTTTAAAACAATTTTTTTTATTAGTTTTACAAAATTTTAAGGAAAAGGGTGATGGGTATGGTTACAAATTTTGACAGCTACATCATGCAGGAATTCCCCCCAATTCTCATAACTTTTACATAATGGTAAACAAGGTGTTATTGCTTAACTAGATTTTGACAGCTTATTTTTACATTGTATCTTTCAATAGTTTCAATCATTTATTTGTATCAAACAAAAAGATTCCTTATATCAGCAATTGCACTATTTTTCTAACTTACTTCTGTGATCTGAATTTTCTCATTGTTGCCTCCTCCCCCCCGCTGCCAGCAAAACCTCGGCACCTCCCATATCTTGTGTGGTGTCATCTGCTTTATCTAGGAGGGTTTTTTTTCCATGAAGGCCTCCGCCTCCATAGCTGTATTAATTCTAACTCTGATGCCCTCCCAGAATATCAGCATACCTTCTGGCAGAAGCCACCGGAACCAGAATCCTTTATCAAATAATTTTTTTGCTAATAGTGCATATTTTTTTTTCTTTTAACTCTTACTTTCTTCAGGATTTGTTTCAGGATGGCTATCTCTCTGTCCTTATATTTTAATGTTTGCCCCCTTTGTGCCCCCAGAATCTCATCTCTTGTAGCCTTTCTAAGAAATTTAATGTGAACCTCTCTTGGAACTATGTGTGTTCTAGCATAAGCTGAATTAACCCTATAAACCAGGTCAATATCCCATTCTAACTGCTGTTTGTCTTTTTTAATATATTCTGCTAACATTTTTGTCATGATCTCCCTCAAGTCTTCATTGTCAGTCTCAATTACGTTTTGAAATCTAAGGAAAAAAGACATCCTTTCAAATTCCATTTTTATGATGTGGTTCTCAAGTTCTAAATTCCCTCTCTGGACCCCCCTCACCTCCCCCCTCATCTCAGCCGTCCCCTCCTCCAAAACTTCCAGTCTCTGTTTGTTTTGTGCCATTTGGTTTTGATTCTCTCTGAGCTGTTCATTCATTTCTCTCAATTGGCTTTCAATTCCTCCTGCCCCTTTAAGATCTTTTGAAGCAGCTGATGTGTTGATTCCTCCTCAGGGGCTTTAGGTTGTAGAAATGGTGTTAGTGACTGTTGTCCGATTGGACTGGATGTTGAAGATGTTGGAGCAGAACCAGCAAAGCCTGGTTTCCCAGGTGGTGGTCTCTTTGGAGCCATTATAAAAAAAGAAGAACTCAGAGGTGTCTATGTCCATACAATGAGATGGCGACTGTGGAAGGGCACAACCAAGAGAGACCACGAGGCAGGCAGTCCAGACAGGAGTAGAGACCTTTTCTATAATTCAAATCCAGTCAATTAAATCAGTTATTCAGGTCCAAGATATTATGTAGCAAGAGATATTTCTGAGAGTCACGGAGGCAAAAGTACAATGCCAGCAATTTTCATAGGTGGAGTCAAATTTCAAAGAGCATAAAGACAACGGAAGTGTGCCATCTTGCTTCGCCAACACCGGGGATCAGAAAGCAACAAGCCAAAAGTTTTCAAAGTTTTTAAAGAAGTCAGATCATTCACTTTTCTTTCACAATTGCAATAAAACATTCATTTGCTTGCTTATAATGAGTGTGATTCCTTTTAAAACTCTCTCTCTCTCCTCCGAGAGAGGAGATAAGCCCAAAGCCACTTTTCCGAGGGGGGGAAGTCCCCCTCCCTCCAATCACACTTCCCAGGAGGGGATTGAAAGTCTTTTAGAAAGCTGACAATCTTTCATTTAAATATCAAAGGGAGAATCGGGGAGGGTTCCCATCTCACCGCACTGCAGCTGTAGCCTTCAAATTGTCAAGATCATCCAGCTGCCTCGACATGAAAGTGCGCGGGAGCGTGAAAGCTCCGTCGCGCCCCCCCTTTCGCTTCTCGGTTCCTGGGGCAATGCCAGGAGCCTCCCCCCCGCAGCCGCCACCGATCCAGGGGACCCCCAGCGAGCAGCCCATAAGGCAGGGAGCCCCTTCAAGGCACCCTGTGCCCCCCCAGCTGAGGGGAGCCCACCAAGAAAGTGCAGGGTGGACAAACAAGTCCATTGCTCTCAACAACCAATCTTGCAAATTCGTCGAATGTTCTTGGCTGAGGTTAATTCCTTGACTTTATTATGCATTAAGTCAGAGGCCTCTAAAATCCCCAAGTACTTGTAGCCTTCTTCTGGTTTTACTGCCTTTATCATTTATTCATTCTCAAGTTGTATTCCATCATCTTCTAGGACCTTGTCTGCCTTGGTTGCCATTGTTGCACATTTGTCAATTCCAAACTGCATACCAATGTCTTGGCTAAATTCTTTTGTGCTTTCAATTAATAAATTCAGTTCAGCTTTTGTTTTACCAAGCAGCTTCAAATCATCCATATACACCAAGTGTGAAATTTTCAGTTCTTTCTTTGTAAGTTCATATCCACAGTTCACCTTTTTCAAAATGGTTGTCAGTGGTAGCATTGAGAGTATAAAAAGTAGGGGTGAAAGGGAATCACCCTGGAAAATGCCTCATTTAATTTCAACTTCACCCAGTTCTTCTCCATTAGCCATAAACTTCGTTTTCCAGAGGTTCATTGAAGTTTCCATGAATTTTTGTATGTTGCTGCTAATGCCAAAGATTTTCATGTATTTCTTGATCCAGCTGTGGGGAACTGAATCAAATGCTTTCTTACAGTCTATCCAAGCCATGAACAGCTTGGTTCATCTTTTCTTTGAATTCTTTAGGATTAGCTTGTCAATCAGCAGTTGGTCCTTTGTTCCTCTTGAATTTTTGCAGCATCCTTTCTGTTCTACGGGAAGCAAGTCATTTCTTTCCAAGTATCCGTAAAATTGGTTTGCAATGATACCAGTAAGGAGCTTGTATGTTGTTGGCAAACAGGTGATTGGCCTATAGTTTCCAGGGTCCTTTCCTTTATCTTTATCTTTTTGGATCAAAAATGTCCTTCCAGTTGTCATCCATTCATCGTTGTAAGGTGTTTTTAAGATCTGGTTCATTTGGGCTGCCAATCTTTTGTGCATACTTGTAAGTGTCTTTAGCCAGAAACCATGTAGCTCATCTGGTCCAGGTGCACTCCAATTCTTTACTTGACTGCCTTTGCACCATTTCTTCTGTTATTTTCACATCTTCCATTTTATGCACTTTAATAGAATCCTCAACCTGCTTGATCCATGTTGCATTTCTGTTCTGCTTCTTGTTGTTTTCCTACAAATTCTTCCAGAATTTCAGAGCTTTCTCTTTATCAGGCTTTTCATTTGTTGTTACTCCATCTCCACTTTCTAAGCTCTTATAAAACTGGTGCTGATTTGCTCTGCACTGTGAGTTTTCCTTGAACTGAGTTACTTGATTTTCATACCATTTAATCTTTTCAGCAATGGCAACAACCCTCTGCTTCAGCTCTTCAATTACTACCGCAATCTCCTTATTCTCCAAATCGTATCTTGCTTCCAGCCTGATTTTGACCTGCTTGTTCTTTAGCTGACCTTGCCTTAAGTTCTTCAAGTTGTTCAAGTCTCCACAAAATTTTTTGATCTTTAATTCTAACCGAATTTTCCACTTAGGCTTCCCCTTCTTGCCTATTTGGTTCCTTTGTTTTTTCAAACCCAATTCTTTGGTGGTTATGAAGGCTGCTGCATACATCAGCTGGTTTGTTTCAGCTAATGTAGTGGTTTGAATGGTTTGCACAGCCTCATTGACCTTTTTTAGTACATTTCTCAATTTTTTCCAGTTCATTTGTTTCAGCTTTGGCAAACGTGTTCTTTCAGTATCTTCCATTTGATGCTTTATTTTCTCAGCTATTTGAGCACTATCTGTTGCTGCTTGCTCTTCAGTGCTTCCTTGTTCTTTATCTTCATCCATTTCAGCATCCACTTCCTCCCTTTCTTTCTCAGTTTGCTTTTCAGTCTGCAAATCATTCTTGATTATACTCTTATTTGTTGGTATACTCAGACCATTAGTTGCTTTCAGCTCCATGCCCTGGTTGCGTAGCAGAGGGAGTTGAGCCCTGTAGCTCACTTTGCGCAGAATGCCAGGAGCCATAGCATCCAATGGAACCCTTGTTAACCTGGGCGATGGTTCAGCCTGCATAAATTTAATTTTTCTTGTATTCACCATGTTTGAATGGGTTGTGGAGCAAATTTTGTCTGGCCCTTCACCTAAACCTGTCTGATATGGTTGCACCTGTTCAGCAAAGCCCTTAGGATCACTAGAGCGTGCAAGCCCCTCTACCACAACAAGGTAAAGATAATAATAATAATAATAATAATAATAATAATAATAATAATAATAATAATAATAATAATAATTATTATTATTATTATTATTATTATTATTATTATTATTATTATTATTATTATTATTATTATTATTATTATTATTATTATTATTATTATTATTATTTGGTTAATTTTTGGTGAGATTCACAGCCTTTGGGGCTGGTTGGTAGCTCAACAGCTCGAGTCCTAACCAAGGACCTAGGAACTGTTAAGGTAACGTTGGAGGATAGAAGTTGTTCCAAGTAGGGTGGTTTTTTGTAGAGTCAAAATTATGATGATGATGATGATGATGATGATGATGATGATGATGATGATGATGTATGTTCACTGACTTCATTTATTTATAAAAATAAAAATGAGATAAAAAGAAACAAGGTATGATTTTAACATGTTTTGTTATATTACGTTACTGTAGTATAATTTTACTTGTTTATTTCCCCCCCCATTGTTTTGATAGAATAAATATTTCTCTGTATTATACTGTATTTCCCAGAATTCTATTTTAAAGCAGTCGTCAGCAATTAAAACTGACTCTTTGATCACTTTGGATTGTCTTCAGAGAGAATAGTTTCAATGAATATCGGTGTTGTTGTTTTTTAGGAATATGCCTGCTGTTTTTTGTTGTTTGCTTTGCTATTCATATGTAATCATTGCATTTTTTATAATATAATCAAAATTATAACAGCATTATATGGATTTTCTGTATTGATATTTTCTTTTTTCTTTTTTTTAAACAAAGTTTTATTGGTTTTTTTAAAAATTTACAAGGAAAAAGGTAGTGGAAAGGTATACAAATTTTGGCAGTTGCAAGGTGTGGTAGGCGCCCCCTCCCTCCAAACTCATAGTATACATCTGAATATAAATCATTAATGCATAGTCATATATAATCAGCATATTAGTTCTATTGGTACTTTCAATCAGTTTAATACATAGTAATATATGATCCACATGTTAATTCCATTACTACTTTCAGTCAGTTTAAATCAATGAGATTTTCTTACTCATTTTTGTGATCTGAGCTTTCTTGGTATTGCCCCTTCTCCCCCCGCTGGCAGAGCTCCGGCCCCTCCCGTGTCCTGCATATCCGTTGTAGGATCTTCTGTTTTTTCTAGGTGTATTTTGTTTTTTTCCATAAAGGTCTGTGCCTCTATGGGTGTGTTAATTCTAATTCTTGTCTCCTCCCAGAATATCAACATACCTTCAGGCATCAACCATCTAAACCACACCCCCTTCTGGTATAATTTATTCGCTAATTGCGAATAATTTTTCCTTTTTTCCCTAATTTTCTTGGGGATCTGCTTCAAGATAGTTATTTCCCTATCATGGTATGTCAGGGCTTGCCCCCTTTGTACACCCAGTATTTCGTCTCTTGTGCTTTTTCTAAGAAATTTAATATGTACCTCCCTGGGTACATTGTGTGTTCTGGCATAGGTTGAATTCACTCTATAAACCAGATCTATCTCCCATTCCATCTGTTGTTTTTCTTTGTGTATATATTCAGCCAAGATGTTTATCATGATGTCCCTTATGTTTTCATCATCTGCTTCCATCACATTTTGAAATCTAAGATAAAAGGACATTCTCTCAAATTCTGTTTTCATTTGTTGGGTATCAAGTTCTTTGTTTCCCTTCTGCACCGCCTCTACCCCCCCCCCACCTCCGCCACCCCACCCTCCACAAGGTCCAGTCTCTGTGAGTTCTTATGAATTTGGGCTTGGTTCTCTTTAATTTCTTCTTTCATTTCCTTTAATTGTTTCTTAATTTCCTCTTGTCCCTGTAAGAGTTGCTGAAGCATTTGTTGCAAATCCATCTCTGTACTTTTAGGTTGCATCAGGTCTGTAATCTTTGATTGTGTAGCAGGACTAGATGTTGCTGATGTCGGGGCAGAGGTAGCAAAGCCAGGCTTTCCAGGGGGTGGTCTTTTAGGAGACATAGTTTATAGAATAAAGAGTTCAGTCAGTGTAGAGAATGGACATCTGGAGCAGCAGAGCAGCCAGATGAGTCCAGGAGGCAGAAGGTCCAAGCAGGAGAGAATTTCTCTAGTCAGCCTGGCAATAGAGTAAAATTTTCCACCCCAGAGAGTTCAAAGAGTAACAATCCACAAGAGATTCACCTGGGTAGCACGGAGACAAACACCGGAAGCCTGAATTTTTAAAGGTGGAGTCAGGTTTCACAGTTCATGAAGACAACGGAAGTGTGCCATCTTGCCCTGCCAGCTTCGGGCTCAGAGGCATAACAAAGTTTTCAAAGTTCCCAAAGTCCTCAGATCATCAGTAAATTATGGAGCTAAATTCAATGAAAGTCACTTTAAGCAAGGGTGTGGCATCATTGGTTGGCTCTCCCCCCTCCTCCTTCCCCTGGGGCTGAGAGCAGAATTGTTCCAAGCCGCCTGTCCGAGGGGGGGGGAATCCCCCTCCCTCCAGCCGCGCCTCCAAAGTTAGCCAAAAGTGAAAGTTTTAAAGTGCTGAAAAGTTCTTCAAATCAAGAAAGGGAGTGAAGGGGGGTATGCGCCTCACCACACCGCCGCTGCTTCCTTCTGCTTTTTCATTCTCCGATCAGCCTGTTGCGAAGACGCTTTACGCGCCCTCCGATACTGCTCCCCGGTGCCTAGAGCGAGGCGGGGGGGGCCCACCAGCCGCCGCCAATGCAGGGATCCCCCGCGATGCCGCTCCTCCGGCAGGACGCCTCTTCGGGGCGTCCTGTGCCCCCCAAGGAGTGGGGAAGCCCACCGGGGAGCCGGAGCGAGCAAACGAGTTGCCCGTCGCCATCAGGTGCCGGAACCGGAAGTCCTGTATTGATATTTTCATACTGGTATACTGACATTAAGTCATCATTTAATAATATTTAATATAAACCATTGTATTGAATGTATTTTTTTTGTAAGAAAACTATTTTATCAACTGGATCACCATAAAAATATTTGTGCTCAATGTAAAGAAACTCTTATTTAGGAGACCTAAATTTCCCCTGTGATCAGAATAAACAAGTGAAAAGCATGTCAGCGGTTTTATTCCTGGCATACAGAATCAAATGCACCCAGAAGTAAAAGAATAGCTTGGCACATGAGGAATATATATTTTGCTCTTAACACAGTAAGCCATCAGGAGACATTGTCCTTAGTATGACACTAGAGGGACTGTCTGGTACAGTACCCATTTCTTAGTTAGTCACCTCAAATACCGTTCAAAGATGTTTAGCTTGCAGGCACAGAGTAATTCAGAGAAGCTCAAATCAATTTACCATGACATATACAGTTTTTCCACACTATTCCAGTGTAGTTTCATTGCATCATAACGACGCCTAACCACTGCTTGGCACTAAGTTCATTGGTTCTGCTGTTGTGCAGGCAGTGTATTTCAACAGATGGATTTGGCCCATTGAGTTTAATGAGATTTTATTATGAATTCAGGCAGGGATGTGCTGTCCTGCAGAATTACTTGTTACAACTTTCTGAATAACATTTGCACAAGCATATTTGTTTTATCAAGCTCTGGCAGCAATAGGTACCTCATTATTTGTGCAGGCTGCTACCGATACTCTTAATTGCAATAGAGTAACTGTGGTTCTGGTTTATGGATTCAGAAATTGTGCCAGTTATATCTACCTTAGATTGAAGGGATCAGATAGAGTGATTTACTGAATTGGACTGAGAATCCAATTCATTTGAGGTGGCTGACTTATAATGTTTACAAAGTTGTTTAGAATGCTAACTAGGTAGGAATCAGCAATTATCCAGCCAGGTGGAACTGTTATGTAAACATGGTCCAAGTGACTCCAACATTTAAGACGAGGAAGAGAACGCTCAAAGTTTATTAAGTTGAAAGGCTAATAGAAAAAAGGTCTAAAATATAAATCTTATAGGCATTGTTTGTGTGTGTGTGTGTGTATTCATACATCTTGGTTCTGCAGTAGGCAGATTTTCTGCATGTACATTAAATATACATATATTATTGATATACATAGGGAACATGTAGAACAAGTCCATCTATTTGCATATTAAAAATTCATTCACCATCATTTTTTTAATGTGAGTCGACTTAATCATTTTCACCTCCTGGTGCTTCATTTGGTATCTTAATTAGTGCTACAAATGCAATATTTGTTATATATTCAACAAACATAATGGCAAGGACAAAATTCCCAAGATGAATCAACTTGTCATGATTTCATAGACCTATACATGTACATGTAACAACACAAAATGGTTTAAAGTTTATTCCCTCACCCCAATTTTTACATTTAGTTTACAATCCTACTGTTTTCTAATGATTTGTCATCCAAATACTAGCTAGATCCAACATGGACCCAGGAGCTCAATAAACCAGTGTCAGCTTACTAGTAGAGCAAACACTAAGCAGAATCAGATAAATGATTCTACTTTATCACAAAGTTACATTAACAGAATCTTGCAAGTCTGCAATCCTATTTTTATAGCATGAAAACTTAGGGAAGGTCCTTTCTGAGCCTTTTCCTCCATCCATTATCCAGTTGCAGAATATACTTTCTAATCCGAACATTCCCTAGGAAGCATCGCTCCATCCTTCTCTCAAGGTTTTTCCCATAATCCTTTTCAGCTAATGAATATATCGAATACAAATTATGTCTGTTTAACAAGATATTGTTAAGTATAGTAAAACAGAGTGACTTCTTTTCTTTCATTTTGTAACTTCTTCAGGGAACATTCTTTTATCATATGAAGGCATTTCAGGGAACATGATTTTGTCTACAAAAAATATCATATGAAGGAATATCTTTATTCCAATACTTTTCAAAATTATTTCTTCTAATACTTTAAAAAAGTGTTGGAATAAACATTTTAAAAATTATTTTTTCACTGATTTCCAGAATATTAACAAAGAAGGAACTATCCTAATCTAGGGAGGGAAATTGGTCTAGAAAAAGGATTTCTTGCCGAAAGGGCTTGTTTAAGGATAGCTTGCTCTTTCTACATCTTGAGGAGAAATATTGCAGTTGCTTATTCAGCCAGGGTGAAGGTTCATCAGAATCTACAGATATAACTCGGTTCTGCCAGTAAACAAGCCACAAAAGGGGTTTATGGCATCTTGAATTGGACCTGGAAGCTAACTGTCAGCCAATGCAGCTGCCAATGTATTGGTGTTATTCTGTATCCCTAGTGCATTTTGTACCAGCTGTAGCTTCTAGATTGCCTTCTGTGGCTCTATAGTCTGATAAAGAACAGGATCCTGGTGTTTTCCTTGTACCAACTATTTGGTCAGAATGTTTACATGACAACAGCTACTTGATTGAACTTTAGCATTTTAAGCAATTTCTTCCCAATCTTTCCTTCTCTAAATAATCTTGAGAGAAAAAGTATGCAAGACATCTTTTGAAAATCTGAAGTTGCAAAACAAATGGAAAGGCTATTTACTTGTCCTAGTGAATCAATGCCATGAGAGTCAGTTTGGACTATGCATCAAGGTAGAAACCAGGAGACCATGAGTTCTAGTCCCATATCAGGCATGAAATCTGTCTGGGTGACTTTGGACCAATCCTTCTCTCTCACATTGGATTATAGTTGTGAGGAAAATAGGATGAGAAAGGAATATTAGTGTATATGTTCACTGCCTTGAGTTATTTATTAAAACAACAAAGGCAAGAAATAAATAAATAAAATAGACCCATACCGGGAAGAGAATTTCACTCTTATTTGACATGTTCCACATCCATGGATGGCATGGGAATGATTTTCCAATTCCCTCGTAGCAGCCCATAATGGGATTGGAATTAATTTCAGGTTTAAAATCTCGTTTTAGCAAAACACATATTTTTGACAAGAGTTATTCATTGTATTTCAGAGAAAGCAGGGAGGAAACAGAAGAGAAATCTGAAGAAAAACAAGAGGATGCAGTCCAGATATTTGAATCAGCAGCAAATGCTCAGCACGGTTTGTTTTCTTTTTTTAAGTCAATACAACATAATGCTTTGTTGACAGGCCTGCTACCTGCTTTCCCATTTGTCTGCATTTTTAACCTGTTGGGAAGCATTTTGTGAATGCTTTAAACAAAATAGAAAATATTTTGATTTGTTTTGTGGAGGCTTCATTTTCTTTTAAAGGGAAATAGAGGTAAATAGATAAGGTGTTACCTACTCTTGTGGCGTTACATATACAGTGCTATTGCTGGGGAATGCTCGGTTCTATGCTGCAGTTGTAATTCATAGTACAATCACATTTTTGTTCAAATAAAAATAGGCTGTAAAACAATTGTATAGTAAAACTGTAGGGAAAAATTAACAACCTGTTCAAAGATGGTAATTTGCCTTGACCGTGGTTGGGAGATAATTATATGGTTACCACTGAAACTCCATACAAGATAGAAGAATCATGTTTTCCTACTTTTGTTGTCCCCTGAGATCTTGACAAATATGCAAAGTACAATGTGACATTAAATTCTAAAATAAAACTAAGTTGTTTTTGTTAATTGGTTCCATTTTTAAAGAAAGGCATTGCTTTCTCAGCCTATACCTTCCTGTTCACTTCTTATCACATCCTTCTTCCTTCATCTTCTGCTGGCAAGCAACTTCCTATCAGGATCTCGTACTGAAAGAGGTCAGAAGGTTACCTCGTCATGGGTAAAGGGAGAGTGGGAGTGGGAGTGGGAGTGAGAGAGAGTGGGAGAGTGGGAGAGTGGGAGAGAGAGAGAGAGAGAGAGAGAGAGAGAGAGAGAGAGAGAGAGAGAGAGATTAATTTAGTAACAATTTAGTGGTTTCCAACTAAGAGATAAATCACACATTAGTTTTTATAAAGCAGTCTGCTTTTGTTGACTATTATCATAATGCCTAATTTCTTAGCAGAGCACCATCCTTTAACACTAAGTCATTTTAATTAAATGCACAGTTTTCATGATCTGTATCCTTAATCAGTCACCAGAAGCTGTGAATAGCATCTGCTGGTTCTTTATAATAGGGACTGAGATTTTCAGTTAAAATAATTCTGAGTTATTGATAATCCATTTCTAAGTGTTAGTTTGCTTTCCCAGGAGAAGCCACAATTAACTGCTGTTTCTCTTCCTTCCAGGGTCTTTCTCTGCCTCCTGTTCAATTGTAAGAATTATAACTCACAATATTTTCCCTTCTTCAAGTGATGAAATTCAGTTTTGCTGCTTTACTGGAATTATCCCCCAGAGCTTTCTGCTGCTCCTGATTGTGTCTCATCTGTTTTAACCCTCTAGGATCAACTTGTTGAATACAGTTCCTGCACAGATGCTCCTCAGCATTCAATTTGTTTTCGACTTCATATCCTGAATACAACTGTGGCAAAGGATGGTCTCTGTGATAATGATCAAATTGCTACTTGAAGGTTGGTGTTGACTGTGATACATAGACTTGCTTTCAAATTTGGAAAGGAAATTCATTGCTATCAATTCCATGATCAGCAGGCTGGGCCATATTTAATAACCTAGATAAGAGTTATTCTGTCACTGTGAATGGATCTTCCTGTGTTAGAATTTATTTTGTCATTTGAATTGCTCCATCACTTTCAGTATCACAGATTATTTTTTTTTAATATCTAGTGTTTTTATTTGATATGTGAAATGTAGTTTAAACAAGTACCCCATTCACCTTTAACAAAGTTACAATAATTTGGAATTGATCAGCTTTTAGTTATGTCTGATTTTTTTCTAATGTACAGAGCTATATCTTGTTACAGGTAGTCCTCATTTCGTCGCCCAAATTATGACAGACAACTCGGTCATTAAGAGAAAAAGTTGTTATCTGAAACTCTGATTGTTTCCTTTGCTTTACAAATATGTGAAGGTCATAAATATGAGGATTGGTCACAAAGTTATTTTTTGATCATGGCTGCAACTGTAAGCAGGTGCTAAATAAGGACTACTGCAGTCCTCTTGTCTTTCTGTTTCTTCATTATGAGGATCTTCCATATTAAAATTTGGGTAATTGATCCTATTTTTGTGAATCAGATCCGTAAATCAAAGTGTAATTTCTAATATTGTGTAACCGATTCCAGTAGTTTCAAGATCTGCACTATATATATTATACTACCTCTTGATCAAAGCAGTTTTCCTTGAAAACATGCAAAATATATAGTAACACTGAAGAGTAAATACAGCAAAATTAATTAGGGGAACATACAACTCTCTGGAATACTTATTTACACATTATTTACAAATGTTCAATAAAGTCATATGTTGTATTCTGATTTAATACAAATATATTTAGTATGTTTCCTTATTGATGTGATAATGATGGCTGATTGTAATATGAAGGAACCTATACTCTACTTCTCTACAAATAATGTGCCACAATTCAAAGAGAAAGAGATATCTTTATTTGCAGTATTACCAATTAATCACGATATCCATTATATTTGTAAGCAATTAATGGCAGTAGATCTCTAGACATCTGAAAGAATTGTCTGAACATGAAGTATTTATGATATTCAACTTCACAAATATCAGCTTCAATTCTCTTTCATAATCTGTGTTGTATTTTATAAACATAATTCTCTTTTTTTAAAAAGTTATAGTTTTCTCACAAAGTTCACAGTCTGATAACAAATATTTTGACTCAGCCATGGCCACAGAATATATTTTCTTTATTGCCATCATGAAGTTTTTTTCAGTATTTCTTCTCATGTCACAGCTGAAATAACAATCCTATTACCACAAAGAATTTGTCCCTGTGACAATGTAAGTCTTCTTCCCCACAAAGAATGGATTGACTGCTGCAGGCCTACTGTGCACAAGTGATGACCAATCCTTTTCATAATGTTCAATGTTGCCCGTAGCTATGGATCAGAAGTATCAATTTGGGATATGCACTGAAAAAAACCAATTTTTAAAAAAGGGTTTTGCGACATACAATGCTGTTTCATAGTGATACTGGAAAATCTTTCTACCTGAAATGATTAAAACAACAACAAAAGAACAGGGAATTGGTGCACTGTAGACTTAGAAAAACCCAAATGCTTAGTGAAAAAGTGGGTAACCCAAAGAGAAAAAAAAAAGATATTGTTCTTTTTGTTATTCAGCCTGGATTCAAATGAGTGATGTTCTACATGAAAGCTCACTGATATAACCACTAGGTTTTTGAGACTCCTTTTCCCCCCACTGCATTTATTTTATAATAGCTGCAGTGGGGATTAAAGATTTACAACCCTTGATTTAAGTCAAAGGATGTTCCCGTCTCAGTGCAGTAGTCAATCAAACCACAGGGGTTTCCCTAGAAGAATGCTGAGTGCATCAAACAAACTGGCCAGTAAGTCTTGAGATGACCGAAGCTGAAAAACACAACTTTCAACTCAGAGCAGGAAAATTAAGGGTGATGTTGCATTTTCAGTGAATTGGAGATGAACCAAATACAAAGTCATCCATTCCTACCTCCAATAAATCGTTGATGACATGTACTCATGTTGGGGCAATCTGGAAGTGTAGACATATCCTCAAATATCTCCAAAAATCCTAAGTTTAAAAAATGCTGTGTTCTCAATCACTTCAGAGATGTATAAATCCTCCAACTTTATTTTTTCCTTATGATTGAAATATGATTTCATATAATGCTATTAGTCATTTTTCATAAAACCAGATAAGTTTTTGCATTAAAGGATGAACAATTTGTTCTAGACCTGAAGGTATACTTCTGGTAATTGTTCAATGAAAACTTGACTTTCTTACCAAATATGAAATTTAATTTTTATTCAGTGCTCCCCAACATAAGTTTTTCAAAAATAAATTCCATTAAAATGTGAAGCTGGGAATTATCTTTCCACAGTTTTTATTTGTGCCAAGATATGAAGCTGAAAAAGAAGCTTTATCAATCCCCCCCCCCTTTTTCTATCACTGATTTTTTTTTTAGTAATGTGGTCCTAAGATAACAGGACTGTTTGTTTGTTTTATTGGATTTATATGCTGCCCTTCTCCCAAAGGACTCAGGGTGGCGTACAGCATTAAAAAACGCATATTACAAAAGTTAAAAGGAAATTAGAAACAATCCAAAAAACAAACACAATTAATATAGCACTAACATTTATAACATTAAATAAAAATAAAATTAACAGGCCAGGCCGGCTTGCTGGAAAAGCCAACTTTTTAGGGCACGTCGGAAGGTTGGGAGGTCAGTGATTATGCGAAGCTCCGGGGGCAGCTCATTCCAGAGGGAAGGTGCTCCCACAGAGAAGGCTCTCCCCCTGGGGGTTGCTAGCCGACACTGTTTGGCCAACGGCACCCTGAGGAGGCCAAATCTGTGGGATCGCACTGGACGGTGGGAGGCTACTGGTGGCAGTAAGTGGTCTCACAGGTACCCTGGGCCTAAGCCATGGAGCACTTTAAAGGTCATAATTAGTACCTTGAATTGCACCCAAAAAACAACCGGCAACCAGTGCAGGCCGCCTAAAAGGGGTGTAACATGGGAGCACCTAGGTACCCCAATGATAACCCGCGCGGCTGCATTCTGGACCAGCTGAAGCCTCCGGGTGCTCTTCAAGGGCAGCCCCATGTAGAGAGTGTTGCAGTAGTCCAGGCGAGAAAGGACGAGGGCATGAGTGACTGTGCGCAGAGCATCCCGATCCAGGAAGGGGCGCAACTGATGTACCAGGTAAACCTGGTAAAAAGTCCCCCTGGTCACAGCCATCAAGTGATCTTTGAAACTAAGCCGCATGTCCAGGAGGACTCCCAGATTGCAGGCCCTCTCTGAGAGGGCTAAAATTTCTCCCCCATCATCAAAGATGGAACAAGATGCACAAATCAGGATGACGGAAACCACAGCCACTCAGTCTTGGAGGGATTGAGCTTGAGCCTGTTCCTCCCCATCCAGATCTACACAGCCTCCAGGCATCGGGACATCACGTCGAGGACATTGTTTGGATGGTTTGGGGTAGAGATGAAAAGTTGGGTATCATCAGCATATTGATGATACCGTACCCCCAAACCATGGATGAAACCCAGTGGTTTCATATATATGTTGAACAGGAGGGGTGAGAGAACCAACCCCTGGGGCACCCCACAAGTGACATGCCTCGGGGTCGATCCCTGCCCTCCAGTCAACACGAACTGTGACCGATCCGACAGGTAGGAGGAGAACCACCATAAAATGGTGCCCCCCACTCCCAACCCCCCAAGTTGTCGCAGTAGGATACCATGGTTGATGGTATCGAAAGCCGCCAAGAGGTCTAATAGGACCAGGACAGAGGAGCAGCCTGGGCCCGCCAGAGATCATCGACCAACACGACCAATGCCATCTCCGTGCTGTACCTGGGCCTGAAACCCAACTGAAATGGATCCAGGTAGACAGCTTCATCCAGGTACTGGGGAAGCTGACGTGCTACCACACTCTTGACAACCTTTACTATAAAGCGAAGGTTGGAGACCGGACGATAATTGGCTAAAGAAACTGTGTCCAGGGAAGGCTTCTTGAGGAGGGGCCGCACCACCGCCTCCTTCAAGGCGGCGGGAAAGAACCCCTCTCTCAATGAAGCATTGGTAATCGCCTGGAGCCAGCCTCATGTCACCTCCCGGGAAGCCAATGCCATCTCCGTGCTGTACCTGGGCCTGAAACTAACCAAGAGGGACACGGGTCCAGCACACAAGTGGCAGCACTGAGTCTCCTCATAATCCTGTCCATGCCCTCAGGGGTCACAGGGTCAAACTCATCCCAGATTGTCTCCACTAGATTCATCCCCGTCGACTCGCCCGAATCTACCCAGTCAGAGTCCAAGCCTGTCCGGATCTGAGCTATTTTATCCTGCAGATACTGAACAAATTCTTCAGTCCTACCCTGCAAGGGGCCTTCCCCAGTTCCTTGGTTAAGTAAGGAGCAGGTCACCCTAAACAGGGCGGCTGGGCGGTTATCTGCGGACGCGATAAGAGCGGAAAAATAATGCCATTTGCCACTTTTATTGCCACTAAGTAGGATTTAATATGAATTCTTACTAGTGTTCGATCAGATTCGGACTGGCTGGCCCTCCAACCACACTCTAGGCTTCTTTTCTGGCGTTTCATTTTCTGGAGCTCCTCGGTAAACCAGGGAGCCACCTGGGATCAACACCGGGTTAGAGGCTGCAAAGGGCACAATGCGATCCAAGGCCCCAGTGGCCGCCCTATCCCAGACTTCCACTAGGGCTTCGGTCTAGTTGTGAACAAGGGATTCAGGAAAAGTCCCAAGCTCCATCAGGAACCTTTCAGGGTCCATCAGGCGCCTGGGGCGGAACCATCTAGTTAGTTCCACCTCCCTGCGGCGAGGAGTAGCAGTATGGAAGTCAAGCCTGATGAGGAAATGATCCGACTATGACAAGGGTTGAATAGAAATATCCCCTAAATCTAGATGATTCATCCACTGCCCAGAGACAAAAATCAGGTCGAGCGTGTGTCCCCTATTATGGGTGGGATCTTGAATAAACTGAGTTAGGTCCATAGCTGTCATGGAAGCCATGAACTCCCGACTTGACTCGGATGTCTCACCAATAGAAGGCTGATTGAAATCCCCCAGGATCATAAGCCTGGGGAAATCAACCGTCAATCAGCTAGTACATTCAGCAGCTCTGGCAGGGCTGATGAAATGTAGCAGGGAGACAGGTACGTAACAAAAAGGCACACCTGAACTCCAAGGCCCCAATTCACAAAAAGGGACTCACACCCACCTATCTGGGGAACAGTGACCTCCTGAGGTCTGAGACTCCCTAATAACCACAGTCACCCTTCCCCGCCCCTGCCCTGGGCTCTCGGCTGGTGAAATGGTGGGAAGCCTGATGGGCATAGCTCACTAAGGGGAACATGCCCCTCATGGCCCAACCAGGTCTCCGTAATACACACCAGGTCCGCTATACCCTCTTGTATGAGGTCGTAAATGCAGGGATGCACCACGGACCTGGCATTAAGTGATACCAGCTGGAGACCAGGGTCCTGTAATCCTGAACACCCGGGGGTGCGAGAAAGGTGATGAGGGTCGGAACGTGTAATCACTCTTTAACAGCGAACCCGTGTCCCCCGAATATAATTTGGCCCTCGGCCCCCACCATATCTGCTTCTCCCACAGACAGATGGTGAACTTCCCAATGGAATGGCTTAATGTCTCCCCCGGAATCCCGACCCTTCCCAGCACTCCCGACCCACGCCCATTAGTTAGCTCTGGCCTGTGCACCTATGGAGTAAGAACTACACTTAATCCCCCCAAGCCTGTCTGAGCCATCTGAATCAATCCCCCCTGCCCCCCCTTAAAATTTGATTTAAAAACCCCTGTAAAAAAAAACCTAAGAAATCTCTTCTTCACATGCCAGGATAATAAGCTACAAAATGTCAAAAAACATCTAAGCAAATACACTAATTTCACCCACTTTCCTGTATGGCTCTCAGGCTGGTGGGGTTTAAGTGTAGTTCTTACTCCATAATAATTTGTTCAGCCCTTATTTAGGAATTGAACATGATCCAAAGGTACATTCTTGTGTAGTAAATATAATAATAATAATAATAATAATAATAATAATAATAATAATAATAATAATAATAATAATAATAATAATAATAATAATAATAATAATAATAATAATAATAATAATAATAATAATAATAATAATAATTTTTATTTGTTAGCCGCACCCTCTCCAAAAGGACTCAGGGCGGCGTACAATAAAAACACATAAAATATACAAATATAAACAGTACATATACATATACATATGCATGGAGGAGGTAAACAGATGAATAAAAGAAATTTTATATAGAATAAAATAGAATAAAATTTCAATTTAAAATCCCCTCAATTAAGATACAAAATACACTATTAAAAAACCCGTCAGGAGCGATATGGTAGAACTATGGTTGAGCCAGGCCAGCTACTTGGAAGAGGTGGGTCTTGAGCTTTGCGCGGAAGGAGCGGAGGTCAGAGGTAGTCCTGATATCAGGGGGGAGGTCATTCCACAGGGCTGGGCCCATCACAGAGAAGGCTCTGCTCCTAGGCGTCGCCCCCCGACACTGTCTGGTAGACGGCACCTGGAGAAGTCCCTCTCTGTGCGAGCGAATTGGTCGCAGGGATGTATGGGGCAGGATACGATCCCGCAAGTAACTAGGTCCTGAGCCATACTAATATGACCGGCTGGGTGGGCGTGGCTAAGTGGTCATGTGACTGGGTGGTGATGGCCAACTCGATGTCACTCACGTCGAGGGGCGCCTCGCCGGCCTCTACTCGCCACTCCTCGCTTGCCCGCCCGGGCTCCTTAGGGCCCCAACAGGAAGCAGTTGCTGGAGATAGGCAGCCCCCCATGAGAAAGAGTTGGCAAAATAGCTCAGTTCAAATTGGATCTGACCGAGGAGGAGGCTCAGCAGAAGCACCTCACTGAGGACTGGGAGCGTAGGCTTTCCAAGCAGAGGGAAGACCTGCGGGAGTGCAAGGCCAGGGACCGGCGCCTATGTCACAGACTGTCATAGAACTATATATGGTCATATGATTCATCTTTATGAATTTTTTGTCTTTCTCAGGAATCAGTTTGTTGTTGTTGCTGTGGTTGTTATTGTTCTCTCAGCTATCTTTCTACTATTAATGAAACAATGTACTACGTCTTTTGTCCCCTGCTATTGAAGAGTATCACTGTATAGTACTTAATCTCACATTTTTATTATAAAATCAGTTAAAACACTTCTTTGAAAAGATTTCCACCTTCAGGTTTTATCTATTACTTACAAGTTTATGTGTTCAGTTATTGTCTAATGGCAAGATCTCATTCTGAAAAGAGAATTACAAAGGTCTGGGAATGAATAACTTAGAAACCCAAAATGGAATCACAAACTTTATTCATAAAGGGCAGCTTGTCATTAAGTAATAAAAAACTCTAAACTAATCATTAGTATGTTTTAATGAAAATTAATGCTTAATTTTCATCTAATAAATGTGAAACAGGAGATATTAGTTGAAATCAAAGTTAAGTGATATAGTGGATTTTGTAAGCTATATAACTAGTGATTGCATATCCTTTGTATTTCAGAGACTGAGTAACTCACAATACATTAAAAAGTAGAACCTCTCATGAAAAATGCAGTCCAACTGATATGTCACCATAGAGTGTTAAGATGATCTTAATCATCCCCAAATGCCTTCAAAAATCATGTTTTTGCATCTACGCTTGCATAACATAATGTTTGTGTTCTCTAAAGTGAAGAAATTTCCTTTCCTCATACATATTTTCTATGGTGTTTACAACCAATCTGCTAACAAGATTGCTATAGCTGTAATATAAGCATCCATTTTCTATTTTTTTGTTCAATGGACTGTATCTTTTTTTAGGGTTTTTACCTGGACATTGTGATAGAAGATGGGAGATAAATGGCATAGATTATTGTCCACTAGCAAGTTGGTCTTTTCTCAGGAGCGCGATTGTGGCTGCCTTTGTGATGGGGCGTTTGGTCCCATCTGGAATTACCTCATGTAACAATTCCAATTTACTCAGATTGATGAAATATATGAAGAAACTATTATTTTGGAGGGAAGGATGCCAGACCGTGAATTGTTGGTTCAATTGTATCTCCCAGGATTAGCTTCTTCATAGTTATTGTAAAGGATTTGTTGGGCAAACTGCTTTTGAGAAATACAAATACTCTCAATCCTGTTTTGTTGGATATGAAATAGCATTACCTATACATAGAATGTGCTTCGTGAACAAAAGCAAAACTTAAGTTTTGGATAAACTGGATGCAATAAATCACATATGCAAAAGCAAAAGCATCTGGCTACTTAGCAAATTCATTCATTTATAAACTAGATTCTAATTTTGTTGTTGCAGAAAAGGTTCTCCCTTTTCATATTGTGCATGAAACATTATTTACTTATTTATCCAATTTATGTGGCTGCCCATTTATCCAAGAAACTCTGCCCAGTGACAGTTAAATCTTACCAAATAAAATTATGTTGGGAATTAGTAAAACTGCAGAATCACTCATCAAAAGCACCCATGCCAGAGCATCTGAAAACCCAATACCTGGAAGAAGCAAAAGGCCAATATGGCTGGTTGAAAAAAGAGATGTCCCCGTGGGTTTTATCCTGCTAGTTGTGACCAACTTTGGGGGGTGGTGCTCATCAGAGGTTGGTTCCGGCACTGTTACTACCGGTTCATTTGTGGTCGCATAGCGTGCACGCTTGATGTGTGCTGCGTGTGCATGCACAGTACTATAAAAATGCTACTGCACTTGCACAGAAGCCAAAAACAGGATGGCTCGGAAAACAGTTCAGGGGTGTGGCAGACCTGGGTCACTGCCAGTTTCAGTGACCCAGGCCACCAAACCACTACCAGTTCAGCTGAGCCAGTCCGAACTAGTAGGAACTCACCACTGGTGCTCATCTCCATTTCTTAAGCCAAAAATCCAGTGTTGTACAGAAACATTTCTGCAGTCATATGGTTGGCATCACATCACACTGCAGCACAAAGAGTACAGTGAACCATGAAATGGTATTACCTTTCCACATGCTTATATGCAGTACCTATTCATGCAATTTCATTTGTATGGTTTCCAACTGCTAGGTTTGCAGGAACTTGGACCAGTGATGGGAATTCATTCCGTCTTTTGGCACTTGGGTCTTGAGTTGAGAAGTTATAGACCATTAACAGTCGAAAGATTCTGCATCTTAACCACTGAACCATCACGTCCCTAGAGTGGGGGCTAGAGTAGGGGTTCTAAAGTAAGGGGCTGCCCATAATTTAGGAAAATGGCTGCTCCTTAGGGCAGGCACCAAAACAGAGAAGGCAAACTTTCAGGGATCTGCCAGATGGCATCTAAAACATGCTCATGTGTCAAATCTGCATTTTAAAGGCTTAGTAGAATATTGTAATGTGTTAATTTCATAGTTGTCCTTGTTTCGCTAGTTAGAACATTTTTTTTTCTTTTGTTCTTATGGGAGGAGGACATGAAATGACAAAGTAGCCAAACAAATTAGTAGTGAAATGACAAAGTAATCAGGAGGAAGCGGGGGATTAGGGGTTTTTTAGTAAAATGTTTTGTAAAGCTTTTAAGGGGTTCCAGGGAGCGGGGAGGGTTGGTTTGGCCCTGGGGTATGGATACAACCTGGCCAACAGGTAGGGTCAAGACGGAAGGGAGGGTCAAGACGGAAGGAAGCGAAGCGGAGCGGGTGGGAGGAAATAACATTCCTATAAGGGGAATTCCAATCACGACGGTCGTAGGGAGGGGCAGGCGCAAGGACACCAGAAGAACGTATAGTCAGTTGGGAGACCGGGGCCACTGGATACGCCCGGTCGCTTGTACCAACCCCCGCAGACTAGGTGGACAGGATCTGCAGAGCCTGGGCCTTAGGCTGATGTTATGTAACGCGAGGTCCGTGGTTAACAAGGCCCCCCTCATCAGTGACTTGATCACAGAGGGGGAGCCGGACCTCGCAGGAATAGCGGAAACCTGGTTGGGCCCAGAGGGGGGGTTGCCCCTCAGGGAAATGTGCCCTCCAGGTTACCGTGTATTCCACCAGCCACGGGCCCAAGGCAGGGGTGGGGGGGTAGCAATTATCATCCGGGACGATCTGGCGCCGAGAGAATTCACTGTGTCGCAGACATCTGGTTGTGAGTCTCTAGGCGTAAAGTGGGGCCAAGGGAGTCAGTTGGGCCTGTTGATAGTATACCTGGCTCCCCGCCATACATCAACGGCCCTGCCCGAGCTCCTCGAGCGGATCGCGGAGATGGCGGTTGAGACCCCCAAACTACTAGTGATGGGGGATTTCAACTTGCCGTCAACGGGAAAGGCATCCGAGGTAGCCCGGGAATTCATGGCTTCCATGACAGCCATGGGTTTGACTCAAGTAATTCAGGACCCCACTCACGAGCGAGGCCACATTCTGGATCTTGTGTTTGTCTCCGACCAGTGGACGAGTGATCTGGGAAGAGGGCATTTAGTCATCACGCCCCTGTCATGGTCAGATCACTCACTTCTCCAGCTGGACTTCCCTGGCGCTACTCCCCACCGCGGGGAGGCGGAACCAGATTATCCCAGATGGTTCCGCCCCAGGCGCCTGATGGAACCGGATAGGTTCCAGGCGGAGCTTGGGCCATTTCCTGCTGACCTGTCCCGCCCCCGGGCTGAGGACCTGGTAGCTGCATGGAATAGTGCGGCTGTCGGTGCCTTGGACCGGGTGGCGCCTTTGCGGCCTCTCCGATGGCCACGATCGACCCGGGCCCCCTGGTTTAACGGGGAGCTAAGGGCGATGAAACGCCTTAGGAGACGCCTGGAGAGTAAGTGGAGATCCTCCCGCTCCGAAGCTGACCGAACACAGGTAAGAGCCTACATAAGGACCTACCTTGTGGCAATAAGAGTGGCCAAACGTCAGTATTGTGCCACTCTTATAGCGTCCGCAGAGAACCGCCCTGCTGCCCTGTTTCGGGTGACCCGCTCCCTTCTGTCACAGGAGCAGCGGGACCCCCCATTGCAGGGCAGGGCAGAGGAATTTGGAGAGTTCCTGCAGGATAAAATCGATCATATCCGGAGAGGTTGGACCCACTCCAGTGCTCCAGTGGGGACGTCCGAGACTAGTCTTGAGAGACCATGCTGGGAGGAGTTTGACCCTGTTGTCATCGAAGATTTGGACAGGTTGCGCGGGCAACTGCGGGCCACCACATGTTTACTGGACCCGTGTCCCTCCTGGTTGGTGCTGGCCTCCTGGGAGGGCTCACGAGGCTGGCTACTGGGACTGGTGAACGCTTCGTTGGGGGAGGGCCGGATGCCGGCCGCCTTGAAAGACGCGGTGGTCAGGCCCCTGCTCAAGAAGCCTTCTCTGGACCCAAAGGAACTAGCAAATTATCGTCCTGTCTCCAACCTTCCTTTTTTAGCAAAGGTTGTTGAGAGTGTGGTGGCTCAGCAGTTTCCGCGTCACCTGGAGGAAGCTGATTATCTAGACCCGCGCCAGTCCGGCTTCCGACCCGGTCACAGCACGGAGACGGCCTTGGTCGCGTTGGTGGATGATCTCTGGAGGGCAAAGGATGGAGGTTGTTCCTCCATCCTTGTCCTATTAGATCTCTCGGCGGCCTTCGATACCATCGACCATGGTATCCTATTGCGCCGGCTGGAGGGGTTGGGGGTTGGAGGCACCGTGCTACGGTGGTTCCACTCCTACCTCTCTGGCCGGACGCAATGTGTGTTGATGGGGGAGCAGAGGTCGACCGCAAGGCCCCTCATTTGTGGTGTCCCACAGGGGTCGATCCTCTCGCCTCTCCTGTTCAACATATATATGAAGCCGCTGGGCGAGATCATCCGTGGTTTTGGGGTGAGTTACCATCTGTACGCTGATCATACTCAGTTGTACATTTCCACCCCAAACCACCCCAACGAGGCTGTCGAAGTGATGACCCGATGTCTGGAAGCCGTACGGGTCTGGATGGATGACAGCAGGCTCAGGCTCAACCCCTCCAAGACAGAGTGGCTGTGGTTCCCGGCTTCCCGATTCAATCAGCATACTCCATCGCTGACCATTGAGGATGAGCAATTAGCCCCGGTGGAAGGGGCGCGCAACTTGGGCGTCCTCCTTGACGATCGGCTGACCTTAGAAGATCACGTGGCGACCGTGGCAAGGGGGGCGTTCCACCAGGTTCGCCTTGTGCGCCAGTTGCGGCCCCTTTTGGACCGGGAGGTCTTGCGCACAGTCACTCACGCGCTGGTGACGTCCCGCCTGGACTACTGTAACGCTCTCTACATGGGGCTCCCCTTGAGGTGCGCCCGGAGACTGCAGTTGGTCCAGAATGCAGCCGCGCGGGTTATTATGGGGAGATCGAGATTCTCCCATATAACACCTATCCTGCGCGAGCTGCACTGGCTTCCTGTGGCCTACCGGGTGCGCTTCAAGGTACTGGTTACCATCTTCAAAGCGCTCCATGGCACAGGGCCTAGTTACCTGCGGGATCGCGTCCTGCCCCATACATCCCTGCGACCCACCCGCTCACACAGGGAGGGGTTGCTCCGGGTGCCGTCCTCTAGAGAGTGCCAGGGGGCGGTGCCCAGGAGTAGGGCCTTCTCTGTGGTTGGCCCTACCCTTTGGAATGACCTCCCCCCAAACATCCGGACAACAACCGATCTTCGCTCCTTCCGTATGAAGCTGAAGACCTACCTGTTTTGTCAAGCCGGCCTGGCATAACGTTACAATCTTGCCACCCCAGGTCATTTTATAATGGGAAATATTGTTTTTAATATTTTTGGGTTTTAAACTTTGTAAGTATGCTTATTTATGGACTTATTTTTACCTCCTCTGCACGATATATGGTGCTATCTTGATTATTGCTCTGTACGTCGCCCCGAGTCCCTGTGGGGAGAGGGGGCGACTAATAAGTTCAATAAAATAAATAAATAAATAAATAAATAAATAAACAAACAAATCAAGTCAGGTCTGGTTTACTTGATGGTTTGTTTTATTCTGAATAAAAAAAATAAGATGCAGTATCTGTAACCTTTCATTATATGCATTATCTTTCTTTAGATCTTGTGATCTACCATCTTCAGAATATAGATGAGATGGGGCAAGCATCTTGTATGGGTCAACTTACTATCAAATGAGTATGCATGGCAGGGGCACTAATTAAGCCTATTCCATGGTAACCAGAAAAAAGGTAGTTTTTCTTTCTGATTGTGAATACAATCTATGAGTGCAGAACTTCACATTTCTTCAGGGGTTTCAGGTAAATGATTCTATCTTTGGTAGCTATAACTGGTACCCTTGTACAATCTGAGCTGAGTACCTTATATATTTTTCACTGAGAATATTTGCTTGCATGCACACTGGGTTGGATGTCATTTTGGCAACTTCATATCTATGATATTCAGAAAACAGATAATAATATCTGAGTCTGGTCTCTTAAGAAGGTAAATAAGTTTTTATCACTTTTTAATGTTTTATGATTCCCCCAAGTTGGTGTGTAACATTCTTCAAGATCTGTTCCTCCAAATGATTTCTGACAGTACTTACACCACTCTAGCAGGACTTGTAAAATTTTAGCCCATTTTTGATATCCATCAATGAATCAATCAATCAAATAGATTTTAAATATAAATAAAACAAATAATATGGCAGAATTTCACATGAAACATTAAAATACACTATGCAATTGTCATCATAACATTTACTTCCACAGTAAGAGGTGCAGTCGCTCAGTGGCTTAATGATGCTCGAGATGGTCTTTGCTCCTGCGGTTCAAGTCCTGGCACTGCATGGAGGAGGGAGCTCCCATCACTTGCCTCAACTTCTGCCCACCTAGTAGTTCAGAATCATGTTATATGCAAGTAGATAACTAGGGTGCAAGCATGAATCAAACAGAGCTAGCAGTCTTAGACAGAGAAACTACTATTATATATTAGCATTGTAGTTTTCTGGCTAATGTAGTATTGCCATACATGAAATAAAATAAAAAGTTCAACATTAAAACTAGCCATAGACATAGCCTTCTGACATAGTCAGAAATGTCAGCTTTGTTGTATCATTTGAAGGTTCCTTCCAACAGCGCTTCACACTCTTTTGTTTTAATTTAATTTAATAAATTAGTTTTTGTGATGAATTAAAGAGTACATGGATAAACATGCATCTGTAAGTCTATTTTCTATAATTACAAATCAAAGCCAGACAATTGGCTCTACCTCTACACTTAAAAATCCCTGTGCACTGTGTGATTGACATATTTCAGGCATAGAACAACCACTCCACACATACTGTACATACCTATCAAGTGAGATTGATTAATGAATTTTTCATTCCAGCATTATAAAACCACAGATGCAGCTTTAAAGCACTTTCATAAATCATCAGAAATGATTTTTTCTGATAAGAATGGTTTGTGTAATATATGCAATGAACTTACCATAGCAACCAGTGGAATTCAGTAAACTGTTCACAAAACTGTTCAATATAATTACAAAAACTGCCAGCTTGTGTGGAATGGAAGTCTTCATGTGCCATCCAGAGTTCATCAACCACTAGACTAAACCCCGCTGAACAGCTGTCAACAGTTCAGCCACTTATAGATTTCCTGCCAATTTCCTGTCATGCAGAATTCATGTCATACTTACGAATTTCAAAGAATGGCCAACAATTGTAAAGCTTCTGTATTACCTGAAGAGATTCAACAACTATTTTGCCTTAATTTGGGCTAGAAATATTTTTGCCAAGGGAGGACTTTATGTTACATAGAAAGAACACAATATTAATTAGGTCAGGTCATATTTTGATCACTTCAACCCACATTGTATGATATTAGCATACTCACATAACGATATCACTCCAACTGATTAGAATGGATGCAAATGCTTCTCCTTTTCTCCACAATCTGAGTGGCTCTTCAAACAGATGGTGGCCTCTTTATAGTTAAGTATGCCCTTGTGAATTTGGAGTGGCCATCCTTTTTAGTTAGAAATAAATTCTTATTAGTTTCAAATGCCACGAGCCAGTTTGGTGTAGCGGTTCAGGAATTAGGTAGACCATGCTTTCTACTCCTGTCTTGGCAAGAAGCCAGATGGGTTACCTTGGGCCAGTTACTTTCTTTTAGCCCTAGGAAGGAGGCAATGGCAAAGCAGTTCTGAAAATCCTTGCCCAGAAAAAAAAAATATCACTTGTCTGGGCAGTCTCTGAAAACTTGACAACAAATGGCCAGATTAAAAAAAAATGTTTAAAATTCCAGTTAGCTGTCCAATTTAAAACTCTGCTGGGAACAGAATGAATGACTAACCCTTATGATAGTGTTAACTATGTAGAAGGGTTTAACAAAGTGATGGACAGAGAAATTCACCTGTGCATTTTAAAAGCACTCTCATTCAGCTTGATGAAAGCAAATGTTATGTATAGTATGTAGATATTTGGGGAAAATCTTCAAGCTGATCTTGCAAAATGTGGAGAAATTTCCAACCATTTTCTGTGATACAAACAGAGTTAGGAATATCTGGGAACCAACTGTGTCCAGCACAACACATCATATAAACATGAATTTGAACTACATTTTTTTGACTTTGATTGAATGCAAAGTGTGAAGCACCTAAAAATCATTAGACAAAACTGCAGTTCATGACATGGGATTTTATCCAAAATCCTGACTTATCTGAATCCAGTAGGTTTGTTTGTTTGTTTGTTTGTTTGTTTATTTATTTATTTATTTATTTATTTATTAATTATCAATGACATGTCAAACAGATGCCTACATAGAAAGACAGACTGGTGAGAGATTATGTTCCCTTTAGATGTTGCGAGGAAGCTTAGCAGTAACAATAACAAATTGCATAAATGCTTAGTATTTCCATATCCATATGCAAAATGAGCATTAGTTGAATATGAAAATGAATTATGACATATTTTTTATAATTCACCTACCTTCACTACCACTAAGCTATCATAACGCTCTCATAATGTTGAATTAATCACTGTTTAATATTCCTTAATCATTTATTGAAACTGACCAGTTTAAGACCAATTGTTTTTGAAATTAAATCTGCTTTGTAGTTAAGATTAATTATGTTTGGGAGGTAAGGAGATTAACTGTAAATGGAAGAAAAAAAACTTTTCTTTGCAACTGTGTGGGGAAAAGGAGAAGAAAATCTGATGTTGGAGAGCCATTCAGGTAACTCCTAATAACAGGGACGTGCGGTCAGGGGAGGCAGGGGAGGCAGAGCCTCACCTCTCATCATGAAATAATAATATATAATAATAATATCCACGAGGGAGTTTCATATATATAAGAGGAAGAGGAGGGAGGAGGAGGAGCGTGCGCGGGGTGGTGCCAGCTGGGCAACCGGCGGAGGCAGGAGGGTTCTCGGAAGCGCCAATAACCTTCCTGCCTCCGCTGTACTTTGCGCGCTCCTCGCGACTGCAAGGGGCTTGATGATGTCACCGCAGCTGCCATGCGCGGACGGATGGAGGTAGCCAGAGTGGTGCTGAGGCAGTCCGGCGGACGAGCAACCGAGGATCAGGCTGCCTGATCCTCCATCGCTCGCTCGCTCGCTCTTTCGTCTGCCGGACCCCTCGTCGCCACTCTGGTTACCTCCGGCTGGCCGCGCCTAGCAACAACGTCGGCAACGTCATCAAAACGAAGTGGCTTGGAGGCGAAGTGCTTTTTGGTGCTTTTCTGTGCATCTGGCGTTTAGGTAGATAGCCGGATGTCCTAAATGCCAGACGCACAGAAAAGCACTGAAAAGCAGCTGCTGTTGGGGACCGCGGAGCGTGAGCCGGCGGAGTGCGCTCAGGAAGGCAGGGAATGGGATCACGTCTGCTGGAGGATGAGGCAGCCTCAGCCTCCAGCACACGTGGTCCCATTCCCCGCCTTCCTGATGACGTCACCAGCCTCACCAGCCATAAACCTCACTGCACGTCACTGCCTAATAACATTTAGCTTTATAATCAACCTCTGTCATTCTGTTCAGTTCCTGTATTTTACAGTAAGATTCACAGCAACAAAAACATACATCATTTGAAAATACAGGTATTTTATTTTTACTGTGATGTGGTGACAAAGTATCCTTGTTTTTCAAGATTATCTCAGCCCCCTTCCCCCTGTGCTATAATTTGGGGAACCAATGGTGATATGAAATATAAGAGTCATTTTAATTTGAATACAAATCTCTTAACCACTGAATTGAATAGCTCCTTTCTTTCCTACCACAGCATTTTATTAATAGCTCCTTGCCTCATTTTTTTGTGAAGCTACTGTAATACCTTCATTTTCCATAGTAGAGAGCCAAAGCCTCATGGAGGACATGTATTAGAAGAGGTGGTTTAGACCAGTGGTGAAATTCATTTTTTCAATTAAGGAACTTTTGTCATGTGAGCATAACACCATACTTGATACATACTTTACAAGAGAGGAATTTTGTTATTAATTTTCTTTCTTTTTTTAATGGTTGGTTTTACTCTATTGCTAGAAGTATTCCTGAGTTAAAGTACCTTTGGAGATACAAATCACTCTCAAGAAGCTTAAAGTTTCAGTTGTATATTCAGACCTGCATAGTAGTAACATTATATAAATTTATAGACTATGACTTTTTAAGCATTTTCATGAGTCTGAATAATATGAGCATACTAATATTCTGTTCATGGATTTTAGAAAACAGGCACAGAGACATAAACAAATACAGAAACATAAACTACATTCACAATGATAAATGAAGAATAATACTACCCTAGCCATCCCAATTTTGGTCCCTTCCATATGAGTACGTGTCCACATTGGAGAAACCTCCTCCAAAATAAACTGACAGTGTAATTTCATAAATATTCATCAGTATCACTAATGGGATTTATTCTTAGATAACTAAATGAGTATTGCAGCCTAAGTAAACAATGATCTGGAAGACATGTGAAGTTGATTGGATCCTGCATGAGAGGGAAATCGCCTTTGGTTCAGCCAAACTTTTGACAACTTTTAGAAAAGTAATTTTTATAACTTGCATGATTATTGCTTGTACTTACATTTGATAGAAGGTATTAAAAAATGCACAAGAATTAATGTTGAAATTATTCAGCAATCCTACTCTTTCCCAACAATATATTTAGGATTGGATCTAAAACAAATGGCAAAATTTAAAACGTGTACAAACAAATAGCACAGAAAAATAAAATATAAAACATTGCATACCCATCCAAAATAGCCACTATAAGTCAGATGCAAAACCCTTAGAACATTTTCAAGATTATCACACCGTTTTTTTCTAATAAATGATGTAAGTGAAACTTGTTGCTTAAACATCGCATGGAGGCATGAGTCTTGCCTCAGTCACACTGTTGATGTATTATGATTAAGACAAAACCTCTTCAGTCAACCAGAATCCTCAAATGTCTAAACTAGAATGTGTTTTACTATATTTAGAACATTTTTCTGATTGAGATGGATGAGGACACTTAATTGAAAATTTCCTGGCTTGTTTATTGTTAACTGAGGTGTTGAAGGCATAGGTTAAAAGCAGAATTCATCTTATTTTGCTAAATCAAGAGATGATAAAACAAAAACAAGTGATAACAGAAAAGTGAGGATATTACAGTTTGGGGCTTAACCTTGGTTTTGACCACGCAGTTTTATTAATTAGACTTCCTATATCCATGCCAATGGATGATGGCTAGATGGCAACAAATAGAAACAGAAAATTCTAAGGTTTTGCTTTGTTAACAAGATTTTTATAGTCCAGATCCTTTATTTGTGTGATGTGTAAAAAGAAAAATAAATTGCGTTGTATAGCTTGTTCATCTTGTTTAATTAGTACAGTGAATTAAACACAACACTATCCTCAGGTTCAGATTAGTCCATCTCGGTGGAGCTCCATCTTTGGGCTGGAAAAATCTTCCAAATATTTCCAAAGAAATACCATTTGAGGCTCAATAATGCTTAGTTATTTACTTAGCTGTGTTTGGGAATAAATAAAACAATTTCATGTCCTTTAGCGATATATTTCATTTGGTCATATCCAAATAAATGTTTGTGGTTTCTTCATAAGAAAAGTTAATGCAGCAACAGCTAAAACTCTTTCTCTTTAGCAAACAACAACTTCAACCGACACAAACTTCAATTATAAGACACAAGAAGAATTGTGTGTGCATGGCAAAAATACCAAGTTCTTAATATTGGAACTATTTACTGACAAGCTTGTGCTAGCTTTGTTTTCACACTGATAACATTCAGGTAAGGGGGTGTTCAGCATAACACGAAGATACAAGGAAGGGCTATGAATCCAAATCTATATATCTCACAACTTCTAAATAGCTCTGGGTAGTACGATTGCAAAAGATACAAAGTGAGAAATGAGTTCAAAAAAACTACAACAATAACCCCCAAACATTATGTTAAGGACTCTATTGGATGGTACAAGTAGAAGAGACTTTTATTTTTTAGTAGAAAAGACTTTTATTTAACCACATTTGTACTTCCGAAATGATTATTTGAACTTAAATTCAGATGCATTAGCCAGTCTGTAACTGGGTGATATGTACAGGTAGTCCTCAATTTACGACCATAATAGAATCCAAAATTTCTGTTGCTAAGTGAGACATTTGTTAAGTGAATTTTGCCCCATTTTACCACCTGTCTTGCCACTGTTGTTAAACGAATCACTGTGGTTGTTAAGTTAGTAACATGGTTGCTAAATGAATCTGACTTCTGTATTGACTTTGATTGTGAGAAGGTTGCAAAGGTGATCGCATGACTCTGGATACTGCAACTGTCATAAATATGAATCAGTTGCCAAGCAGTTGTATTTTGATCATCTAATCATGGGGCTGCTGCAATGGTCAGAAGTGTGAGAAACAGTCATGTTGGAGCCGAGAGAGTTCACTGTGCCACAGATATCCGGGTGTGAGTCTCTATGCGTGAAGTGGGGCCCAGGGAAACAGTTGGGCTTGCTGATTGTATACTTGGCTCCTCGCTATGCATCAGCGGCCCTGCCAGAGCTCCTCGAGGGGATCGCTGAGATGGCGGTTGAGACCCCCAAGCTATTGATTATGGGGGATTTCAACCTGCCGTCGACAGGGGGATCATCTGAGGTAGCTCGGGAGTTCATGGCTTCCATGAAAGCCATGGACCTGACCCAAATAATTCAGGGCCCCACACATGAGGGAGGCCACACCCTGGACCTTATTTTTGTCTCTGACCAGTGGAGGAGTGATCTGGGAGTAGGGGAACTAGCTATTACACTCCTGTCATGGTCAGATCACTCACTTCTCCGGCTCGACTTCCTGGGCGCTACCCCCATCGCGGGGAGGCGGAACCGGAATGTCCTAGATGCTTCCGCCCCAGGCGCCTGATGGAACCTGATAGGTTCCAGACGGAGCTTGGGCCACTTCCTGTAGTCCTGACCCGCTCCCAGATGGAGGACCTGGTGGCCGCATGGAACAGTGCAGCTGCCGGGGCCTTAGACCGGGTTGCGCCTTTGCGGCCTCTCCTGCGGCAGCGATCCACCCAGGCCCCTTGGTTTTCCGAGGAGCTGAGGGTGATGAAGCGCCACAAGAGACGCCTAGAGAGCAGATGGAGATCTTCACGCTCTGAATCTGACCGAACACAGGTAAGAGCCTATTTACGGACCTACCTTGTGGCATTAAGAGTGGCCAAGCGTCAATATTGTGCCGCTCTTATTGCGTCCGCAGACAACCGCCCTGCCGCCCTGTTTTAGGTGACCCGCTCCCTCCTTTCACAGAGGCCGCGGGAAGCCCCTTTGCAGGGTAGAACAGAGGAATTTGGGGAATATCTGCGGGACAAAATCGCTCAGATCCGCAGCGAGTGGGTCCCCTGCAGTGGTCTAGGAGGGACACTGTTAGTGGTACTAGTGCGATTAAGCACTAGCAATGAACCCCAGGTCGAGGTTATAACAGAGCAACCCTGTAAAGTATACGCAGCGTGCGATAAAGCAACCACACTGAATAATGGATAGTAAAGTAACAAAAATAAACTTTACTTTCTGAAGAATATAGCAAAATCCATAAACACAGCCAAAAAGTCATACACAGAGAAAAACAGTCCAATAACTTACACACAGTAAGTAGTAGCAACAGTAATAACAGTTAGACAGCAGTTATCATACATCAGGCAAGAGAGAGAGAGAGAGAACATCAGCTGCAATTTATATGCTGTAATCTACTAATTAGTAGATCTCCTCTCTTAAAGATATATAACATGCCTTGTGCAATATATTGTCTACCCAACTTGTTGGTTACACCCTAACATTCTCCCCTTTGGGTAGATCAATATATCCACTCACAATGTAAGATGATAACCTTCACATGATGAGGTATGTTTCACTGAACTTTGTGCCTTAGTGAAGTTATCTGCTAAATTGTCTTCAGTTGAACAATATTCCAACTTTATCAGGCCATCCTTAATGCTTTGTCGAACATTAAGATACCTCAAATCAGTATACTTCGACCTCGTTTTTATAGCTAAACTAGTCGCCATTTTTATTGCTGCCTGATTATCCTCATAAACAGTAAAAGGTTCATTGATACTTAATCCTATATCTATAAGCAACTGCTTATAATATATCAGCTCAGTACATGTCAACGACAAACATGAAAACTCAGCTTCCATTGTGGATAAGCTTATGTGTTTCTGTCGTATCGACCTCCATCCAATCAGTACACCACCTAGCATAAAGGCTATGCCGGAAGTTGACTTCCTATTATCTATAGCAGCTGCAAAATTCGCATCAGCATAAACAGTCAAAACTAAATCCCTATTCGGTTCTAAATACAATGAATAGTGGATAGTTTTCTTCAAATAACGCAGCACACGCTTTGCTGCTTGCCAATGCCTCTCTGAAGGACTATCATTGAATCTAGCCAGTTGGTTCACACTAAATGATATATCTGGTCTAGACCAATTACTTAGGTACATTAGGCTACCTATCAAAGATTGATAGATTCCCTTATCAAAACCAGTACCCTCAGTAACCTCAGGTTTAAACTCCAATGCCATTGGTGTCTTTGCAGTCTTACATAGCTCCATGCTATATTTCTTAAGCAAATGATTAATTTTACCAGCCTGCGACAGCTTAAAACCTTTACTGGTTCTAACCACATCTAAGCCCAGATAATGCTTAATTTCACCCAAATTCCGGATTCTAAATTTACTCTCTAATTGTGAAACAATGTCAATAGCTTCCTGTTCAGACCTAGTAATAATAGCTATATCGTCCGTGAACAAAAGCAACAACGAGATCAAACCATTTTTCACCCGTCTAAATAAACAAGGATCAGCCAAACCTGGAATAAATCCCATAGCTTTTAGTTCATTTACTATGCATCTGTTCCACTCAAAACCGGACTGTTTTAAACCATAAAGGCTCTTTTTAAGTCTCCAACAACCAGTCTGGCCATTAGAATCCACACCTGGTGGCATCTTCATATAAATGGTATGCTGCAATGGAGCATGCAGATACGCTGTTTCAACATCAATATGGGTAACATTACACTGATACTTAGCAGCCCACACCAATGCTGCCCTCAACGTAGAGGCTTTCAAGCTCAGAGCAAAAACCTCATCGTAATCCCTCTCAGTTTGGGAAAACCCTTGAGCAACTAAACGAGCCTTATAAATAGCATTGCCAGCAGCATCGTTTTTAATTTTAAACACCCATCTACAGCCAATTGCACTCTCCCCTGAAGGGAGCCTAGCTTCTTCATAAACCTTCAATTCCTGTAAGGATTTCAACTCCTTCTCCATAGCTGTTTTCCACAATTTCTTTTCCTTTTCAGGATACAGCCTTAACTCTGCAAAACTAGAAGGTTCTATGCTAACTTGCAATACTACACTGGCTTGGTATCTGTCGGGTGGATGCCTGTCCCTAGTAGACCTCCTAGGCAATACAGGACTTGCAGGATCATCCTGTTCCACCTCACGAGTAGATTCTACATCTACATCTTCCTCCCTTTTCAGAGTAATAGATGGACCATCCTGATTCTCTAACAGCTCATTTGGTGTATCATGATTAACCAAACGATCAACATCTGTATCATCACAAACCTTGTTAAACTCTTGTTCTAGCTTCTCCCAACCAACATGTTCTGAAAATTTAGCACTAGCACTGTGCATAATTCTCCGAGTTCCAGGTTCCCAGAACCTAAACGATCTATGATTGGAATTGTACCCAACAAAAACCATCTTCCTAGCTCTGCTTTGATCCTTCCGTCTAGTCTGTGAGGGAATATGCACCCAAGCAGGGACACCAAATGTGTGTAAATAACTCAAATCAGGCTTCCTACCATGCCAAAGAGTATAAGGAATCTTACCAGTAGTTGAGTTAACTACTATGTTCAGAATATGGTTTGCACACATTATAGCCTCACCCCAAAGCTTTTCTGACAAACCAGAATCAACTAGCATAGTTCTGGTCATTGCCTGCAATGATTGACCACGTCTTTCAATAAATGAATTATGTTCTGGCCTGTAGGGGGCAGAACGCCTATGTTCTATACCAGCATTCTCCAACATTGATGTAAACCTATGATTAGTGAATTCAGACCCATTATCAGTGACTAGGCAAAGTACTTTTTTATCCATCTTACGTTCAACAAACTTTAACCATTTAGTAAAATGTTGGAAAGTTTCTGCCTTTGATTTCATTACATAACAGAAACCATACCTAGAATAATGGTCCATAATGCTGAGTATATAGCAGGCACCTCCTAAGCTAGGTTTCTTAGGGCCAATTAGGTCTGCAAACACTACATCCAGTGGTTTAGATGTCTTGAATCCTTTAAACCGGTTTGCAGGGGTAACCTTACTTTTAGCCTGGTTACAGGCATTACAGTTAAGATATTTTGAACAAGGTTTCAAATTGATTCCCTTAGATAGAATAACAGTTTGACGTACCATTTTAAAATTTACATGGCCTAAACGTCTATGAAGTAGATGTATACAGTTATCATGGGGCTGTTTATTCTTATAACCAGGTTCAGAACTCGCAATATTTAAAGAGTTCTCATGTAGAATAAATAAATTATTCTCCAAATTGGCAATAACACTATTACCTTCTTTTTCAATAATGCATCTATCATTCTTAAATGTTACTGTAAACCCACATTTCACAAGGTCTTTTACAGATAATAGGTTAAATTTCATTTTAGGTACATATAACATTTCCAATTTTTCATTAATACATGGACAATAAGCTGTACCTTCACCTGAAGCCTTAATTTTCCAACCATTTGCTAAGGAAATATGCTGTTTGCTAGCCTTCATAGTAACAAACCTTTCTTTAACCTTAGTTATAGAATGGGATGCGCCACTGTCAACCACCCAGAAACTATGGTTTACAGCCTTATCAACCTTAGCTACAGTTACAGTAACATTGTTGCTTTTTCTTTTACTATTAGCAACACTCCTTTTCTTGCTATTTTTACAGTTCTTAGCAATATGCCCCTTACCACCACAAGAATAACATTTCTTAACAAAATTTACAGTTGAAAACTGTGTTTCTTCTTGTGATTGATTGTCTCTGAACTGAACTCTATCCTCTCTTCGTCTGGACTCTTCAAGCAATCTCCCGGTAACCTCAGATAATGTCAGTTCATCACGTGAAAGAACTTCCAATGAGGAAACAAAAGAGTCGTAGCTTTCATCAAGCGATGATAGCATAATATACACCTGTTGAAGCTCAGAAAAAATTAACTCTTTTTCTTGCAAATCCTGCAAAGTTTTCTTCATGAAGTATTATTCCAATATCTCAGAGGTTGCCACAAAGAAGAGGGAGTCAAACTATTCTCCAAAGCACCTGAGGGTAGAACAAGAAGCAATGGGTGGAAACTAATCAAGGAGAGAAGCAACTTAGAACTGAGGAGAAATTTCCTGACAGTGAGAACAATTAATCAGTGGAACAGCTTGCCTCCAGAAGTTGTGAATGCCCCAACACTGGAAGTCTTTAAGAAGATGTTGGATAGCTATTTGTCTGAAACGGTATAGGGTTTCCTGCCTGGGCAGGGGGTTGGACTGGAAGACCTCCAAGGTCCCTTCCAACTCTACTATTGTATTATTATTATTATTGTAAGTCTAAATGAGCCAACATATCACCACCTTTTTGCAAACGGGCTCTAAACAGTTTCCGTGTGAGATGAATATGAGCACCCACACTGTCCCGAACATAAATTCTCCGCAATGTGTTCCAACACCTAGCAGCAGACTCTTCGCCACGAATATGGACCAGTTGCTGGTCATTCAGTGTTAGTCCAATAATGCAGAGAGCTCTCTCATTGTCCCTGTTAAACTGCGCAATCTTCTTTGCATCCTCATCAGCAGCAGGATCCCAATCTGTAACATCTGGTGGGTTCTGAACCACAAACCACAGTCCTTCTCTACGCAGAAGTAGGGAACACTTCAAGGACCAGGAAACATAGTTGGTTCCATCAAACCGGGTAATCATGGAGAGTGCAGCAGACTGTTCATGTGCCATATTCACAAAAATAAACTATCCAAAAAGTGGTGCTTAAAAATAAAATATTAAGGCAGGGTGTCTGGGCCCATAACCAATGTTAGTGGTACTAGTGTGATTAAGCACTAGCAATGAACCCCAGGTCGAGGTTATAACAGAGCAACCCTGTAAAGTATACGCAGCGTGCGATAAAGCAACCACACTGAATAATGGATAGTAAAGTAACAAAAATAAACTTTACTTTCTGAAGAATATAGCAAAATCCATAAACACAGCCAAAAAGTCATACACAGAGAAAAACAGTCCAATAACTTACACACAGTAAGTAGTAGCAACAGTAATAACAGTTAGACAGCAGTTATCATACATCAGGCAAGAGAGAGAGAGAGAGAACATCAGCTGCAATTTATATGCTGTAATCTACTAATTAGTAGATCTCCTCTCTTAAAGATATATAACATGCCTTGTGCAATATATTGTCTACCCAACTTGTTGGTTACACCCTAACAGACACCAGAGGCGAGTCTTGAGGGACCATCTTGGGAGGAGTTTGACTCTGTTACTGCCGAAGATATGGACAGGTTGCGTGGTCGACTGCGAGCCACCACATGTTTACTGGACCTGTGTCCCTCCTGGCTTGTACTGGCATCCTGGGAGGTCACACGAGGCTGGCTCCAGGAGTTAGTCAACGCCTCCTTGAGAGAGGGGTTCTTGCCAGCCGTCTTAAAAGAGGGGGTGGTGCGGCCCCTACTCAAGAAGCCTTCCCTGGATCCAGCTATATTAGCTAACTATCGTCCTGTCTCCAACCTTTGCTTTTTGGCAAAGGTTGTAGAGAGTGTGGTAGCACAACAGTTCCCACGCCACTTGGATGAAATTGATTATCTAGACCCACGCCAGTCCGGTTTCCGGCCCGGCCACAGCATGGAGACGGCTTTGGTCGCGTTGGTGGATGATCTCTGGAGGGCCAGAGAGGGGGGTTGCTCCTCCATCCTGGTCCTATTAGATCTCTCGGCTGCTTTTGATACCATCGACCATGGTATCCTATTGCGCCGTTTAGAGGGGTTGGGGGTGAGGGGTACCGTTTTGAGTTGGTTCTCCTCCTACCTCTCTGGCCGAGCGCAATGATGTGTGCTGACAGGGGGGCAGAGGTCGACCCTGTGGCCGCTCATTTGTGGGGTGCCGCAGGGGTCGGTCCTCTCACCTCTACTGTTCAACACATATATGAAGCCGCTGGGTGAGATCATTCGTGGCTTTGGGGTTGAGTACCATCTGTACACTGACGGTACTCAGCTGTACATATCTACCCCGAACCACCCCAGCGAGGCCGCAGAAATGATGTCCCGGTGCCTGGAGGCCGTACGGGTCTGGATGGGAAGTAACAGACTCAAACTCAACCCCTCCAAGACGGAGTGGCTGTGGTTACCGGCGCCCCGGTTCAACCAGTGGGTTCCATCACTGGCCATCGGGGGCGAACAGCTGGCCCCCGTGGAGCGGGCGCGCAATTTGGGCGTCCTCCTGGATGCCCGGCTGTCAATGGATGACCATATGACGGCCGTGGCAAGGGGGGTGTTCCACCAGGTTTGCTTGGTGCGCCAATTGCGCCCCCTATTGGACCGGGGTGCCCTGTGCATAGTCACCCAACATAGTTCGTCCAAGCTGGTACCGCCCCAAGCGCCTGATGGAAAGAGATAGGTTCCAGACGGAGCTTGGGCCATTACCTGTAGCCCTGACCCGCGCTCGGTCGGAGGACCTAGTGGCCGCCTGGAATAGGGCGACGGCTGGGGCCTTGGACCGGGTTGCGCCTTTGCGACCTCTCCTATGGCAGCGACTCACCCGGGCACCTTGGTATACCGAGGAGCTCAGGGTGATGAAGCGCCATAGAAGACATCTAGAGAGCAGGTGGAGGTCCTCACGCTCCGAGTCTGACCGAACACAGGTAAGAGCCTATTTACGGACCTACCTTGTGGCATTGAGAGCGGCCAAACGTAGACATTGTGCCACTCTTATTGCGTCTGCGGATAACCGCCCTGCCACCCTGTTTAGGGTGACCCGCTCCCTCTTGGTTCAGGAGACGCGGGGGGCACCCTTACAGGGAAGAGCAGAGGAGTTTGGAGAATATCTACAGAACAAAGTCGCTCAGATCCGAAGCGGATGGGCCCCCTCCAGTGGTCTGGACGGGCCGTCAACAGCGAGTCTTGTGAATCCACTCTGGGAGGAGTTTGACTCTGTTGCCCCCGAGGATTTAGACAGGTTGCATGGACGGCTACGACCCACCACATGTTCATTGGACCCGTGTCCCTCCTGGTTGGTACTGGCATCCTGGGAGGTGACACGAGGCTGGCTTCTGGGCCTGGTGAATGCCTCGTTGGGGGAGGGATCCTTACCATCTGCCTTGAAAGAGGTGGTGGTGAGGCCCTTACTCAAGAGGTCTTCGCTTGACCCAATGGAGCTAGCTAATTATCGTCCAGTCTCCAACCTTCCCTTTCTGGTGAAGGTTGTTGAGAATGTGGTGGCGCAGCAATTTCCACGTCACCTTGATGAATCCGACTATCTAGACCCACGCCAGTCCGGCTTCCGACCCGGACACAGCACAGAGACAGCCTTGGTCGCGTTGGTCGATTATCTCTGGAGGGCCAGAGATAGAGGTTATTCCTCTATCCTGGTCCTATTAGACCTCTCAGCGGCTTTTGATACTATAGACCATGGTATCCTAATGCGCCGGCTGGAGGGGATGGGAGTCGGAGGCACCGTTTTGCGGTGGTTCGGCTCCTACCTCTCCGGACGGATGCAATATGTGTTGACGGGGGGGCAGAGATCGACCCTGAGGCCACTCTCTTGTGGAGTGCCGCAGGGGTCGGTCCTCTCGCCCCTTCTGTTCAATACATATGTGAAGCCGCTGGGCGAGATCATCCATGGTTTAGGGGTTGAATACCATCTGTACGCTGATGACACTCAGCTGTACATTTCAACCCCGAGCCACCCCAACGAGGCTGTTGAAGTGATGTCCCGGTGTTTGGAAGCCGTCAGGGTCTGGATGGGGGACAACAGACTCAAACTCAACCCCTCCAAGACTGAGTGGCTGTGGCTACCGGCGCCTCGGTTCAGCCAGCTGACCCCATCGCCGGCCATAGGGGGCGAGCAATTGCCCCCTGTGGAACGGACGCGCAATTTGGGCGTCCTCCTACATGCCTGGCTGTCAATGGATGACCATGTGGCAGCCGTGGCAAGGGGGGCGTTCCACCAGGTTCGCCTGGTGCGCCAATTGCGCCCCCTTCTGGATCGGGATGCCCTACGCACAGTCACTCATGCGCTGGTGACGTCTCGCCTAGACTACTGTAACGCTCTCTACATGGGGCTTCCCTTGGGATGCGCCCGGAGACTGCAGCTAGTCCAGAACGCGGCCGCGCTGGTTGTCATGGGGAGCTCTAGATACTCCCATGTAACACCTCTCCTGCGCGAGCTGCACTGGCTACCTGTAGTTTTTCGGGTGCGTTTCAAGGTCCTGATTACCATCTTTAAAGCGCTCCATGGCACAGGACCTAGTTACTTGCGGGATCGCATCCTCCCACATACATCCCTGCGGCCAATCCGCTCTCACAGGGAGGGGCTTCTCCAGGTGCCGTCCACTAGGCAATGCCAGCGGGCGACGCCAAGGAGTAGGGCCTTCTCTGTGATGGGCCCAACCCTCTGGAATGACCTCCCTCCCGATATCAGAACCACCACAGACTTCCGCTCCTTCCGACAAAAATTGAAGACTCACCTGTTTCGATTAGCTGGCCTGGCATAATTATAATTGTGACAACTGTTACCTCCTGGAAACATATTCTTACCTGGTTATTTATAGGGTACGGTTTTAAATTTAACTGATTTTAGGGTTTTTAGAACCAGATTTATATTCTTCCGTACAGTTCTTTTTAAATTTTTAACCTCCTCCTTATGTGTATTTATATCTGTATTTATATTTGTATTTGATACTTATTGTTTGTTGTGTGGACTGTACACCGCCCCGAGTCCTTTTCGGGAGAGGGGGTGGTCTAGAAATTCGAAGAAAATAAATAAAATAAATAAACCCATGCACTGGTGACGTCCCGACTGGACTATTGCAATGCTCTCTACATGGGGCTTCCCTTGAGATGCACCCGAAGGCTGCAGTTGGTCCAGAACGCGGCCGCTCGGGCAATTATGGGGGGTACCAGATACTCCCATGTAACACCTCTCCTGCGCGGGCTGCACTGGCTACCTGTGGCTTTTCGGGTGCGTTTCAAGGTGTTGACTATCATCTTTAAAGCGCTCCATGGCACATGACCTAGTTACCTGCGGGATCGCATCCTGCCCCATACATCCCTGCGGCTGATTCGCTCTCACAGGGAGGGACTCCTCCGGGTGCCGTCAACTAGGCAGTGCCAGCGGGCAACGCCCAGGAGTAGGGCCTTCTCTGTGATGGGCCCGACCCTCTGGAATGACCTCCCCCCGACATTAGAATAACGACCGATCTCCGCTCCTTCCGTAAGAAACTTAAGACCCACCTGTTTAACTTAGCTGGCCTGGCCTAACTGTAGTTTTTGTGTCCCTCTAGCCTGTATGTTAAATTTTAAATTTTTTGGGATAGACTTTTTAGGTTGTTTTAATTTTTAATTATACTGTACAACCTATCATTTAATTTGTTTTAATGGGTATTTATAATTATCTAAGTTTGTATATTGTTTTATTGTGGTCTGTACACCGCCCCGAGTCCCTCTGGGGAGAGGGGGCGGTCTATAAATTTAATAAATTAAATTAAATTAATGTCTCTTGTTCAGTGATGTTGTAACTTTGAACTGTCACCAAATCAACTGTTGTAAGTCAAGAATATTTGCATATTACATGCATTCAGTTGCAAGTTCATGAACATGCTCAATGTTCTAAATTCACAAGCACAAACATGAAAATCCACATAGGTTTTTGGCTGCAACTTTTCAATTAAATTGGGTACTTATTTTGTACTCTTTTTATAAATTTATAAAAGTGTGTATTTTAGTGTGCTACTTCTTCAGAAATATTCATTTTTGAACATATTGAGTTGCTTAATATTTTGGATAGCTATGAAGAAGATTATACAGTATATATTAATCTGGCACATGTCCTTTACAAGTCCAAACTATGTTTCTAGTGGTCATTGCATTGGTTTCAAGATAAACTTTAGCATCATTTCTTGAATCTATTCAAGTATCAGTGTTATGCTGTCCACAGTATCTGAATTGCAAGCCAAGACCAATAGAGGGGGGGGGGGAATCCATAAAATACTAACTCTTGTTACTTATTGATCATACAGAGCCTTGAAACTCAAATATGGTATTCCTAAGATTTGGGAAATTGCAAATTTCGCAGGTTGTACCATTCTGGTTTATTTCACTGCCAGCAATGATAGTGCTTCGGCACATGTCTAAAAACAAGTTGTGGCTATCTTTTTAGCTATTGCTAAATAGCTAAATTTCCTTATACTTAATCAATTTAGCTTGTAACCATTTTCAGCCATCACTAGCGTGGATTTCTTCTTGTCTCTTTAGAACTTGTTCCTCCTCGGGAAATCTGTGGTGACTAGATCAATCTTTCATCATTTTCTCTCACTCACTCATTAACTTTGATTCTATGAATCATACAGAACTTGTACCTCTTAGCATTCTGAGACTGCCTATGTTCATCTTTGCTTATTAACGAGTTTCTCCAGCTCCTTGGCCCATTTAGCCTGCCTCCCCCCCCTCTGTCCCCCCTCTCAAACTTTATCTGTTTTTTTCTCTCAGTTCTCAAATTAATAATCACAAATCTGTGTCAGAAAAATCATATGGTTTGCATAATGGTTGTCTTCATTCTGTTACAATTTCCGGAAATCCAAAATATGGGATTCATTGAATATGATTATATGTAAATTCAACTATGGCTAGAGTGAATTAATGACTTAATTAATAACTTAATGTATACAAAAATGGCAAAATATTTAATTTTTATTAACAGTGTTGCCCATTAGGAGACATTTGACTATTGGAAGGGAAACAAGAAAACACATTCCACAGTTCTTATAGAGACAACTTCTATAAAGAAGTGTCAATGTCCCTTCCCGAAGAGCTATGAATAACATTGTAATTATTTCTAATCTGAACCTATAACAATTCCAAAACTGTCTTCTCTCCTACATAGCCCATCTCTAACATTTTTTATTTAATAGAATAAAAAATAAAAATAAAAAGAAGGTGCAGAAATGAAAGTAGAAAATAGAAAAATAGAAAAGAAAGAAAAAATAAGAATATATATTTTTTCTTTTTAAAGAAAAAGAAAAAAGATATGAAAAAGATTTCCCCTTCATTGCAAGTATAAATAATTTTAGTAATGTATTTCTTTCTCTTGAAATGCAAGAAATGATCTCTTCTTCCCGTATTCAACTCTTATCAATGAACAAATCCAAAACCTCATCATTTCAGTTCTCATTAGCAAAAATCCATTAATTTCCAAAGATAACAAACCTATTTTAACCTTTATCAAATAAACCAGTTTTATAATCCTTTCCTTTATTTTTAAACAATTTCTATCTTTAATCCCTTCAAATATTGTTCTAGAATTTGATTTCTTTTCATTTTTTCTTTGTCCCTTCTCACAAGCTTCTTTTGCAAATCCAATGTAGGAAAATTATCCAGCTCATTCTCTTAATTTGTTATTTGTTTATTAAGAAATAAGCTGCTTTCTTTTGTATATTCACTGTACCATCTTTTTCATATCATTCTTGTAGTGATACTCAGTGTGTAGTATTTTAAATCCACCTTCAGATCAGTCTGTGTCTTGTCTGGTAAAACTTGTTCTTCTTCCATTACATATTTTAACCACAGTCTACCTATATAGGTAAACCCTCTTGAAATTAACATCTTGTTTTTGCTCAAAAGTATCTTTCAATATAGCCGATATAGCTCCATTTTATATTTGTAAGTCAAAGTTAAATGTTCTTCTTTTATTGTTATCTTTAGTTCCTTCTATTTCTTCCCCTCCTTCTGCCATGATTTTTAAAAGAATTCAAAACAGCAGCATTTTTTCATGGGAAGTATTCTTATAATACAATCTAAAATCTTATTTCTTATCCATCTGGACCCTTTGCTCATTTTTTAGGTTTCCCAAATAAAGTTCGAATTACTCTTTCGCTGATTATTCCAACAACAACTTTAAAAGTAAACTTGCATTAAACTACAATCGAAATGGTATTTGAAACTTATTTCATTATGATCTAATGAAAATTCATCCAGTATTTTCATACCTGTCAATCCAAACGTTCAACTATAGCTTAAAATTAGTTAACAAGCAATTTCTGAACATGGTTAAAAAAGGAAGTATACAAATCCAGTGACTTTAGAAATATTAACCGTGGTTTGAGTAAGATAGCTATTCCCTCATCTCCCAATTCTCTAAACTCACCAGAGATCACTATCTTGGACATGTTTTAGTCAATTATCCTTTTGCTTTTCCTGCTATTTATTTATTAGACTTACAGTATCTGTGTTACGCGTGTTTTCTTTTTCTGCCCTTTTCTGCTCTATTTTATTAAGCAGAATGTATTTGTCACTCGAGAAGGAACAGGGACCGTATAGTTTGCTGTATAGAAATGGAATGCATTTTAGTCAGTCTCCAACCTGCTGCTGAAGCCTGAATGAGGAATAGCAGTAATCAAATTTTGCTTATCAGTGTCAAAACACCACCTCTCTCCTGTCTGCTCTGTCACCTCTTGTTAGCGCTTGTGCCCTGCTTTTTCTAGCCTTATTATTCTCAGTTTTCTCTTTTTCTAGGCTTTGTTCCTTAGCTCACCTATCTCAAATTCCTCAACTTCATTTCTGTTCATTCTGCATCATTTCTCAAGACTCTTCAGTCTTTCCTTGTGCCTTCCACCTCTTACAACTGTCTAATTCTTTCTTTCTTAAGGTAAAAAAAAAAGAATTCTATATATCAACTTACTTATTTACTTACAGAATGCCATTCATACTCTTAAATGTTGTTGTGATCCTGAGCATAGCAAAAATTTTGAATATAGCAACAATTCTATATCTTGATGTACCAAGGTAGATGTTATGACAAATGGATATGATACGTTTTGCAAATGAGGAATATAATACATAGTCGGAAGATGGTCTATGCTGATCATTTCATACTTGCAAAACTCTGATTTTAAGATGGAAAAAGCCACTACCGATATGAAACATTTGTTTGCAATTCACAGTGCCAAGCTGGCATTGACTTCTAGTAAAGCATAACAAGCATAAAGCGTTCTGATTAACAATGCTGAAATGAATACAGTTATGTGTCATTTTTAGTACAATATAATTAACATAATGGAGGCCTGACCTGAAACAAGAATGAGAAATGTCTACAGCAGAAAAAAAATGCATACACAGGGTCAACCAAGAGTCACAATCATTTGTTCTGATTGCTCATGACAGATCAATGAATATTGAATGAAATATGTCCCCATTTATTGCTGATTTTAAATAATTAATGAGAAAGAGAAATAGGCACAAGGGTGTTTATTAAACATTACTTAGCTGACTTGATTAATGTCCATTATTTTAAACTCTTTTCAATGAAGCCTCTGATGTGTCTTCTCTAGAGACAGATTTTTATCTTCAAACGCCTTGTCTCATGACACAGCCGTGAAAAGTCTATAATGGAAGTGCCCATGTTTTCATTCAGCAAATTCTGCTTGCGGTGGCTGATAATCTTTAAGACAGAACCAAGCTTTTTAAAAGGAGCACTGAAATGAAGTTATAAAACTGATTCTGTGTGATGTCAACCCTTTCTAGAGGTATACAAATAAACCATGATTTAATTCAAGCTGAATATTCAAGATTGAAAGAGCATGATTAAATTCAAGGCCATGCAGGATTTGAATTATTTTTTAAAGTTCATTAGAGGTTATCAAAAAGAAACATCAAAACACTTGAAGCTCTTTGGGGATTTTTGTTAGAATGAGATAAAGTGGCAAAAAATATCAAAGCTTAAAGAAAAAAAATACTGCCATGTTGAGGCACATGTTTTTAAGGGATTCATTGAATAAAACCTTGAAATAATCTCTCTGCATCTGTTTTAGCACAAGGCAAATATTCACCAGAAAAGATAGGCAACAGTCTCCAGTTATGTTAAAATTGTGCCATATAAATGCAGTGCAATTAAATACAAGTTAAATATAAGAGAGTTCACAAACTATTTAGAAAGAAAGCTCTTACTTTGGAATGTCAGGATTGGCAAAACATTAAAGAATAATTATTAATAAGCTGCTGTTCTTTCCGCCTTCTGATCGATGTGCTTTCAGCCATGCCATGATAATTTTCATAGTAATCAATAAGCTTGGTCCTAATACATGCCGTACTTACTTGTGTCATAATTGTGTTTTGGGGGTAATACTAAACAGCAAGTATGGTATAGTTATTAGGATTGAGCAATACTAGTTTGAAATCCAACTTCATCCAGGGAACTCACTAGAAGATTTCAAATTGACCACTGTCTCCAACCAAAGTTTATTTTATCTAGATGCAGTTGCAGTGGGGGTGGGGAATGGAGAAGGGAATTCTAAGTACTGAATTTAAAAATAAGAAAAATCAGATTATAAACCTAATAATAATAATAGTATGTTAGTTATTTCCATAAAAAACCCAACTTATTAAAAAGACACAGTGAGACACAATACTACAGAAATAAACAGGACATGCAGGAAAAGAGATTGGCACAGAAAAGGTAACGTTTGTAGCCTTGCCCGTCTACCATTTTTTTATAAAAAGGTGAAAGTTTGGGGTAGCATCTAAATATTTCAGCCTGGTCTCCAAGAAGTCATTACATCTGCTCAGAATTTCAAAGTAAAGTTTGATTACAAATTGCACTAATCAGCTTTGAGCCCATATCCCGAATGCTGAAGTGGATGCAGGATCAGCACAAAAGTGAATCTTTTTTGTTGAAAAGCTAAGTGTCAGCCCTTTGAAGTAGGTCATGTCAAGAAATGGATACAGCAAGATTCTAGTCATGCTACTTTGCTTTGGTAAGGGTATATTAGCGAAATTTAGAAAATCTGTCCAAAACCTTGACTGCCTCTTCTTAAGTAGAAAACATCCTCCAATGAGTTTATTTTTCCTGGTCTACTTTCCAGGACCAAGAAATTATTTTTTTTAGTTTTCTTAGTTGTCTTTGTTAATTGTGGTGTTGTTGTTGTTTTGAATTGGCCATCTCAAGGCCATATCTAAATTCCTTTATAGTAACATGTGGCAAGCCATATTAAGGAAGCTGAAACCTGACAAAGTAAGTGACTCTGAAGCAATGTTGACTTTGCATCTGAAGAGATAGGGATCAAATTTAACCAGAGGTGGATTGCTATAGCTTCAGCCAAACCAGTAGTGGCGGCAGCGGGAGGCTCCGCCTGAACACTTCTGCACACAAACATTGTGCACATGCACAAGCATGCCCACGAGCGCAAGCAAATTGACAGTAAACCGGTTAGCGACCCATCACTGAATTTAACATGATGGAATTCACATGCCAATGACTCCTTTTGTGATATATCATGCCATTTAGACTTACATCAGTGTTTTCCACATAAGGATATGATTTGGCCCCTCCTACAGAATATTGTCCACAACAACCTCAGAACCAAAACATCATCAAATCTGCCAACATGCCTGAAAGCTGACAAAATGCTTTGAGTGAGTCCCTGCTTTGATTAATGAATCAGCTTCAGTGAGGTGATTTGATTGAAGCTTCATGAAACCGAACGACTCCTTTGATGCTTTTAAAATGTCTGGGATTCTACTGGAGTATCCAACAGCCTGTGAGAGCTATTCTTGTTTTATTATAATGTGAAGTCTCATTGGTAGAAGATGGAAGGATATGCTAACTTTTGAATGGGAGAGAAAAGGGTAAAATAAGGAAAAAGAGATAAAAGGAACTTAGTTTTTTTGCCTGCTTATTCTTTTGTGCAGCTTTTGTTTCACAAAATAGCTTTTGGGAAGCTATTATTCCACTTGCTTTATTTTGGATTATTTAACTGATTTGCCTGTTTTGTTTGGTAGGTATAATAGGAGGACTGAATGCACATTGACTAAACAATACTTTCAGCTGGAGTTTCCATCTATCAGAGTAAGGCTTCAGGCCTTTGAAAGACTTTAGGAGGCACATCAAGGACACACATAGTTTTTTTTGTTCAGAGAAGTTCTTTATCCATATGACAGTATCACCTGAACAAATGTCCAAGCAACAGAGATTTTGCTTTTATCATTTAGGAGTTAGCGACTTCTGCCTGCTAATATGACTAAAGACCAGAAAACAGAAATGCTTGAATATTTTCTATTGTGAGATGTACATGAAATTATTTTGCAGTCAGCCAGCCTTTCCTTTGCCTTTCTGCGTGCCTTTTGAGAATTTGCCGTTTTCATCTTCCTCTGTGTACCCATATGAAAAGCAATTTAAGGTGGATCCTTGATGTGATGAGCATGGGCATAAATATCAAAATCGGTAAAGTGAGGAGCCAATGATAAAATTGCTATGACAACTTTTAAACTCAGGGGAAATGAGTTTGGGAACAATGAATCCATATGCCAAAGGAAGCACGTTGAGTAAATGAAGGCAAGGGTTACTGTGGGATAAAGATGGTTGAGTCATTTCATTAGTTACGGCAATGGAAGATTCTATTGTATGAATATTCTCACTCTGCAGAATCTGTCACTTTTTAAAGTCCAATGTAGCCTTTCAGCAGGTGACTTATTACAGTAGTTAGTGAAATATGCCTCGTTAGATCTTTCTTCTTTGTTACCACAGCAGTTATGGAATATATTAAATGCTCAGCCCCAAGAGGCTTAATCAACACAACGGCAGCAGTGTTCAGTTGTTCTGAGTTCGGCTTTTATCCATGGTAGCTTTCTTTTATTTTTTAAAAATAGCAGTTCTCCTTCCAAACAACTTCTTCCCTAGAAATATTACACTATCCTTTAAACCCTATCCTCTAGATTTCATTCCGTAATCTCTGCCAAAAGAGGAGAAAATGACCAATCAATCTCAGGATGCGGTAGTTCTATTGCACTGCAGATTACAGGGTTGCCTCATTTTAACTCCTACCTTCCAAGGATGGAAGCATAATGATGCTTTTCTGGTCTTTGTCTTTAGAAGATCAATTCCACTGGGAAAAGGACTTGCCTGACTATCCTGATCCTCTTTTGATGGTCTGTAGTTTACTATTTATCATCATTTTTTTCCCATGAGGGGCACAATAAGGCTGATATAAGAAGGCAGGATATACAATGTGCTGTTTGTTTCAGACTTTTGTCGTGGGGAGAAAAAACAATAGGGAGAGAAGACAATATATCCTTTTCAGAATTCAGCCTTATTTTAAATTCCAGAAGCAGCTTATTTGTTTGTCCATTCTACCATGCTGAGCATGCAGCAGTCATCGAAATGAAATCTTCTCTGAAATGCCGAGTGGCATTCTGAAGGCAGAAGACAACTTTATCCCTCAGAGGGAAAGCAAGATGCCTACATTAGGTTTTATACCAGATTGCTTTGTTTAGTTATTTAGAGTAATTTTTGCTTGTTTTAACTGAGGACTTAAGCAAAGGTCTGTTTTAACAACTGTTGTTCCCATCTGTGCATGGTTCCATGATCCTATAAAACACTGACCATGAATGTCAAACTCACCACATCACATTCTCGTTACGTGACGTTTTACAATGTTTCTCCCATTTGTGGAGCGGGGGTGGATATGACTTACACGTGATGCATCTAGCCCATGGGTCACCAGTTTGCTATAGAAGATCTTAGATCCTGTAACATTCACTCAAAGGTTGCATATTGTGTCACACAATAGGACAGGGCCACAGATATTTGTACCTCAAACACAATCACATTTACATTTTTTTTTATTTTTTTTTATTAAATTTTTATTTATTTATTCTTGTAAAAATAAAATCATACAAACATAATTTTAAACATATTGCCGTCCCAGCGCAAGAAATCACATTTACATTTCTAATACACTTCATGCTTTTTTTCTTTAACATATGGCACATGTTAGCCAGGGATCCCCAAGGTGGATGGCTGCCTCTGTTAAAGGAATTTTTTGGGTGGTGTTATCTTTTACCCATGGGATGCCTGAATCCCAATCAGGGAGGCTCCTTTCCTGTCCCTAAGCGATTTATTTCTTTCACGGGAATCAAGCCACCAACTTCAGTGGTGGGCAGGCCCAGTGTCTTACTAGCATCTTACCATGTGAGCCACCATGACTTCATGCTACTTTCATGTCATACATGCCCTATACATCACATAGTCACACATATTCCCACCTAAGCCCAGGGTTATACAATCTAGTTGACTATCTGAATATTTTTAAAGTAAGACAGACAGACAGAAAGAAAGAAAGATGGAAAGGATACTTGTTGGAGTGAGAGGCTTTGTTCTATCTTTATGTTAACTGCAGTTTTCCCTGGTATATCTAGCAGAGAAGAAACAGCAATTGCCTTTCTACTGCAGTCTTCCGCCTATTCCACTCCTTGGTGTTATGGAAAGGAAGCTGCAAAACTTCTTTGAGAGTGTTTGTACCTACTTAAGAGCTGCTCAGAGACTGGGTATGAAATTACCTCTCTGACCCTTTAATAGTCATATTAATCATATAGAGGCTGCCAAACCAATTCCTAAAGGCACTGCCTTGACCCATGTGAAATACAATGGAGGCATAAATGAAATGATATAAAAATGCCATACTTGATTTTTTTTTACACAAAGTGCCAAAATTAATTAATTTTCTCCTAAAAATATAGAATGGAAGGGGAAAAAATACTGATGTGTCAATGGGACTTCTTAACTCCATTATTTGCAGTCAAATTCACAAGAGCTTCCATGGTTTTCTATGAGGATTCATTGTTATCCAGTAGAAGCACTTTGAATTAATTAACCCACTCCATTGCCCTTCATTTTTAAAAAATAAAAATAAACCATGATTCTATGTTCCTGGACTTTCACCAAGAATGCAGTTCCATCAGTATTTTTGTGCACTTATCTTGTGCTTTGCAGAACCCTTCCATGAGCAGGAGACGCTGCAAGAGAGTGTCAATTGTTGATATTCTTGATCAATGTTTTTTAACAGGAAAAAACTGAAAACTTTCCCATAATGCCATATAAGTACAGAGGTGGTATTTGTTATTCCACTATCAAAGATGACCCCAGCCAGAGCATAGAAAAAGAAATGGTGCAAGATCAGAAGAGAAACCTGATCCATATAATCATCAAGAGTCAGACTTGACTATCATCATCATCTGTTATTCACAGAAAGGCAAATCACCTCCAGTGAGAACATCTTGGTTACCCAGTTGAATTGAATGACTTTTTACTAGGGAGGGCCTGTAATGGGAGGTGGGCCATTCCATCAATTTTTTTTAAAAAAATGCCTGCTTTCATCCATATTCACCTGAGCAAAGAAGAACTTCTGGTTCTTCAGCGGTAAAGAAAAAACAGAATTTAAACATTTGAAATGAATCAGTGCTAGCCTGCATTCAAAGTTTTGCACTTCACCAGGAGAGGGTTCTTCCAGAGGCAGGGGAAAATGGTGGCATAGATCTTTGTAGCTATATTCCGGATACTTTATAATTCCTAGAATTTAGGTTGAGTAAATTCACATTAAACTGAAAAAATAACCCTTACCCTAGCTTTAAATGTTAAATTTAGATAAGACAATGCAGTAGTAGATCCTCTTCAAAGAAGTTGTTTTTCTGATTCCATAGCTATAGATTGTGCAACATTGAGTAAATATCTGCTGCAAATTCTGCATGAGTGACAGGAAGGGCATCTGGCCAGTAAACACTCAACATGCAAGGGATTATGGGGTCATTAAAAGACAAAAAAATAACTATGGATTGTGCAACATTTTGTTTTCATTCTGCATCTATATTGTTCATTAATTTATCATACCACCTTAAGTCACCTTCCCACAGTGGAAGACTGCCATCCAGGATTCCTTATTTATTGAAATATTTCCATCCATGGCAATGGAAGGAAATCACAGGGGGGGAAATGTTATTGGAAAAGTAATATTGCAATTTTTTGTACCCAGGTAAGATTACTTCTTTTGCTCTCTCGGTTCTATGTCCCTGTGAAGCCATTGAAATTATTAACTATTTTTTAAAAAGATACAATTATACAATATTTCATAATCACTAGACAAGATGTGTCATTACATTTTAGAGAATGAATAAAAAAGATTTGTACTTGACAACTTAACAGGCTAAATGAGACAAAGGATATATTATAATGAAATGAATTAAAGGATTAGAGTAGGACTGGAAAGTGTAATGATCTGGAGTACTGCATGTTGTCTGAGAAGCTAACTATTGCTAAGGTAAAGGTTCCTCTCGCACATATGTGCTAGTTGTTCCTGACTCTAGGAGGCAGTGCTCATCTCCGTTTCAAAGCCAAAGAGCCAGTGCTGTCCGAAGATGTCTTCATGATCATGTGTCCGGCATGACTAAATGCTGAAGGTGCACAGAACACAGGAACCACCTTTGATGGGAAGGTAACAATTTTTCTACTTGCATTTTTTACATGCTTTCAAACTGCTAGGTTGGCAGAAGCTGGAACAAGTAACAGGAGCTCACTCCGTTACACAGCGCTAGGAATTTGAACCACCAAACTGCCAACCATTCTGATCGACAAGCTCAGCATCTTAGCCACTGAGTTTACCCATGTTAAACAAGCATTTTAATAATTTTGTTTTGAGAAAACTATTGTATCTATTTCATTTCCATGAACCATGTTACTGTTTCAATAGGGATGTCACTTACTGGAAAACATTTTCTTTTTATTGTTTTAAAGTGTAAGGCAGTTTCAGATTGGATTTTCACTTATTGTCATAATAGACGCTTTCAGTAAAATCCTGACAGATCCAGAAATGATGCTCCATCTGCTAGACTGTCACACAAGGCATTTTTCTTCAAAAGCAGAACACCTCGTGGGAGTCTATAAAACAATATGTGGAACTGAAATTCAGGTTTGTGCTGCTTGATGACATGAGATCCTGAGCACTGTTTGCTACAATTTAGACGATGGGAATATATTCATTGAAAAAGAAATGTGAAATGTTCTTGAACTTTGAATAACATTTGTTTATAACAAAAATATAGAGACGTGGTGGCTTAGTGGATAAGGACATGGTGGCTCAGTGGCTAAGATGCTGAGCTTGTGGATCAAAAGGTCAGCTGTTTGGCGGTTCGAATCCCTAGTGCCACATAATGGAGTAAGTTCCCGTTACTTGTCCCAGCTTCTGCCAACTTAGCTATTGAAAAGCACGTAAAAAATGAAAGTAGAAAAATAAGAACCACCTTTGGTGGGAAGGTAACAGCGTTTCATGCGCCTTCGGCATTTAGTCATGCTGACCACATGACCACGGAGACATCTTTAGACAGCGCTGTCTCTTCGGCTTTGAAACGGAGATGAGCACCACCTCCTAGAGTTGGGAACGACTAGCACATATGTTCGAGGGGAACCCTTACATATCTTTATAACAAAAATAGAGTTTGGTGGATCTCAAATGTTATTTTTGAAGGTACTCAACTGTCAAATGTTGTATTTGATATGACAAATAAGCCAACTCTTTCTTTTCAATTAATAACAATTACAAATCCTTCAGGTTCTACTGTGCTGCCTCAACAAATCTGGAAATGGAAGGATCTGTGAGGTACGCATATGTTGAAAATATATACTCTCAGTATAGTCATTGAAAGTGTGAAGATCATTGCACCTATCCACCTAAAGAAAGTAGACATCGATATTGGGTGGCAGTTGGAAGCATGACTTGTTGACAATGGCAAAGGCAATGGTTACAAAGAAAGCCTCATGGATAGAGAGACAATCTAAAGTAATTTATGATATGGTGCCGAATGATGGGCCTATTTCTTGGCAATGTAATACTGAAGAAGAACTGAGAATTTTGGGGGAGCATTGTGTTTTTGTTATGGCTACTTTAGTGCCTCTGAGATGTTCAGCTGCTGATGTTGCCATGCAGAAAAAAGAAAATTGAAGCTACAACAACAGTAGGGCTCTGAAATATAAGAAAATTCAACATGGTGAAAGATGGAAGAAATCATGTATTGACATCTGAAGCATCAGCAAATTGAAATACATTAGAATTGGGCATTTCGAATCAGAAAATCATGTTGTATATTATCTGGGACATGAAAAACAAAGAACAGTATTGCTTTTTAGCCAGCATAGATATGGCAAAGCTGCTACTTATCTATAATGCAGTCAGTGACTGAATAATATTAATTAGACATTTCAGACAACTCTTTAATATCATGGTTATTTCAATTTAACATCCATCCATTGATATGGAATAAGAGGAGATTGATGGGTTTTATCATGAAAGTCAACCTGAAATTGACAGAACATGATCTTTTAAGGAGACCACGAGGAAAGTCCTTTAAAATCCTGAATCTCATTAACAGGGAGCTAGAGGGACCATGGAATGAAATTAAAAAAAAATTGTTAAGGAGGAATGTGAAAACAGGGTTGCAAAGACCAAGAAACCAAAGGAAGTAAACCAGATGTCACAACAAACAGTAGAAACTGCAAACAAGAGAAGAGTAACAAAAACCAAAGAACTTAGGTGTGATGATTTAATACAAATAAAGGCAGACAGCAAGGAGCATGAACCAGAGACTTGTCTTTACTCAGCAGCAGCCATCTTACAACTATTTCCTGCCCCCAGATCACATGACTAGAAATGTTAACTGTTTCCTAACATGCATAAAGAACTGGGCATAACAATTGAACTTAAAATATAACATAAAACATACACATCATTACATTAGGAAAAAACTGAACAAAGAACTTCAAAGAGACATTAGAAGAGACAAGAAACAGCATTACAATGACATGCATAAAGACCTCCAAGGTGGAAATAAACAATAAGGAAGCATTCCAAAATTTCTAAACTCAGAAAAGTATTTCACCATCATTGATCTTTTTCTTTACAGAAATGTGCTTTGTATGCATTACTGTAAATGAATATGTAATATGCAACTCCTATTAGGTTTCAGTTTACAGAAATTACAGTGTCAAAAAATTTTAAAATTTATTTTTTTAAAATTTTTCACCAAACTGTACAACTGAGGTTACCATTATGATAATATGCAACTTAGGTTTAGTATTGGTGTCTTTGTGCATCTTTCCAGTGAATAAATGCATCACAGACTCAGATGCATCACTCTGCCTTCACTTAATCACCTAATTTTAAATGAAATTGCATTATATTTTTTTAAAAAACCCAGTTCCTGATCAGATAAATCTGAATTTAAAAATGAAAAACTCAAGAGACAAATACTATAGTTTAGAGTGGAGTGGGGAACTATGGTCCTTTTATGACCTATGGACTTCAACTCCCAGAATTCTTTAGCTACCATGACTGGCTCAGGAATTCTGGGAGTTGAAGTCCACAAATCATAAAGAAACCATAGTTCCCCACCTCTTGTTTAAGAGAAATGTGAATTCTAAATCTTGTTTAGAGGAATGAGAGCTTGCATATTGACAATTGTTAATAATTTATTAAATGAAAATAATAGTACATCTGAGAAATCAAAGGTGCTTTTGATATGAAGACAATCACATCTGTTTTTTCTGAAAATCAGAAAAATGAATGGGAACAATAAAAACCACAGAATTAACATTCTTAGCCTATATGTTACTCAATTCAATAATAGCCCTATTAAAATTACTCTAATTATACATTATGACTATTACATTTAATTGATTTCAATTTCTACATTTCTTTTTTGCAAAATACAGGTTTTCAGTTGTTTCTGCTTTTCTTTTGTCCTCAAGTACGTAATGGGATTTATGATGAAGAATGCATATTGAAAAGGAAAATTGATTCTGTTGGAAATAATGGGTGTCAAGAAAACTTGTTGACATGACTGTGTTTTATTAATTAAATGCAAAGGATATCTAACTAGAGGGCTTGGGTTGGTAAGTGTTGCAACAAGATTCATACTGAGCATGTGCCATGACAAACTGATGATCCACCATTGATTAAAAGAGGGAGGAAATATTCAATTTAAAGAAACAACAAATATGAGGAATACAGCAAATATTTTCTTGATAGAATACAAAATTTTCTATCTAAGAAATATAAGAAGAATTGAGGGTTGACAAAATATTTATAGAAAATCTTTTGTCAACTTTTAAATTGCTTATTAAATTTAAACCAGTATCGAACAACTATTTAATTCCCTATCCACTTTAAAATGATTGAGGCTGTCCTCAAATGATTATCTTCTATCTTGATCTGAAAAGATAAATTACTCCTGTTCTTTTAAAAGAGTTTATTTTTTATTCAACTTTAAGTAGCATTGATTAAACAATTACAGAAGCCCTTTAAGCTTTTGAAATCATGCTAGGAAGACCACTTAAATATTATACATTTTTACCCTTTTTTCATCTATCTATCATCTATCTATCTATCTATCTATCTATCTATCTATCTATCTATCTATCTATCTATCTATCTATCTATCTATCTATCATCACATTTATATGTACCAAAGGAAATAAATTTGAGCTATGTTGCCAAGAAGAGTTTTCAAGTTCCAAACATATATGAATTAACTAATTAAGTGATACAAAGTTTTAAATGCATAGCATAATTGAAGTTAGATCTTCCAATTGTCCAGCAATATAAGACTGTTTTTAAATCTTAGATTCACCATTTTCTTCAAGGTACTCATAGACGTATTTGTCAGCCCTGTAGCCATGTTCCTTTTGGATCTTTGGCCTGCCACACTTCTATGCTACTATGCTGTTTCTATAGTGGGGAAATGGGAGGGGGGATAGTATGGAGTAGAATGTTATGTAGCCACAATAAAATTCATTTCTAGATGGCCAAGGTCATCCTTTGTCTTGGTACCTCTGCACCTGACCGGAACTGGATGGGTGGAATTGCCAGCATCACAGTGGAAGATTGGACATGTGATGGACTTATGGATGTGGGGGCAAGACCATGAACTTGAACTTGGGGGGGGGGAATGGAAGAAGCTTCAGATTCGGGTTTTCCCACAGATGCCAGCATGGCTTTCTTAATAAATTGGAACTTTGAGCAGCATGTTGCCTTGTGGATGCTATCTGGAATGCTGACAGTATTCTTGTGATGAATGCTAACTTTGACAACAGGCAATTTCTCCTTCTAGAAGAAGCCAGAGATATTGCTCAATTCAGTTTCTCTACTTTTATTGTGCTCCTTGGGCTGATCTATAAATGAAGGACAGTTTTGGTTATAAAGAGTTTTTTTTAAAGTGGCAATGAAATGACAACGGTGAGCATGGAAGTAAATTTGTATTATTATTATTTTTTTGAATCTGGAATTTTCACTTCTGCTGCCTTTTTATCGCTGGACTTCATTCTAAGACTCTGGAATTGCTTGTGAATACTGTATATACTTTTGAGGGTTTCTTAAATTGCCTTTCAACTAGATGTCAAGGAAAAGGAAGAAATGTTTTATTTATGATTTTTCTGCTCACATTTTCCATTACACTGAGGAAAATGCTGCCATAGGTCCCAATGCTATGCTTGACAAAGGAAGTAGTGCATGTCAACAAAGAATTCATGAATTCTGGGAGCTGTAGTCCCAAAACACTTCAATGATGCCAGATTGGGGAAAGCTACATTAGGCATATAACGTGTGTCAAACTTGCGTTGTCACAGCATCATCAGGTGACATATCACAATGTCTTCCCCTTTTGCTAAACAAGGCATGGGCATGGGCAGCATCTGATGTATCTGGCTCACGGATTGCAAGTTTGCCATTTAAAAAGCTGATTTACTCATATACACCTCTCACCATCTTTGATTGAATATCTCCTTTTCTGGATATTCCGAAATTATTCCCTTTATTATTTTTGTTCTGCTTTGTACCAAGTACAGCACCCTCAAAGCTATTCTTTGAACTCCTTAGAGAAAGAAAGAAAGCATGAAATGCAGTACTGGTGTTGATTATTCATATGTTCAGCTAGAAGGTGTGTGCATAACAAAGTTCATTGTTCATTAAGTGTCACAAATTTATGTTATAGTAAAATTAATTGAGAAGAAGTAAACTGCTATTCTTTATTCCACAAAAGTCCTTCCTGCCATTTCAACCCAGCGTTTCATAACACTATTTATTAGCATTCATCTTGTGCTTACAGAGGAGGAAAGGAACTTTAATTCACGAAAGCACACCAGAATATTCATATTATGCTGTCAGAAATTCTTATGTAGACTTCAGCCATGATATTCCTTTCCTTTTTGGTACCTGAAAGGTTATCGTTCCCAATTAACTTAGACATCTTTCAGGCCCTGGAGATCTTTCAGTCTTCATTTCACAACTGATTAAACATGTTTTAATAGAAAATTCCAGTAGCAAACAGAGCTAAGAAAACTGCAAATTATAGAATTTGCAAAGGTATAAAACAAATATGACTAAAATCTTGTCTAAGCTACAAAAATATATATAATAAATAGGGCTTGCAGTTTTTATTTGGAAAAGTTGACTTGGCATATGGAAAAATAAACTTATAACCTCTCTTTAAAACAGCTGCATCTTTCCCCATGATTAACTGATTACCCACTGCAATTGCCACAGGATCCTAAAAAAACACCCTATCTATGGCTGTTTTAAAGAATGACCAATAGGTGCCACTTTCAGATTCCTAAGTATTTTAGAATTTGGAAATCAAATTTGAAGCATTGTACAGATCTAATGATTAGGACAATTTAAGTGATAAGGCAATGCATAATTAAAACTGAATTATTTCAGATAATTCAGTGAGCATAGCAGTTAGGAGCATAGCAATGCTCATTAAAGCAGTCTGTCTTTTTCAGTGCCTGCAAAAAAATACACGATGCTGCCCTAAAATATTGTTAATCTGACTTTTAAAACAGAGGCTCTTTTCTGAGCCTGATGAATTGCAAAAATATCCTTATGCTTGGAATATGTCTGAAATGCTTCTGAATAATTTTTGAGATCTTCACCTTAGCCTTAGGAGGTAACGTTCATGAGTAGAATTATATACTTAAGAGAAAATAATTTTGTTTCTTTGTTCAAATGAAAGTCAGTAAATAGTTAGGTGTGAGGTTGTTAAAGTGTTCTCCTAAATCACATATATCATGATAACATAGAAACCTAGAGGTAGCTGATATGTAGGTTTTATCAGAAGTAAATATGTAATAAACAAGAAATGGAATTAAAGCAGTTGTAGAGTAGGAAAAGCGTTTGAAATGTTACAAAAGTGATATGAATGTTACATTCTTTACACAGAAAACAAATGTGATTATTTTATGAAATGTGTCAAAACACCATTCCCATCCATCTGAATTTATGTTATTTATCCTATCTGATTTGACTGCATTCCACATATGAGTGTTGTAAAGGCCTGTTTGACAAATACATTCTAGCATACTACAGCACAAAAATAATCACAACCCTTGGAAATGTCTTACAGCAATGTCAGTAAGTATGGCACAATTGTGTATTGAATAAGCTTTTGCATAGAAAGGCTTCCCTAAGCTAAACTCCAGGTAATACAGAGTTCCAGATAACAAGGAAGCATTCATCTCTACACAAAAACTCCTTCCAATAGACAACTGTGTAGGGTGGTGCACAATCAACGCTTCAGTAACAATTTAAAGACAAGCTGCCCATAGCTCTTCAATACTTAAGCATATCCTTTAAGCAGGTTTCCTCAGGAATATTTGCCTGCTACTCAAAGTGTTTCATTTTGTTGGGCAACATTTCTACTGGCTCCCTTGTTGGGGATTTAACTATTGTGGGTGTTAGTAAGACTATCCTATAGTCTTCAATAATGCTAGGAAGCATGGAAGAAATGCAAGGATGGGCAAGATGCATGTTTTATCTTATATATGTGGATATTCCATTGATGAACACTAACCTGTACACACTGAACTCATTCTGTACTGTCAGCCCACTGAGGAAGACTAGTCAGGAAACAGACACTCCAAGGTTCTTCATTGTTGTAGAATGGACTAACAGAATCTTTAAAGCCTGACCCACCTTATACTAAACAAAATCAAGGTAATGGTTGCTCTAGATTTTTTTCTCATGCTTCTCTCTTTCTATGAATTGACAAATCATTTCCGTAAGCCCTCCCTTAACAGTAATCTCATACCTTCCCCAAGGTCAACTCTACATTATTTTACATGCTTATGAATAAGTTGCTAAACAATTGCCAACAAAACCACAGAGATCCTTGGAGAGTTGTTCTGTTGCTTCTTTCCCTGATTCTGATTTTTTTTTTACCCAAATGATGTTACTTAAATAAGACTATGGTCCACTGTTTACTGGAAAAGTTTCATGTTGGTTTGCTTCCTACAGTATATACTGCAAAATGGACACAATGATTAGAAAGGGGGAAGTGGAGAAGGCAAGAAAAGAGAAGAGCTGAAATAACACCAGAATGATTGCTTGAGCTGTATTTCTTTGATGTCATAATTTTCAGTTTCATAAGATGTTCATTTTATTGCAACTTAAAAGCTATCTGCATTCTTTTTCTACTCAGACCAGTTCATCTGTGTCATCGATTTCTACTTTTTATAGCCTTTCAATTTTTAAATTAGCATCTTTAATATAAAAAAAATCAATACCAGGTATCTGTTTATCTTTCATTTCCTTTTGGTCAATCAGCAATATCATGCTGGAGACAGCGAAAGAATGCATCATGTAAAATGCAATGTGTTTGAAGACATATTAGGACTACTCAAAAACCTATTGGATATTCATATGTGTTACAAGTGTGAGGTCATTTCTTCAGAAAACTGTTGATAACAATTATATTTCAATGGTACTTTGTTATATCAACCTAGGGGATTGCTCGTTATGTAGCCTACTAGCAAACTAAGTTCTGATGAAAAGGCCTGCCTTAAGTCACAGCTGTTTCAGTGGCATGACTGATAGGAACAAGGGATAAAGTCCCCTCAATGGAACTCTCTGGCTACAGAGTAGCATGGTCTATGGTTGCCTGTGATCGATTAGTTAAGACTTTCCTATTTAAGATGGCCTTCTTTTCATAGGCAGCATCAATTTTATTTGAATAAATCTTCATAATGACTGTCTGTTTTTATTAGAAAATATACTTTGGTCTGTTATATTTGGTATTCTTTTTAGACCTCATAAAACTCCTTGAAATTTGCTCAGATGACACAGGATGAGTTTTATGAGCTCCTTCCAAATAATCTGCTCATATAAAGACATAAGTGTTTTGTAAATAAGTAAGAATAAATGTGTTTATCAATACACCTACAAGTCACTCATTGCTTTCCTCTTTTTGCAATAGGGAATTTGCAATTACGCTTTTCTAGTTGCAATCAGAAATGAAAGTCGGACTATATAAGATCCCAGAGATAATGCCATCCTCAGGGATCCCATGATTGAATCATTTTGGTGATATTCCCATCATCTGCCTACTTTCACCTCCACTTCCTGCTTCTTTTCTGCCCCATCCTCTTCCTCTATAATTTCAAAGAGAATAGGATAAGGAGTCAAAAAGAAGTATGTTATAAAGAAGGTTCTTAAATGTTATTCTGACTGACTGCCACAGGTTACAAGTTTAGGTTTATTTCCAAATATCTTGAAATAATAAGCTCTGTTTAGTTTTCAGGCAGAATCAGAGAGTAACATACTCTCAGGTTAATACTCTTGGTAATTTCCCTCCAGGACTCTGTAAAATAAGATTTAAATAAGTTCAGATTACTATGATCCCCTCTTAAATTCTGTTCCACTATTACTATTGTTGAGAAAATGTTATAGAATTTGTTAGTGAGTACCATTATAGTTTAAGAAGTACAATATCAAAGGCAGAACTCTTTCTTATGGATTTCTTATTTTAGAATAAAAGGGAAGTGGCGAACTAAATTCAGGGAAGTGCAAGGATTTAGTTGAACATAATAAGTTTCAGAAGTGCAATTTCCTCTTTTGCAGGCACTCTAAATACTACATAGAAAAAGAAAAGTCTGATATAGGTACACCCATGCAGTAGAAAGTAGATTTTCCCTAAAGAAAGGAATTGCATTTCCAAAATGCTTTGGGTCCAATAAACTCAAGAGACTCCTGAGGATTTGTTTTGTTTCACCTTCTTGCCACAGTTAGCACTTTCCCTCTTTGATTCTTATCTTCCTTTGAAATGGTCTTTGACAGTGCAATTATATACACGTCTGTCCAGGAATAAACTGGCGAGTTTATATTCTGGTCACTGCAGATAGAACTATAGCTTCAGTTCTTCTGCACTGATGGAAAGAGACATACAGAGAGGTTCACTGACAAAAGGTGAGGGGCCCTTGAAACCTGGTCAGTGATCCAGTGGCATCAGCGTAGTCAAAGGGAACAAAAGCTTATGCCATTATGAATGTGTTAATCTTGATCTGCCAGGAGATGCTTAGTGCTTTTGCTGAAACCAGCTGCTTTGTTGGAAACAGTTAGCACAATGATACTCTCAATGAAATGAATTGGAAAATATGGTTCACAACTGTCTATGTTTATATTTTGGCAGAAAGTCATTGCTCTATAATTTTGCCATTCATTATACCTGTCAGCAAAAATCACAGTCTCATCATCACTGGTTTCTGTCTATACAGATAAGTGTGCCTTTTCTTAGAGGATTGCATTTGTAGTTATAGTGAACTGAACCAACTGCATGAGCAGCAGCGCATATGGCCAAGTTAACTCAAACCTGCCTGAGTTTGAACAACATCTTGGTGCATCATTAATTTGGCAAAACTGGGCCAACGACCCACTGCTTCAACTCCTTTTTTTATGGAGCCCACAATGCTGAAGGCTTCTGCAAAGCATGTAACAGGCACTGGATAGTTTGGGCCTGGAATGAATGAATGTGAAATGCAAAGGAAAATAAAGAATGCAATACAATTCTACATTGATTTTAGAAAAAGATGAATTATGCTACAGAAGCCAAACTTCTCAGTGTATATGGAATGAGAAGGACTATATTTAGACCAAATATTTCCATTTTAGATGTGGGAAATAGGAAGCACTGAGCATTTTTCATACCCCCAGTACCTTATTCTCAGGCATCCTCTGATTTTGAAAAATGCCACACAGAGAAATAAAGGAGAAACACTGTACATAGAATTTTACCCTTTAATGCTGGAGTCCATTCTACAGTTTGTAGAGAGAAAAAAACCAATCATCCTAATGCCTGAAAAGGGAAAATATATTATAGAACAAGATGTAAAGCACATGCTATCTCACAAAGAAAGAAACATTATGGTAGAATTACAAATTCAGATGCAGTGTATGAAAATGTCAGTTTAATGTGAAGCTTTGGAAAAAGGCAATTGAAGGAAAGAAAAAGATTAGTAGAGCAAAATGCAAGCTTATCAATACAAAAATGGTTTTTCATTAAAATGAGGAGCTGGTTCTGTGTGTAGAACAAGACAGGAAATGTTAGAAATAATTGGAAAATTCTATTAAGAGCTATACAAAGATCAAGATTACTCAAAAGTAGCAACACCCATGAAAGAGGAAATGCCAAATAACCTTGTGGAGAAAATATCAAGTTCTATAAAATCAATGAAAAATGCCAAAGCTTTAGGAAATGACTATGATATGGTTGAAATGCCGAAAGTTGGTGGTCACAGTTTACATAAAATACTAGCAAAACTACTTGAGATGCCTCAGAGAAGAAATAATATCTGATGTATGGAAAAATGCTGAAGTGATTCATATACACAATAAAGAGGCCTAGGATGAGTTAAAGAAATATTGTCCCATAACCCTTGTTTCAGTCATCTACAAGGTTTTCAACAAGATAAAACAAAAACAATATTGAGAACATTAACTGATGTACAGCCAAAGGAACAGGCAGAGTTCAGAAGTGGCTACAGCATAATGGATCATATTCGGGTTGTTCAGCAAGTCACTGAAAGGCACAACAAGTACACCATGCCTCTGTGCATGGCTTTCATTGATTACAAAAAGGCATTTGACTGAATATTCCAGCAAGCAATAATTAATGCACTGCTCAATTAAGGCATAGACATTGGTGAAAAAACAATATTGAAAATTTGCCTTAATTATCTTAAATTGGAAATCAACATAGAATGAGGCATACAACAAGGTGATACAATATCACCTCTCCTTTTCTCAGCCTGCATTGAAGAAGTATTTCACAAACTAGAGTGGGCAAAAGTTGGAATAAAATTCAATGGTGCCTATTTAAATCACTTAAGATTTGAAGACAATATTTTTCTCTTCTCAAAATACCCGGAAGAGCTACAAAGACACATACAAGAGCTGCATGAAGCAGGAGAACCATTTGGCTTCAAAATAAACCGAAAAAGAGACTGGCTATGTTTAATACATTCACTAAAGAAAGAAAAAAATTATATCTGGAGAAGCACTAGATCTAGTAGACCACTGAATATACCTTGGCCAATGGAAGGTGATACAATAAGAGAAACTGAACAGTGTGTTAAATGTGATTGGCAGACATTCAGCAAGCTAAGCATAATTTTCAAGAACAACCTACCCTACGCCTGAAGAGAAAAGTTTTGATCAATGTGCGACCTGCTGTAATATATGCCGGTGAAACATGGACACTAAACTCACAATCAATACAAAAACTATGAGTGGTGCAAAGAGCCATGGATAGACACATGCTTGTTATTACAAGACAAAATAGAAAGATCTGCACACAAACAAAAGTATATGATATCATCAAGAGAGTAAAATAATTGAAATGGAAATGGGCTGCTCGTGTAGTAAGAAAAACTGATGGCAGGTAGACCAAGGCAGTTATAGAATGGAACCCTCTTGATAAAAAGCATCCACAAAAGAAACCTAAAACAAGATGGATCAATGACATTTGCAAAGATTGTGGGCCTAATTGGCAAAAGAAAGCTCAGGACTATATAGGTTGGAAACATGAAGAAGAGGCCTTCATCCTGCAGTGGATAGACAGTGGCTAAAATGATGATAGGAACTTCTAATCTGAAGTTATTCTTATAAGAGTTATTAATAAGATATTAATCTATATTTTCAGGCCAAATGAGTATTCTTATCCTCAACAGATGACAAAATCTTAAGCAGGAATTGATGAGGAAAAGGTAAAGATTCAAAATGTTAAATCAGATACATCTGTATTGATTGTTTCTTTCCTCAGAGTGGCTAATATCTATTCTTTCTTCTGTTCAGTATCTCTATCCTCATTCTTTTGTTTCTTTAATTAAGCAACATATTCATGTCCTGGAAACATGTCTTCTGTTGCTGTATCTGACCTCTGAATGAGGTGCCCTCTGACATCTGGGTAACTCCCATCTCGGTGATGTTTTGGAGTATCTTAAAGAACTAGCTACTTCCCTATTCTGAATGATTTGATGGATGTATGAGATGTCTGTTGGATGGTCAGATTCACCATCTTGCTTACCATTATGTGCTCTATTTTGTATTGTACATACAATGTTTTGTTTTCATGCTGGAAACTGCCCAGTGTTGATTGGAACTGAATGGCATCAGCTACCCAGCTATTTCTATAGATAATTTAAGATTCAGAGATGTAACATAAGTTCTGTGGACTAAAAAAAATTCTCAATTGGGATTTCTTAATGGTGAGAAAGTTCAGATGTCAAGCCCTCTACAATTAAGGAAGAAGGGGGAAGAAAAAGAATTGCATGGCTGTGCTTTCCCTATTGCTGACATTGCAATGTCTTGAATTCCATGAGGAGCGCTAGAAGAGCAAGAAAGCAGGAAGCAGCTGATTCCAATTCTTCTAGCAAAATGTCTCACATGGACATCTGGGGAAGAAATGGCAAGCTGAAGATGGCTCTGATAAAAGCAGAGCTAACTATCATGATGGAGTGAATAACCAGTGACTAGAACTGCTCTTTGTATAATCCTCTGGGTTTGGAACTCTGGAAGATATGGGGAATAGCTACATTAAAAGTAAAGATTTCCCTCACACATACTGTATGTGCTAGTCATTCCCAACTTTAGGGGGCGGTGATCATCTCCATTTTCTAAGCCGAAAAGCCAGAACCATCCGAAGACGTCTTAGTGGTCATGTGGCTGGCATGACACACGCAATGCTGTTAACTTGCCACCAAAGGTGGTTCCTATTTTTCTACTTGTATTTTTTACGTGCTTTCGAACTTCTAGGTTGGCAGAAGTTGGGACAAGTGATGAGACCTCACTCCGTTATGTGGCACTTGGATTTGAACTGCCGAGCTGCCAACCTTTCTGATCAACAAGCTCAGTGTCTTAGCCACTAAGCCACCACGTCCCTAGCTACATTATTATTACATTATTATAATGATGTAATAATTAGGTTATTATTATTATTATTATTATTATTATCTTCAAAATAATGTAATAATAATATACATTATTATTACTAGGATTATTACATTATCCATAGCTACATTATTCAAACCACAATTGGTATCTTTAAGGATTCTGGATTCACATAATTTCCTTTCTTATCACTTCCATAAATTGCTAATAACTGCCTTTTAGTTATTAGGAACCTTTGGATTGACAAAGTTTTGAAAACATCTGTTGAGTTTCCTTCAATCTTTAGCAGAAAAAAAGTTTGAAATATAACTTTAAGGACTTACCAATAAAGGAGAAGAACAGGTTGCTCTGTGTATATGCCTAGGAAAAAAGACAGAAGACATGTCTTTAAATTAGCAGTTTCTCAGACCAAGAGAGACACAAAGTAAATCCTTAATCCCTTCTACATGCTATTCTCACCTTCTCATCAGTAGATCATGATGTGTAGAAGAATCAATGCCTTTAAATTTTCTCCTTCGACAGCATTTGAGCCTTGGTGGCACAGTGGTTAGAATGCAGTACTGCAGGCTAACTCACTGCTCGCTGCCAGGAGTTCGATACTGACTGGCTCAAGAATGACTCAGCTTTCCATCCTTCTGAGGTAAAATGAGCGAGGGTGTTGAGGGCAATATGCTGAGTCTATAAACCACTTAGAGTGTGTAAAACACTATGAAGTGGTATATAAGTCTAAGTACTATTGCTATTTCTGTATTGTGAACATTTTCCTCAGAAAATTTGGGTGAAGAAATTTCTGGAGTTGCATATGATGTAATATAAAACCAAAGGGAAGTGTGATGGGGGGAAACCACTTTTTTCATTTCTTCAGTGAAAGATGGCTGGATTTCAGGCCTTTCCAGAAATAAGTGGATCTTCTTCAGATAGTCCTTGATGTACAATGAGAATTGGGACCAGAATATCTGCTAAACAGCTGCTAAGCAAGGCAGTTATTCAGTTGCAACTGGATTTGTGACCTTTTTTGAGATGGTTATTAAGTGAATTGATACAGGTGTTAAGTGAATATGACTTCCCACACTGACTTTCTTGTCTGAAGCCAGTTGGGTGTCAGGCCTGTAGTTATGTTTCTTTTAGGATATTTGGCCTGCCACACTTTTTATTAATTTCCTATGCTGTTTCATTAGTTTAGTAGTTGGGAGGGGGGAATAGAAAGGAGTAGGATTGTGGAATGTATTGTTGACATTCTTTTATAGAAGCCAAGGTCATCTCTTGTCTCCGCACCTCGACACCTGACCGGAAGCAGAGGGGTGTAGATGCCAGCATGGAAGATGATGATTGGAACATGTGATGGATTATGGGGTGTGGGGATAGATCATGAACTTTCAACTGGGTGGAATTCCAGGAAGAACATTAGAGTTGGAAGTCCATAGACGTGCTAACTTGCCTGTATGATTAAAAGGAAACATTAAGGATGATTCTGCCTTCTCTGATGATTTCATACATGGTATTTAGAACGCTTGACATTGGGAAGGGCACAAATGGAAATCATATAATCCTGGGACACTACAAACACATGCACCAAATTTTGATCATGTGACAGGGGGATACTGTGACGGTCATCTGAGGACTGACCTTGAATCACTTTTTTTCACTGTTCTTGTAACTTTGAATAGTTGCTAAAGGAAAGGTTCTAAATCAAGGATATTATGTATCAATTTAAGTTGATTATAGCAAATTTACATGAATGAACATGAGGATAATATCGAAGTATAGATTTTGATAGATAGCTATCTAACTGCACAGCTAGATAGCAAGAGTGAACAAGGGAGGGAGGGAAAGAGAGAGAGGGAGAGAGGCACAGAGACAGACAGACAGAGAAACAGACAGAAGAGAGATGTGGTAGTCTGAGTGAAGAAATTTCATCTGCCTGGATTTCTCACACTTTTAAAGACTCTAGTATTTCATTCATCATTAAAATTCATTACTGAACTCCAAGGTCTTGTCTAATATTCCCCGCTACACTGATTTAAACAAATAGCACAATAGCTTCCCATTTTATTTGTAGCAATCATAATACTAACAAGAAACAAGTGCCCTGTTTTCACAAAATTAGGGTGCTGCTTTCCACCACTGCTGGAGCTGGATTTCTAAAGTGCTATTGCTACAAGGAAATGAGATAAAGAAAATAAAAGTCAATAAATTGAAATTACTCACAATCATTCCTTTTGCAGATCTAGGTTTGCAATTATACCTTGAATCAAAATTGTTATAGAGAGATGCTAAATAAACAGTGAATTGAAAAAGACTACTTTAAAAAAGTTAAACATAAAAAATAAGGGGACCTAAACCACTAAATATGCACAAGGAAAACATACAGAAATTTTATTTGCAGTGTTTGATTAGGGCATCAGGTTAGAAACTGAGAGACTGTGAGTTCTATTCATACCTTATGCACAAAATTGGTTGGGTAACCTTGGGCCACTCATACCCTCCCAGCCCTATGAAATGGGCAATGGCAAACCATTTCAGAAAAATCTTGCCAAGAAAACTGCAGGGACTTGTTAGGTAGTTATCAGTTGTCAGAAACTGACTCAAAGGTTCATGCTCTCACGCACAATTGCACACGTTATATGAACAAGCTTACTATTATTTTTCAAATTGAGAAACGTTATAATTTGAGAAATGTAATGTTCATATCAATAAATAAATATTCATTGATGAGTTCCCCAACATGAGTTTTACTCCAGTATTAGACTACAAGTCTTGTTAGTAAATATTGTGTTGGATGGCATGTTGCAAAATATTTTAACTTTGGGCATATTTGAATGTTATTATGTTGGAAATGTCTACATTAAAGCTTTGTAGATGCAGTCCCCTCATACAATGTCCTTTGTGAACCAAGCACAGAAGATACCTGGGCAACATTGTTTGGATATTTAAATTTAAGACATGTTACATTGAAGTAAACAATGGAGACCAGATTAAGCAATGAATCAGGTTCTAATGTTGATGTCCTACAAGAGAGAGGAGGAGGAGATGATACAAGACAAATACCTTGTTTCCCCGAAAATACAACCTGTCCTGAAACTAGGGCCTTGCCACATTTTTCGTGTGGGCAAAAATATAAGCGCCGCCCCCCCAAAAAATAGGCCCCCTGGACAATCCCCTATCCAGCCAGGCAGAGCACTGCTCACCGATCTAGTGGTATCCCTAAGGCCCCAAGCCGCGGGAGTTGGGGGGGAGAAAGGCGCTCACGTTGCTTGCCACTTTTGGGATACCACTAGGTTGGGGAGTGGCATTCTGCCTGGCCAGAGGGGGGAGTTGCTGAGTGGCTGCTCCCTTGCGAGCGGGCTCCGGAAGAGCCGGGCACAGCCTCAGGGGTGAAGCAGCCATGAGGTGACCACGCTGATGAGCAGCCACCCGGCAAACACCCTCTCCAGCCAGGCAGAGCACCATTCACTGACCTAGGGGGTATCCCTAAGGCACCAAGCCACGTGGCGCTCTGCCCGCCCCCATCTTCCACGGCTTGGTACATTCAGGATACCGCCTAGGTCAGTGCATGGAGCTCTGCCCAGTGGAAAGGGTGGTTGCGCGAGTGCCTGTTCCGCCCCCAGCTCTTATGCCTCCCAGCCTCACCATGCCCTGGCCCAGCTACCCCCTAGGTCAGTGAATGGCACTCTGCCTGGCTGGAGAGGGTGTTTGCCGGGGCGGCTGCTCGTGAGCATGGTCATCCCATGGTTGCTTCACCCCTGAGGCTGTGCCTGGCTTGTCGGGAGCCCGCTCGCATGGGAGCAGCTGCCCAGCAACCCCAAAACAATAAGCCCTCCCCTGATAATAAGGCCCAAGCCATATTTTGTGGCTCAAAAGATTATAAGACCCTGTCTTATTTTTGGGGAAACACACTAAGAAGTTACATAGTTTGTCATTCTGGGTAGTGATCTGGGTAGGATAGTACAATAGGTGTTCAACCAAAAAGTTCTGTATGTATTACTTTTAAATGTATTGCTTTAGGTGAATAGAAAATTATGTATTTCCACTCCCCACTCTATATATTAGAGTTTTATTTGATAAACTATTGGATGTCACTAGACTGTGACAAGGAAGATTTACATATCTTCACTTCTTTCCTTGTCAACTAATCATGTTGGACAATAATTTCAGACCAGGCATTTCAAGTACTAGATCTGTGATTTCAATATGCTATAAACATCTTCAATGATATGCTGGATACATATTGACAAAGAATGGAATTTGAATCTACAATATGATGTCACTGGGAATCAAATGTCAGTAACTGCAATTTTAGACTGAATTAAGGAAAGCATCTTTTCTAAATTATGGAAATAACAGCTCCATTTTAATCTGTGTGGGTCAAACCCCCACTTCCAGTAGTAGTATTCAGCTGGTTTGGATTGGTTCGGTTGAATTGGTAGTGGCAACTTGAGGGTGGGCATGGGCCTACCCACCTGCCCTGGAGCTATGCCGTCCTATTTAGCCACGTTTTCTAAGCCACGAGCATATGTGCAAGCCGTGTGTGTGAGCAGAGCGCATGCACAGAAGTTTCAGTCCACTGATAACTGGTGGTAACATATGAAATCCACCTCTGACCACTTCAGATATTGAACCCAGTGCTGTGTGCTACATCTTAAGACGGATCAGAAAATGGGAGGGGGGATAAGGATGATCAAGGGCTTGGAAACTACTGTAAGATCAGGAATAGTCGATTGAAGGGAAGGTGTTAAACTTCAGAAGAGCAGATTGAAGAATGTTTTTTTTTAATAGCTAAAAGGAAAATTAGACAGAAGTTCAACACCCAGCTTTATTTTTTTTTTCTGGAGGTCAAATAGCAACATAGGCAGTTATGGGAAAACACATTCTGATAGACCTTTAGGAAAAGTACACACATTTTCAGAACAATTTAATACCAGAAGCAATTGTCCCCAGAAATAGTAGGCTTTCCCTTTAGATCAGGAGAACTTAGACAACTAACTGCTGAGCATGCTTTAGTTTGGACTCCTACAGTGAGCTTGGCTTGAACTCAATGGCTAAATTGCTCTTTCCAATTTTGTAATTCTATGTTAGTATGACTTCTGCTTTTGCTAAGCTATCTGTAAAAACAGGATAACATCCTGTTCCTTCCCTTGTATAGAATTCTAAAAAAAAAAATCACATAAAGAAAACCAATCCTTGATCATGCGATGAGTTGCTTTCTGTTGTTTGCAAAATATGGTTTGGAGATCTATCTGTGCTTGCATGCTGCTTCAATTGGCCCATAGTGAAACATAGAAAATGAATATATATTCTGTAGGGAGTTATGGTTTCACACTATCAACTCCAAGTCTCTGAGAAGCTATCATCCCTACCCAGCTTTATTTCCCTTACAAAGAATTCTAGAAAACAGAAAGATCTATTGCTGCTTTCCAAAATATTTTATTACTAAAATCCCTGGGAGTCGGGATATATGTTTGCAAAACAACGTTTGTGTTTAATATACCTATTTCCTTCTATGCGTAATAGCATAATGTATCAAATTAGCTTTGCTTAGGCAAAATAAATAGAATACCATTTTACCTAACTGCATCAATGAAATTGGACTTTTAAATATAGATGGGGAAAAATGGAGGCACAAAGCATATTTTTGTAAAAAAGAAAAAGAAAAAAGAAAAAATGGAAACTGTACACAAATGTTGCAAATGAATGAATAAATGAATTTTGTCCAAGAAACTGCAGTGCTAGTCATGAGGAATTTCTTACTAGCTCTTAAATTCATGTAACCTGACAATGTGGTACCTCTACATTAAAACTAGCCAGGAGGCAATTTCTATGTAAATATAATGGATACTTCTCCCTGGACTATTGCAGCTGCAGTCCACAGCTTTCCAGAGTGATATTGCCAGATTTTGTAGAATTTACACTTTTAAAAAACAATATACATACGCACAAACAGACAAACACACACTGCATTACATTCGGCCAGTCCCTGACTCCAAACTCTCTCCAAGAAAGAAAGATGCAGCAAATCACTTCTGAAAATGTCTCTGAGAAAACTGAAGGGATTTGTCCAAATCATATACAGACACCACCCACCACCAAATTATGTAAGCATGCATGAATGCATCCTATGCAAGTTGAATAAATGTTTTTTTTTTCTTTCGGATCTGAGAATTGTCATTATGGGTCATATAGTAGCATAGTTACTCCCACAGACTTGTACCTTCTGTATATTTACATTGTATCCATCATATTATAAGCAACTGTTACTCTCGTCTGACCCTGTAGGACAGAGGTAGTCAACCTTTTTATACCTACTGACCACTTTTGTATCTCTGTCAGTAGTAAAATTTTCTAACCGGCCACCACAGTAATGGTGATTTATAAAGTAGGGAAGTAACTTTACTTTATAAAATTTATAAAGCAGAGTTACAGCAAACCCCTACCGCCCACCACGAAAGCTGGAACGCCTACTATTAGGCGGTAGGGACCAGGTTGACTACCACTGCTGTAGGATACCAGGTAGAGAAGAACACCTTAGGATAGGGGTGTCAAACTCAAGAATCTGGCCGACAGGATGCTTAAATCTGGCCCATGGGGCCAGCCAGGAAATAGCAAAGGACCAGCCCATGGTGCTTCTGCTAGCGATAATGGGGGGAAGGACCCGCACCCCAATTTTTGCCTGGACAGTCTCCTGCAGCACTCTACCAGACAAGATGGGGCACAGGGACCACATGTGGGCCCCACATACCTCATTTTGGCTGAAAAAGTGCTGCAGGAGGCATCCAGGCCACAAATGGGGTGCGGGAGGCACACATGCACTCCTCCCACACCCCATTTGGGCTGGTAGAGTGCTGCAGGATGCATCCATCCTGTCTCCCTCCCCCTCCTAGCTGGCCCATGGAGGAGAACTACAATGCTGATCTAGCCCTCGAAGAAATCCAGTTTGACATCCCTGCCTTAAGAGATAGATAGCTACTTCATTGGCCACAGACTTTCACCCTGTGCTTTCTATTAATTCTTTTGCTTGCTTCTTTTGCTCTAATTGTCTGTTTGTTTGTTGTTTATTTTTTCACCCCATTTATAACTTGTGTTATAAGGATCTGAATAGAAAACAACAAGACAACATTAAAATATGATTAATTTCTGTCATTTGCTTAACTGGTGCTCTACCAAGGATTCTATGGCATTGTAGACTGAGCCAAAGCATTATTACAGTAATATTGTTCAATGTTCTGGCTAACTTTAGTCCACAGATCAACCACCCATAAGATGGAACTACATTCCAGATGCAGTTGTAAAAATCTCAAACTACTCTGTGAAGCACATCCAGGTCCATAAAGCATATGGGACAGAGCATGACCCCCACTTTCATGAGGAAATATTCAGATCACAGCAAGGGTTATAAATTATACTCTTTTCTGTCTGATCTGCTCCATAATAAAGACAGGATCCAATAAAAAAAATCTTCCAATGTCTTCCAATTACTTGTAACAAGTCCATGGTCACAATGGAAGCCCATAAACTTAAGACTTAAAGCTTCAGGAGCCTCAACACCAGCCTTGAGTCTAGATCTATTTTATGGAGGGAAAGAAATGAAGAGCTAGACAATCAATAAGAGATTGTCCACATGCATTTTAGACAGCTATAAACTATAGTCTAATCTAGTAACCTCTTGATGGAATGGTCTAGTTGTTTTGTATGTAAATAGGTCCCTGAAAGTCCCTGAAAGTCCCTGAAAGCATATGTTATGTTTTGTAAGATGGAAAGGGTGGGAAACTATTTTTTTTTTTTTTTTGGTCACAGACAATCTTTGTCCCAAATTTTGGGAGCAAATGTCAAGGAAGCTCTTGTTTCCACCAACTATACTTCAGAAGATGGTGGGACTTTTAAAGAGGTTGCAGATTTTAATGTCAAGAAAGATTATACGGTGGAGGGCAACTTTTCAATATAATTTCACCAGCAGTGGATTTTTGTAAGAAAATCTTTGAATTGTGTCCAGAAACAGAGTATTTATTCCAGGGAATCACGTGGTCTTATTAATTGGCTTCAGTATATAGACTATCTGCTGCACACTGAGCTGGTTGAAATTGCCAGTATATTTTCAAGCTTAGAACAAGAAACAAATAAAATTGTATTTAATGCTTGTGTCGCCATGGCAGTTATTTGTTACAGTGCGTTTATCTTTCAGCATCTTGGTATTACTCCAGAACAAGTCCCACTGTAATTGTCTTGAATTAGACCTGCAATTATATTAAAAAAAAAAATAAGCACTGTTATGGAAAATCTAGGCTACTATGTTTGTGCTTGCTAAATTTTAATTGAAATCTAGACTGGTGATTTGCTCCCAGCCATTATTTAGAAAATGCAATTATAACCAGTTGTAATTTATAAGAGGTGATGGTGCAGTGGTTAGAATGCAGTCCTGCAGGCTACTCCAATGACTGCCTGTTGTCAGCAGTTCAGCAATTCGAGTCTCACCAGTTCAAGGTTGACTCAGGCTTCTATCCTTCAAAGGTCAGTAAAATGAGGACGCAGATTGTTAGGATAAACTGTAAACTGCTTAGAGAGGGCTGTAAAGCACTAGGAAGCGGGATATAAGTCTAAGTGCTATTGCTGTAAGGCATTTTTCTCTCATTATGATCTTTGCAGGGAGACGACAGCTAGCTAGAACAGGACAGGTTCATGGAGTGTGTTTTTTGGTTACCTTCTTGGAATTCTGAAAATAAGGCAGTGCTGTCAACTGAAATGGCATTTCTTTCTCTCTGTCTGTGAACCAGAAGATGTATGTGTCTATTTAATTGTGTGTGAACACTAAATTAGAAATTATTGAAATTACTGATATTTTGGGTTTAATAATAAATGAACAGACGTCCGGAGTAGTATGAAATATAATATCATTATATTACCACCTTTTTCATTCCTTCAGTGAAAGAGGATTGGATTTCAGATCATTCCAGAAATAAATGGATCTTTTTCAAGTAGTCCTTCACTTATGACTACAATTGGAACCAGAATTTTCACTGCTAAGGAAAGCAGTTATTAAGTGAGTTTCAAAGATTTATGATCTTTCTTTCTTTGCAAAAAGTTATTAAACGAATCACTGCAATTTCTAAGTGAACCATGTGGTTGTTCAGTGAATGTGATTTCCTCTATTGAGTTTGTTGGAAGCCAGTTGAGGTTGCAATAATAATCAAGTCACTACCAACTCAGAAGTAGCATTAGTGGAAGAAAAAAAGTGGCCTACAAATGCCACACAAGTAGGCTAATAATTGGATTTTTTTCTATCACAGGAAGTAGTGTTTTCTTATGAGACCATGTCTCCAATAAGAACAGTATGTTAAGATTACTTTTGGAAAGCCCCAGATGATAACCTTTGTGGAGGAAAGTGGGAGGCTCATGCCAAGCCTTACATTAAACTGGTATTTGTCAACCTTGACATTTTGAAGATGGTTGGACTTCAACTCCCAGAATTCCCCAGCCAGCAAATCCACACATCTTCAAGTTCCCAAGGCTGAGAAATACTATGTTAAACATTAGGCATGAAATACGCTAAGGCTGATAAGTAGTGGTTGATTTGATTTACTTTTCAAGTGTATTAAAATGGGTAGGGAAAAAAGGTTTTGTTGCAGTCCTTGTGAATGAAACAGAGTTTATGGGTTTGCTTTTCCAGAGCTACACGAACAAAAAGTTTTTTTAAAGAACGTTATGAAGATATCATGAGTTCTCTTGGATCTGATTAAAGGGCTACCTTGCTTAGCCTCATGTATCCTACAGTGGCTGAACAAATGAATTTGGGATGCCTACGGTGAAAATGTGAAGGCAACTGTCAATTCCTATTGCCGCCTTGTTACTAGTACTCACTGGCAGATTGCTTCTGCACCTAGCTGTGACAGTTTCAAATTATTATCAGTCCCTCGCTTCAGATCTTTTACTTTGAGATACTTGCCTTTAAAAAGCTGTACAAATATATAATACTTTTCATTAAAGTTTGAAAAACTTTAGCAGATCCTTTCAGGTAATAAAAGTAGGTCGAGGCACTCATTCTGGCACCTTGGGTATTGAATGATCAGGATTTAGATGTCCATTTTGAGATATGCCTCACAAAAATAGCACTGGAATGAATCACACATTGCTTTTGAAGCATAGCCAAAATAACTAAAATAAATCAAGGGATGTCATATTAAAAAGTGCAACCAACCACATAAAAATATGACAGTGCAGAAAGGTAACATCTCTAGACCTCCTTACCTCCCATCAAATTGGCCTCTGGTGATAGATTAATGAAGTTGAACTGAATGGGAAGGAGTGGATATAATTATTATTTCTCTCCTGGTGTTTTAAAACAAGCATTTTAAAACACGAAGAGACAAAGTTTTACAAACCTCTCCTGGTGAAATATGGTTTCTTTCAACAAGGCCTTGAAATTACTTTCCTACAAATTCACTTCAATCAGGAAAGACAAAATGTCATGCTCAACACTCTTTTATTTGAAGTAAACAAAAGACACTATTGCTCAACCAGCTCTGGTCAGTTGAATGTACTGTTTGAACAAGAAAAGCACAGTAAAACAAACTAATCAAAAGAAGAAAAGGCACCGTTTTATGTTTGGCTTATATCTTTTTGTCTTGCTAGATTACTTTTTTCTTCTTTCTTTGAAATATCAGGATAAATGACATCTAGCATGACTTGGAAAACTAAAGAAAATACCATAGCTGAGTTTGGATATCATGATTTTTCTACCTTATTGTGATAAGGTTAAGAGTGTTTCTTTCTCCTTATTTAGAGCCAAACTGGAATAAAGCTCAAACAAGGGAATGTTTAATCAACAATTTAATGATTAATCCAAAACTGTTTCAAACATAAGTAGAACCACATGTAATGGCTGGGGTAAAATACTAAAAATGAGAGTGGGATTTGAGTGGGAGTGAGAGTGGGAACGAAATATATTTCGTTCCTGAAAATATATTATAAGGTAAAGGTTCCCTTTGCACATTTGTGCTAGTCATTCCTGACTCTAGGGGGTTGTGCTCATATCCATTTCAAAGCCAAAGAGCCAGTGGTGTCTGAAGACGTCTTGGTGGTCATGTGGTCAACATGACTAAATGCTGAAGGCACACGGAACACTGTTATCTTCCCACCAAAGGTGGTTCCTATTTTTCTACTTGCATTTTTTTACATGCTTTCAAACTGCTAGATTGGCAGAAGCTGGGACAAATAACAGAAGCTCACTCCGTTATGCGGCGCTAGGGATTCGAACTGCCAACCTTTCTGACCGACAAGCTGAGCCTCTTAGCCACTGAGCCACTGCATCCCCTTAAAATAAATAAATATATCATAGGGGAAGAATATGAGTCTATGTGCCCAACACTTATGTAGCGCTTACTCTCGTAAGGGCCGCTGGAGTCTGGGTTCTCCTGGCCCTTTTGTGTGGCTGCCAATCCAACCTGGTCCCTCTCTGATGCACCTCTACTTGCCAGGTTCACGTGATGGGGTGGTGGTCAGCCTCCTCTCAGCAGGCAAGTCACAGATGGGGTGGTATTCAGGTGACTAGTTGGAGCTTCTTCCTCTTTCTCTATCTTCACTCTCTATTGGACTGTCTGCTGGGCTCTTCTTCCACAGCCTCTGCTCCTTTGTTGTTTCCTCTGCTCTTCCTCAGGTTTGCCACACAGAAGCCTCTGCTATCCTATACTCTTCTCTCCCTCAGGCTTGGCACATAGAAGCCTCTGCCATACCATTCCCATTTTCCTCTCAGGCTTGGCCCATAGAAGTCTCTGCTATACTGCTCCCTTATTCCCCCCAGGCTTGGTCCACAGAAGCCTCAGTCTTGGCCCACAGATAGCCCACTATTCCCTTTTCCCCCTCAGGCTTGGTCCACAGAAGCCTCCACTATACTACTCCCCCTTCCCCCCAGGCCCGGCTCACAGAAGCCTCCGCCACACCACTCCCCCTTTCCCCCCAGGCCTGGAACACACTCCTCTCACCTCCTCTCTCCCTGCTTCCTCCTAGGCCAGTCTCTCCTTGCTCCCATTCCACTCCTCATGTCCCCTCCCCTTCCCCCCAAACTCTCCATTTATTCCCTCCCCTCTGCTACACTTACTTGTACACTTATGTTTATTGTACTAAAAACTGTACAGAGGTGACCCTCCCATCCTGGTTTTGATGCTGAATCTGACATTGTCATTTTTTTTATCCCTTGCTGCATTTTGTCTGCTATAACTGCAGCAATGAATGCAATATCATTCTGCATAGCTGTTTTGCATTCCTAATTTTATTTCCGATGAAGCAATTCATAGAAAAGAGGGAGTTACTTAAATCTTTAATTAATTCATATATTTAGGTTAAATACACATTTAATAAAATGCTAATGCATATTAACATCGACAGCTCCCACTTGATGAACTTGGCCCTGTCCAATATGTTATACACGAGGCTAGACCTGCTACAGCTACGAGAGTCTCCCCTCTCGCAGTTATGGCCTCCTGCCCTCTCAAGGGCCCACCTCGAGGACGGGTTCATTAACCCAGAGAGGTGGAGGAAGCACACATTGAGGGGTTTTTTAATTAATTGTTTTTTAAAAATTGTAAGGGGTTCCAGGGATGGGGGGGGAACATGTCAGGAGGGATGGTAGAGCCAGGCATCTAGGTGTGGTCGAAGGAGGAGGGAGCGGAGTGGGGGAGGAGAGGGAAGATAGCATTCCTGTGCAGGGCTCTTTGATACCAACAGTCGTGGGGAGGGGCAGGTGTGAGGACAGATCAAGAGCGCGTAGTCGGTTGGGAGACCGGGGTTTTTGGTCATACCCGGTCGTTTGTACCAACCCCTGCATACTAGGTGGTCAGGATCTACAGACCCAAGGCCTGAGACTGCTGTTATGCAATACGAGGTCCGTTGTCAATAAGGCCCCCCTCATCCACGATCTAATTTTGGAGGGGGAGCCGGACCTCGCAGGAATAACTGAGACCTGGTTGGGCCACGAGGGAGGCCTACCCCTCATGGAAATGTGCCCGCCAGGTTATCGAGCATTTCACCAGCCTCGGGCCCAGGGAAGGGGCGGTGGGGTAGCAGTGATTATCCGGGAAGACTTGGAGCCGAGAGAGTTCACTGTGCCGCAGACATCTGGGTGTGAGTCCTTTGTCGTGAGATGGGGCCCAGGGAGGCAGTTGGGCCTGCTGATAGTATACCTGGCTCCTCGCTATACATCAGCGGCCCTGCCTGAACTCCTCGAGCTGATCTCATCGGTGGCGGTTGAGACCCCCAAACTTCTAGTGATGGGGGATTTTAACCTGCCATCGGTGGGAGAAGCATCAGAGGGGGTTCGGGAGTTCATGGCTTCCATGATAGCCATGGACCTGACTCAAGTGATTCAGGGCCCGACACACGAGGGAGGTCACACCTTGGACCTTGTTTTTGTCTCTGGCCAGTGGTTGAGTGATCTGGGATGAGTGAACTTAACCATCACTCCTCTGTCATGGTCAGATCACTCACTCCTCCGACTTGACTTCCCTGGTGCTACCCCCCGCTGCGGGGAGGCGGAACCAGAAAGCACTAGATGGTTCCGCCCCAGGCACCTGATGGAACCAGATAGGTTCCAAACGGAGCTTGGGCCACCTCCTGCAGCCCTGACCCGCCCTCGGGTAGAGGACCTGGTGGCCGCGTGGAAAAATGCGACTACCGGGGCCTTGAACCAGGTGGTGCCTTTGCGGCCTCTCCGGCAGTTCACCGAGGAGCTAAGGGTGATGAAGCGCTGCAAGAGATTCCTAGAGAGTCGTTGGAGATCCTCCCGATCCGAATTTGACCGAGCACAAGTACGAGCCCATTTAAGGACGTACCTTGTGGCATTGAGAACGGCCAAACGCCAATATTGCGCCACTCTCATTGCATCCGCAGAGAACCTCCCTGCTGCCCTGTTTCGGGTGTCCCGCTCCCTCTTGTTTCAGAGGCCGCGGGAGGCCACTTTACAGGGTAGGGCAGAGGAATTTGGAAAATATCTGCAGGATAAAGTCGCTCAAATCCGGAAGGATTGGGTCCCCTTCAGTGGCCCAGTCGAGACGTCCATGGCGAGTCTTGAGAAACCTTTCTGGGAGGAGTTTGACTTGGTTGTCATCGAGGATTTGGACAGATTGCGTGGACGACTGAGACCTACCACATGTTTACTGGACCCGTGTCCCTCCTGGCTTGTACTGGCATGCTGGGAGGTCACACGTGACTGGCTCCTGGGCCTAGTGAACGCTTCGTTGGGTGAGGGGTCTCTCCCGGCCGCCTTGAAAGAGGCGGTGGTGAGACCCTTGCTCAAGAAGCCTTCCCTGGACCCTACGGAGCTGGCCAATTATCGTCCTGTCTCCAACCTTCCCTTTCTGGCGAAGGTTGTAGAGAGTGTGGTGGCTTCTCAGTTCCCACGACATCTGGAGGAGAATGATTATCTAGACCCGCGCCAGTCCGGCTTTCGCCCCGGGCACAGCACAGAGACGGCCTTGGTCGCGTTGGTCGATGATCTCTGGAGGGCCAGAGATAGGGGTTGTTCCTCTATCCTGGTCCTATTAGACCTCTCGGCGGCTTTTGATACCATCGACCATGGTATCCTGTTGCACCGACTGGAGGGGTTGGGGATCCGGGGCACCGTCTTGCGGTGGTTCGGCTCCTACCTTTCTGGCCGGACGCAATGTGTGTTGGCAGGGGAGCAGAGGTCGACCCTAAGCCCCCTTACTTGTGGGGTGCCACAGAGGTCGGTCCTCTCGCCACTCCTGTTCAACACATACATGAAGCCGCTGGGCGAGATCATCCATGGTTTCGGGGTGGGATATCATCGGTACGCTGATACTCAGCTGTGCATTTCCACCCCGAACCACCCCAACGAGGCTGTCGAAATGATGTCCCGGTGTGTGGAAGCCGTACGGGTCTGGATGGATGACAACCGACTCAAGCTCAACCCTTCCAAGACGGAGTGGCTGTGGGTTCCGGCCCCCCGGTTCAACCAGTTAATTCCATCTCTGGCCATTGGGGGCATTCAACTCGCCCCCGTGGAGCGGGCGCGCAATTTGGGCATCATCCTGGATGCCAGGCTGTCCATGGATGACCATGTGACAGCCGTGGCCAGGGGAGCGTTCCACCAGGTTCACCTGGTGCGCCAATTGCGCCCCCTATTGGACCGGGATGCCCTACGCACAGTCACCCATGCGCTGGTGACGTCTCGCCTGGACTACTGCAACGCTCTCTACATGGGGCTTCCCTTGAAATGCACTCGGAGACTGCAGTTGGTCCAGAATGCGGCCGCGCGGGTGATTATGGGGAGTACTAGGTACTCCCATGTGACACCGCTCCTGCGCGAGCTGCACTGGCTTCCTGTGGTCTATCGGGTGCGTTTCAAGGTCTTGATTACGATCTTTAAAGCGCTCCATGGCTCAGGATCTAGTTACCTGCGGGATCGTATTCTGCCCCATATATCCCTACGACCCATCCGCTCGCACAGAGAGGGACTTCTCCAGGTGCCGTCCACCAGACAGTGCCGAGGGGCGGCGCCTAGGAGCAGAGCCTTCTCTGTGGCGGGCCTAGCCCTGTGGAATGACCTCCCTCCGGATATTAGGACAACCACTGACCTCCGCTCCTTCCGTATAAAGCTCAAGACCCACCTATTCCAAATAGCTGGCCTGGCTCAACCATAACTTCATAACGCTCCTGACGGGTTTTTTAATTGGTAATTTTATTTAATGGGATTTTAAATTGTGTTTTTTAATTGTCTTCACTTATCAATCTACCTCCTCCATGCACATGTATATGTCTTTGTTTCTTATGTATGTATGTTGTCTTTATCTGTTTTTTATTTGCTTTGATTGTACGCCGCCCCGAGTCCTTCGGGAGAGGGTTGCGGCTAATCAAATAAAATAAAATAATAATAATAATAATAATAATAATAATAATAATAATAATAATAATAATAATAATAATAATAATTATTATTATTATTATTATTATTATTATTATTATTATTATTATTATTATTATTATTATTATTATTATTATTATTATTATTATTATTATTATTATTATTATTACATTTTCCAACATTTAAAAAACAAAACACAAAACACAAATTTACACTTGTAACAGCTTTTTCATATCGGTATACATGTTTTCCGTAACAATCCTATTTACAAAAAATTCTATCTCTATATCACTATCCTAAATTATATCCTTATTTAAATACTCTCTATATATTATACTTTTATCCTTTATACCTTAGGTTTTACGTTTATTCTCAAGCCGGGAATACCATCTATTCCAAATTTGATAATATCAGTTTGTTTCCCGTTCTGTGCTAGTACAATTCTACTTTCAGTTAATATGTGTAATATTATGTATTGTAATTTTTTCTCCATTTTCCCATCAAAGATTCCCAGGAGAAAGAATTCTGGCTTCAGCTCTATCCTTCGCTCAGTTATCTCATCCACCACTTCCTTATCTTGCACCAATATTTTCCAACCTCGGGGCAGGTCCGCTGCATGTGGGAGAATGTTCCCTGCTTGTTCCCATACTTCCAATACTCCAGAGATTGATTTGGGAACATTTTAGCCATTCTGGTTGGTGATAGATGCCATCGGTAGAACATTTTGTAGAGTTTCTCCTTGTAAGCAGCTGACATGGTTAGTTGTAGTTTCTGTCCCATAATTTATCCCACTGATTCAATTGAATACTATGTTCAAAATTTCTCGCCGAGCTAATCATTGTTTCTTTCACATTTTCTTCTTTCATTTTGTAAGAAATTGTATACCTTAGTAATCATTTTATCCCCTGTTCCTAATAATATTTGTCAAGTTCCAATTGCTCTTTATAAATGCCATATTGTTCCCAATCCTTTTTGTATTTTGTTCTAATTTGCAGGTATGTCCACCAATCAATTTTTATTCCTTAATTTATAAATTGTTCCTATTTTAAATTTCCTTGTTCATCCAATACCGAATACTTTACCACTTTATTTATTTCCAATATATTTGGATAAATTATTACCTTCATTTTGATATCCATTTTGATATCCAAATTGGAACTTTCATATAATGATTCTTCTTGATTCTATCCCAAATGTTTATCAAAGCATTTTGCACTAGATGTCTCGGGAAATAAGTATGAATGTTATTTTTCCTTTCCCACAGAAATGTGTGCTATCCCAGCTGAAGAACATGTCCCTCTAGTGTTAGTACCCTTTTGTTTTTTAATTGGACCCAATCCTTAAGCCATGTTACTACCGCTGCTTCATAATATAATTCCCAATCAGGGAATTAGCTCTTTAAAATCCTGCAGAAGTTTAAGCTTTATTCAGGCTTTTTTCCTCAAACAAATGAATTTACCTATTATTTTATTTATTTTTTCAAAGAATGTTTTCCCCAGACCTATTGGTACTGTTTGGAATAGGTATAAAAGTTTAGGTAGTGTGTTCATTTTTATTGTGGCGATTCCACCAATTAAAGATATTTTAGTTTTGCCCAATTATCTAAGTCTTTTTGTAACTGTTGTATCAATTTATCATAATTGTTGTCTTTTATTGTCGAACATTTTGCCATTAGCCAAATTCCCAAGTACTTCACTTTTTTCACAATTTGAATCCCCAATTTCTCTTCCAATTCCTCATTTTGCTTTTTTGTAAGATTCTTGGTCAATTTTTTTGTTTTTTCTTTATTTACTTTGAGCCCGGCCACTTTACCAAATTCCTCAATTTCATTCACCAGGATGGTTCCTGTCCCCAGGGGGTCTTCTAAAATAAAAGCCAGATCATCCATGAAAGCTTGAACTTTATATTCTTCCTGTTTAATTTTCAGCCCCTTTATTGTTCAGTTTTGTCTAATTTGTATTAGTAGTATTTCCAGTGATAGTATAAATAGAAGGGGGGACAAGGGGCATCCCTGTCTTACCCCTTTAGTTATACTTCTCTCCTCTGTTGTTTTCCCATTTACAATTATTTTCACCAATTGCTTCAAATAGATCACTTTAATCATATTTTTCCCTCAAAGTTCATAATTGTTAAGTGATTTATAAGAAAGTTCCAATTTAATGCTTTGAGTTCTAAGTACATCATGCTTACAAGCAGTATCCTGAATAACAGGAAGTGAGCTTCCTATAATCTTCTCAGCTGTCCTTACCACTCTCTGTATGGACTTTCTATCTCAGGCACTGCTGCCACCAAGCTAAACATTGATACAGTTTGTTAAAACAGTCTTATTCGCGCCTCTTTAAAAAGTGGCCAGGACAGAAGGAGAAAGATATGCTCTCCTCATCTGACACAGGAAATGCAGACTCTGGTTTGCACGATTCATTAAGGATAAAGCTTGTTCAGCTTGTTCGTTATCTGCAGCCCCAGACAACTAACATAACATTATTACTCTATATAGAAAACGTTCCAAGGGAAATCTGATTTATACTTTTCCTGGAGAGATCGTTAAACCAAGTAGCTAAATATTGCAATAATATTACCTTCCCTGAGGAATATTAGTATTTTATTCCCATAGTCATCTCAGAACTCTTTCAGGCAATAAATTTCATAAGTGAGGAGCATAAATGCCAAAACAGAGATTGGAGGAGGAGCTACTGTGTGGAAATACAAATAAACGACAACGCAAATTTCTAGGCAGGTGGAAGAAAGGGAAGCAGTTTGAAGATGGAGATGAAAAGTAAGCAGCAATGGCAGTGGAGAAAATCAAGAGACAGAACTATAGGGTAAAGCTGACTGTAACTAGTCAGGGTTTCTGTGTAGTTCATGACCAATTTTTTCTTTTTTTAAAATCAACTAATTTGATGGGTTTGTCCCTTGAGTAGGAATGAATATTGTAGATAAATTAATCTGATGACACCTCTAAGTGCTTCTTATGGGGGAAAGAGAAAGGCACACATGCAGAGAGAATATTACTACAGGTATTGAGCCCAAAGCGTATGGTGCTAAGTGAGAATTTGTTCAGTGAGTTTTGCCCCATTTTACCACATTTCTTGCCACAGTTGATAAGTGAATCACTGCAGTTGATAAGTTAGTAACCCGGTTATTAAGTGAATCTGGCTTTCCCATTGAATTTGCTCATCAGAAAGTCACAAAAAGTGATCACACAGCAATGGTCATAAGCATGAATCAGTTACCAAGCATGTGAATTTTGATCACATGATCACGGGAATGCTGCAAAGGTTGTAATTGTGGAAAACGGTTATAAGTAACTTTTTTCAGTGTCATTGTAACTTTGAACGGTCACTAAATGAACTGTTGTAAGTTGAGGACTATCTGTTTGAAAAATAATTATTAACTTTTTAATGTCTATGAACAAGAAAAGGTTATAGAGAGCTTCTGAAGAGAAAAAACAGAAAATGTGTTCTGATCTAGGCTTCCCAAAAGCATATAACTGACTTCTCGTCCCTATAAAATCCCTTTTATTTAGTTTAAAGTGAATTCCTCTCCAGCAAAATCCCGGCCAGATTTCACAATTTTATCAAGTTTGGAGAGCTGACAGGCTGATATCTTCCAAATACCACTCATGCAGACAATACTTGGCAACTAGTCAGGAACAGTTCTTCACCCTAATGAATTGATCTAATTGTCTCCTGCAACATCCACTCCCCTTTCACTCCTCTTTATTCCCTAAAGGAGGGGCAAATTCACTGTTCACCTGTAGCTTTATTCCTGAGTCAACCCTTGTTCATTAGCTATTCCCTTCTCCTGGCAGCTCTGTGCATACACACACTAGAAAAAGGCTCCAGTTGTTCTTCTGCCCCACTGATGTCTGACTCCAAAGGCACCTGATAACTGTCAGACGGCCCTGGCCCGCTCTCTGCCTCTGATGCAGAGCAATCGTCAGAACCTTCCCCAAACTCCAGGATTGGCTCATGTTTCTCCCCAACCTCCTCACTGTCTGAATCTGCCACTAGCTCCACTGGCCGCTGGCGGGCCACAACAAAATGTTTCCTTTTACAATCCCCAGAATCCATTACTCCTGTTGATTAAGCCTAAATTATTATGCATTTGAGTCATGTAAAATGAAACAATCCAGATTTGCTTATTTAGGGGAAATGATTATGCATCTGGGGGATCAAACTTTGGCTACTTAGAAGAGGCCATGTGATTGTGGTTCCTGCCAACACCATTTTAAACAAAAAAAAATGTTTTTTAAATACATTCAGTTTTGTCCCGGTGCTTGCCAAATTGCTGAATTAAAACACACAGAGAGAGAGATGCAGCAGAAACATTCATGCAAACCTCAGTGCATTAGACCTTTATCTGAATTTGCAAGCTGTTTGCAAACAATTCCATCATTTTCAGGATCCATTGTGGGTAATATCAGATCTTTCCAATTTCATCAATATAATCTTGTTGTGGTTATTATAACTTCTTGTGATGAAAGGGAAAATAATTTTATATATTTTTCTTTCTTTTTAAACTATATTCTTATTTTTCCTTTCTTTTCTGTTTTGTCCTTTTTGTCCTTTTTTTGGTTTGCATTAACTTTTATCTTTCTAATTATAGTTTTTTTTAAAAAAATTAAAATTATTATAAGAACAGACCTCAGATTAAAATAAAGGATAAAAGATTTTGGATAAAGACACTAGCTAGCATTTGGCTCTTTTTAAAGTCTGGAATTTTCTTCTTCAGAATCTGACCTCTAGGACCTTGGTAAAAAATGCCATTTTTTTCATCATTTGAAAACGTTATATATTGCTGCTGTTCCAGCTACACATCAATAAAATTCAGCTCAGTGATATCTCCTCTATGGAAAGGGAGCTTGAAATATTTGTTGGCGGTTTAAACATTCTTAGTGTCCCTGGGAGCTCTCTGAGAGCAGGAATCAGACTTGAGTAACGATTAGTGAAGCAGGATTTATAACAGAAAGGAGATTTATTTTTAGAAGATACATGAAAGGAACAGTCAAAGCTGGAACCCAATTAAATTCCATCCTATCAGCAGGAGAGTCCAAGAACAGGTTCTCTGTATCTGTGTGCCTGGGCAGAAAGACAGAAAGCAGGATATTAAATTAACAATGAGGCAATTAGAAATTAGGCTAAGCATAGAAAGCGGGACACAAATAAATTCATAATTCTATTTACATCAGAGATAAGAAACAATGGCCTTTTATGACATGTGGATTCAATTCCTAGAATTCCTGAGCCAGCAATGCTTGGGGTTGAAGTCCACTCATAAAAGGGCCATAGTTCCCTGTTCTGACCCCCCCTCATCCCACACCAACACACTCCGAGCCAAAGATACTTTACAGAATTTATTAATAGACAGACAGGTCCTTGGCAGCAAACCGGCACAGACAAGCCTGGGCAGCAATCCAGCCTGCCAAGCTCACAATACTGTTCTCCAACATTAGTTAATGCATTGACTTCTGCAAAAGGGGCATGTGCACAAGCAGTCCTTTTATAGTCTGGAGAGGAGCCTAATTACCACCAGCCGAGTGCAATTACCTCCTGTAACTGTGCAACTGTTCCTTATGCCTATTAGCTCTCCGGTGCCGGGCATCCAGGAACAACTCACTGCTGACGTCCGGATCACACTCCCTTGTCTCCTCCCCACTGGTCCAAGGCTCAGGCGCCTCCTGGTGGCCAACCAGCCTCTCTGCGTCCTGCTTGGAGTCGGAACCTGTCCAGGGTCCTCCACATCCTCCAGAGCTGACTCATAGGGACCCTCGCTGTCGGAATCTGGTGGCAGCTCCAACGGCTCCTGCTGGGCCACAACAGTTCCCTATCTCTGATCTGCATGCATGCATTCTCTGTCTCTGAATCTATCTATCTATCATCTATCTCTCTCTCTTGTCCAGTTCTATTTTTTCTCTTTCTGCTTATTCAGTAATAGTAACAATTGGAAGGAACCTTGGAGGTTATCTAATCCAATGTCCTGTACTCACAGACCTATCCTATTTCTGATAAATGCCTGCAATTTTTTTTTTTTCAAAAGCCTCCGGTGATGGGTCACTTCTTGCATTTTCTCGCAATTGTAATTCTAATTACCCTGTTTCCCTGGAAATAAGATCTCCCCGGATAATAAGCCCAATAAGGCTTTTGTGTGCATGCGCTAAAATAAGTCCTCCCCTGAAAATAAGGCCAAGTGCTTATTTCAGGAGGGTCAAAAGAAAATAAGACCCTGTCTTATTTTCAGGGAAACTCAGTACATTCTAATCCTAATTAGAATTGTAATTACAATTCTCACAATTGTAATTCTTAATAAAATTACTATTAAAAAATTAAAGGTAAATTCATCAGTGAGATTGCCTATTATAATATTTGAGAGTTGATGTGGTTTATCTAATGTGAGGTAGGGGAAGATTAACTTTCCAATCAATGCAGAAAATAACCCATCCAAACTCCACAGAACTGCAGAGACACACATTATTACAAGAGAAATGTTCACAGTGTATATTGAGGAATAGCTGAGGCCGACGGTAAGTGCTTTGTGTTGATTGCAAGAACAGCTAAGAATCAGAAGTTCTTTCCAAGTATTGAAAAGCAACATAGCAGTAGTTGATAGAGTTCCCTAGTGAATTGCAGAAATACAACAAAACAGCAAACCTGGCTAGAGTAGTTTTACCTTGAATGGTTGAAATTAAATTGTGCAAAGTGTGTATAAGTCTCTGTTTCCTCTTCCCACTCCAGTTCTCTACATCACAGCTCTTTAAAAAAAGCTGAAATATTTGGGGCAAAATTCATCTAATCTTCATAAAATTTGATATGCCTCTAGAGGTAACCTACACCAAGCTACATGTTTCTAAAAATTTCACATTGTATTAATGAGTAGTACAATTTACCAGATTATTCAGAGTTTTTAAAAAGTGAATCTGTCATTCGTACTATTAATATATTAATAAATTTAAAATATGTATTCATATCTTTCAGGAACTCAAAGCTCTTCACATGGGGATTTTTCTAACAATGCAGCAACCTACCTATGAGGTAGGTGAGGAGAAAGAGAGTAACTAGTTCAAATATGTTCCTCTAAACTTCTGTTTTGCGTCTCTCCAGTCCCAGAGCAACACATTAACTGCTATCTGACACCCCCTTGACTATCTATTTATCTTAAAGATAGATAAAAGAATTTAAACAACAACCTTCAATTTTTCTACATAAAGTTATGTTAGAGAAAATATAATTTGTTGTGAAAGTAAAATAATTTAGTGAACATGTTGTAACTAGGGTTGGCTAACTTTATTCTTACAATTTAAAACCTTTTTGTTGTTAATATACCAACCAAAACAATTTCCTACATGTATCACTACCACCGATTCAATGAAGGATGCATTTTAATTTTTTTTTCTTTCTCTGCAATAATAGCTAACAGCAGGAACCAAATCGATTTCTTATGTTATATCAATGTATGAGCCTCAGGAAAAAATATGGACAATAAACTAACTGCAATATTCAGTAAAAGCAACTGTTGGTTTTCTCAATTTCTTTTTAAAAAAAAATCAAAAGGACCAATTAATTGGGTGAGGCCTCATTTTAAGGATGATAACATGTTCCAATTTCTTTATAATCCCACCAGCACAACATGGAGGGTATACTATTTATGTGTTACAATTTTAGAATGTCATGTCAGCTTTGAATTATAGTCAGTTTTTGATGACTTATTGAAATAGATGCAAAAGGAATTCAGCATAATTCCAGTGAGAGTCATTAAGTTCAGTCCAAAATCATTTTGTTTGATTTTTATAAGACTTTCAAGGAAGCCTCTTGAGTAACAATTTCCCCTGTTCAATGAAACATATGCTGTACATTCAGAAAGTATTCAGACCCCCTTCACTTTTGTTAATGTTGTTATGCTGCAGTCTGATTCTACAATTGTTGAAATTCATTTTTCTCTGTACTCAGTACCCCATAATGACAAAGTGAAAACAGAATTTTAGAAATGTCTAAGTTTATTAAAAAGAAAAAAAACCTGAAATATCACACATGTGAATGAGGGTCAGGATTTCAAAGCAATGGTGAAAATGGTGGCTATATGCGGATGACCACATTATGGAAACTGGTTTCTAGCTTAACTAAGAATTTAAACATGAGCAGTTCATAATCTGTTTCAGTCATTCCCTGTGCCTACGTTTGCTGTTGCAAGTCTTCCATATCCTTCTACCAATTCTATGGTCAATTTGATTTCAATGTACTTCCTCTGATGATGCCCATGTATAAAGTCACTGTTGTGAAATCACTGGACTGGCAAGAATTTATAAGGCATTCTCTTGCTTCCTTCCAGTTTCATAGGTCATATCATAAAACTACATTTTTCTTGTTTTTTCTTTTGAAGATGTTTTGCTTCTCATCCAAGAAGCTTCTTCAGCTCTGACAAGAGAGTGGGGAATGGAAGGATTTATATTCCTTGCAGACAGCTCTTAATTTGCATTCTTTTAGAGGGTTATTGAAGCAGTTGGAGATTCATCTGTGTTCTCAACAAAACATCTTCAAAAGAAAAAAAAAGAAAGTCCAGTTGCCTCCTGAAAAAGCTACCTGGATGACTGAGAATCTCTACAGACTTTTAGTTATACAATTTGGTATGAACACCTTTTGAATGGTGTGGGAATAGAAATGGATTTCCAGAGGAAAAATTGCAGACTACAGGAACCAGGAGCCCTACTCAGGTGATCCTGAGGACACAGGAGAATCTCCAAGTGCTTCAACGACCCTCTAAAAAGATACAAATTACCATTTGTATGCAAGGAATATAAATCCTTCCATTCCCTACTATCCTTCTGAGCTGAAGGAACTTCTTGGATGAGAAATGAAAAGTCTTCAAAAGAAAAAAGTTAATCTTGAGCTTTATTGAGCTTTCCTCTATCATTCAGTTTGAGGTATTTTTTAAGTTTGTTTGTCTGTATGGCAACCTCAGCAACTAAATGTTTTGGAGACTTTAATCTAATCATGTCATCAATACCACTAGTACTGTGGTAATGTAGTGACACAGTGGTTAGAATGCAGTATTGTAGGTTAAATCTGCTGACTCCTTGGAGTTTGATCCTGACCGGCTCAGAGTGACTCAGCTTTCCATATGTTGACTCTGTAAATCACTTACAATGCTGTAAATCACTATGAAGGGGTATATAAGTCTAAGTGCTATTGCTATTGCGAATGGTCTTCAGCTGTGCCTCAGTAACATGTTGAGTGCCGTCTGATCTCAGTGCTCCTTCATCTGGCAGCATATCTACAACCTTTTATTATTTTTTGTCCATGTGGTTTTCTGGGTTTACTATTGCCTTTTCTCACACAGAATGAAACTGTGCCTTTCCCTTTGTCACTGAAGTGATTATCTGCCCCTCATATCTTCCTATATTACTCACTGCTCAACACAGGTGCCTGCTTATTTTGGGGGGTGGTTGGGATGACCCTCCCATCTTGGATGACTCTGCAGGGACTCTTGGCATATAGTCCTGGCATTCTTCATTCATCCAACACCTCTCCACAAAATGAAGTACCCCAACAGAATACAGGGAACTGGGTTTTATAATTGTTGTTATTTTGCCTTAATTCTCCCCTCTCTTCCCGTCAAAGTCTTTATGCTTTTCAGGGGATATTTATAACCTCCTTGTGTTATTAAATAACAAAAAGTTATTACTAGCCAAATGATACGTACCCATTTAAATCTATATCTACATATATCTCTGCTATACATATGCAAATAATAAATAATTTATTAATTTTCTCCTTGTTAAATATCTATAAATAATTAAAACACAATCAAATGGTTGGCTATATTTCATTAATTCTAATTTTAGAAATCAGTAAAATGTATCTAGTGTTTCATAATTCTGCTTACTATCCTTTACATACTGCCAAATACCTATTTATCTTTATGTATTTCTTATTTGTTGTTATGAAGTGTAAATGCTACCACAAAAGCAAAATCAGATATTTATCCTCTGGTTGCTTATCCTTGGAATAAATTCGCTTTTCATATACAGCATTATCCTGCTGGCTCAATGTTATTCTCTTGTTGGGTAAGAAAGGTAACCATATAATTAAGAGCAATGAATATGACAGTTCATAGACCAATCTTTCTAAAATAATTTAATTAATCAACTTGTGTGTGTTTTTGCCAGTAGGCATTCTCACCATGAAAGATACTGACATTTCTAACATTTAATTGAGTACATCTGGCTCATCCAATTTATTTTAATTATTATGCAGTATATTTATGTTTACCGTCATGCTGAATGATGCCTTCAAGGATAGTGATGCAGGAATCACCCTTAAGTACAGAGTGGAGGGGAAGCTCTTCAATTTGAAGAGAAACTATTACCAAAATGAAGACAAATTGTTTTAGACACTGTTTCCTTTGCTAATGACTATGCCCTGAATTCTGGCTCAGAGCCAGAGATACAAGTCAGCATGGACAAATTCTCTGTGGTTTGTGACAACTTTGGACTCACCATCCATATTCAAAAGACTGAATCCATGCACCAGCTGGCTTCTCATGCACCATACATAGAACTCAAAATCACAATCAAAGGATAGAAACTCCAGGAAGTGGACTACTCAGTTACCTTGGTAGCACTTTCTCCCAAGTATGACTATTGATACAGACATTAACTTCAGAACAGCAAAGTGAAATTGTATTGTTGGCACGCCACTGTGCGGTAATGTCAAGGAATTACTCCAGCAACAAACTGAAGGTCTACAAAGCCATGGTACTCACTACCCTTCGGTATGTTTTAAAATGTGGGCTATCTATCAAAGGCATGCTAGATTGCTCAATCAATTCCACAGAATTTATCTTTGCAGAATCATCAGATGGCTAGCTAAAATCCAAGACATGGAAGTTATCTCTAGAGCAAGTCTACCTTGATGTACATGCTAAGTCTAAAATCACTGCTACTCACTTCTTCAATCACTCATAGTGTAATATTGGTGTTGTTTTTGTTGCGTTGACCATATAATCATAAATGTACTTATTCTAGTTCAGATAGATTACATAGATTCATCTGCAACTGCATAAAAAGATGACTCTTCTCAGAAGCAATTAAGCATCCTTTAAAAAAATTAGGATGAGAAAGTTAAATTGGAATTAATCGGAAAATTAACATAGACGACTATCTTTAATGAAAACTTTAAAGAAAGCTATTTTACATTATGATATTATTATTTAATTCTTTTGCTAACGTCTCTCCCTTCTTTTATCTGAACAACATTCAGTTTTGAATCTCTTTTGAAGACACAATTAATTTTCAGGTTGTAAATGCAACCTTTATTAAGCAATTTCCTACAATAGCCTTTTCTTTAATGTCCCATCTGGCCTACTTGTCTGTTCTGAAAGTATTTGTATTAACTTCTTCTCTAATATGATGTTGAATTTTTTACAAGGTTTTATAATGTTGAATGTGATTAGGAATGCTGTTCAGGTCAAATGATGTATTAAATTTCTACAATGGGTGATTCATGTTAAATGAATTTTGTACATGAATGACTAGATGGGAAATTGCCTTGACTTTCATGACCCACATTCTCCAATCATTAGGACTATGACATATATAATTTCTCAAAATATGTGATATTGACATTTAAAATGATAAGTAGGTGAAATATAAAATATTTGTTAAACAACAATAGCTCATTGACATTTTTAGGCTGTCAGAAGAATTACATCAAGCTATCAATACAATCAGGAGTAAGAATTCTGAGTTTTACTCTGCAATCCAACAAAAGAAAGAAGAACATTAGATTGGGATCCATCCTGTTGGCTTTGAATTCAGAAAACTGTGATCCTAACATATCTTAAGCACAAAATATTGAGGATGTCATGGCTTTCCTACACAGTCATGCTATACAGATAAGGTTCTCTCTAATGAGGATTCCAATTATTAGAATTCCAACCACGCCCAGCATGAAAACCCTGACTCCTAAAACTCCAAAGGTTGTGAATGTTCCAACACTAGAAGTTTTTAAGAAGAGATTGGATAATCATTTGTCTGAAATGGATAGATTTTCCTGTCTAAGCAGGGGTTTGACTAGAAGATCCCCGAGGTCCTTTTCAACTCTGTTATTCTATTCTATTCTATTCTATTCTATTCTATTCTATTCTATTCTACTCTACTCTACTCTACTCTACTCTACTCTACTCTACTCTACTCTACTCTACTCTGTAAACTATAGCTGCAAAATCTACCTTTGAAACTTCAAGTAGAATTTCCCAATGGACAGCCACAGGGCTGAAGGTCAAAGAAATACATAATCAGTGACCCTCGTTACTGCTTTATTCCATTTTTGATGTTTGGTCAGAAGAAATGCTCAAGTTTAACCATTAATATCTGATTGATTTATAACAGCAAAATGATGTAATTTGCAGAAAAGGAATAAGAAGTAGCAAGCACCAGGTAGGCCTATCACTACTGACTGTTAGATCGGGTAAAGGAAGGCACAAGAGGCTAGTGATAACAGCTCTTTATTTAAGTACATGCAGACAACCACAGAAGAGCTGGTCGGACAGCTACCCTTTTTAAATGGTAGCTGTCCGGTCTTTCAGCCAATCAGGTTCCTCTCTGTTCCTGCCGGCAACAGAGGACCTGAGTGGAGACTTCCATTGTCTAGCAGCACTAGAGGGGGAAGTATCTAAAACCCTTCCCCCTTGGAATGAACATCCTAACTGGTGACGTAGTCACGTAGGTAGGCGGGCCTTTGTGTTATTCTACTGGACCTGCGCAGTTCAGTCTGCTGGTTGGCCTCGTGCAGGTTGGACGGGCCTGTTGTTTCTCCCCTTTTTAAACGGTAGCTGTCCGGCCTTTCAGCCAATCAGGTTCCCGCCGGCAACAGAGGACCTGAGTGGAGACTTCCATTGCCTAGCACTAGAGGCGGAAATATCTCTGACTTCAGCCACCAATATTGTTTGGTTTATTTGAGTGTTTCATTCATTTTCTTTTTAAGCTAGATAAGATGACGCCAGCTGAGATGATACCTGAGTTGTACATACATCATACTCTGCTAACAATAAGGATATACCAGTTAGTTTCAGCATGCACTGAACCGAGGAGGCACAGTAGTTAGAATGCAATACTGCAGGCTACTTCAGCTGACTGCTAGCTGCAATTCAGCAGATCGAATCTCACCAGGCTTAAGACTGACTCAGCCTTCCATCTTTCCAAGGTGGGTAAAACGAGGGCCCAGATTGCTGGGAGCAAATATGCTGACTTTGTAAACCGTTTAGAGAGAGCTGTAAAAGAACTATGAAGCGTAAGTCAAAGTGCTAAGTGCTATCTGTAAGTTGAACAGCACAAAATTTAATAAGAGAGAGGGAATGGGTGGATGGGAGGTAGAAATAGAGAGAGGGGGGAGGGAGAGAGGGACTCCCATCTTTCAACCATCTCTGGGCAGCTCCCAATCAAAGACTAAAAGACACATAAAATCTCATTAAAACTATAAAACCAAGCAGACTAAAATAGCTCGGAGGAAAAGCCAAGTCTTGTAAATATGGCCATAAATGTTTTTTTCCTATACAAATGAGGGTCTCTAATCTAGAAACTGTTTTGCAAGCCACTATAATGTTGCCTACATACAACAAACTAAGAGGAATATGCAGTGCACTGATACACATTTACGTCAAGCTGCTGACCTAAAGGGAATTGATCAAGTGTATGAGTTTACAGTTGGAAATTCCTTGCTATATTTTGAAATGTTTTTCCCACTACCTTTGCAATTCTTTAAGTGTGCAGTAATAGCCAACTTTATTTTAAATTCCACATTGTACTTTGTTCTTTGCGTTTCTTCAAGTCTGTAATTATATTTTCAGAAAATGTGCCAAGAGATTAAATAAATTCCCCAAAAAGTATATTGGGCACAGAGGTAGCATATAAACTGTAAAAATAAAATAAATAAAAAAATCAATGTTTCATTATCAAATACATTAACATAAATTGCATACTTGTATTTCTTCTTTAATTACAGGTTTCTGCAATTGCAATGTCTTTGCACATGGTTTCACATCTGGCTGATTGGCCTGTGCCATGCAGCAAATGCCTATGGGTAGACAAAAAAGAATGCATTACTGAGCATATTTGAATCTGAAACTTCTTTCACTGTGAATTGAAGGAAGAATAAAGACTGGAGGTGTGTGTGTGTGTGTGTGTGTGTGTGTGTGTGTGTGTGTAGGGTATAATATATATCTGGATAAGTTTGTAATTAATTCCAAAAATAAACATAGTTTTTCTTGGTCAGAAAAAAATATTAAATGTAGTATATTTTTGAAAAAAGTATTTTAAATTTCCCTATCTAGATTCTTTCTGAATATATCAGAAGCAAATATATGGAGAAGACTATTTCTGAACAAAACTGCAATTATTTAACTTTCAGTGTATTTTTGGAAAATGATGGGTTGGATATATAATTCATCCAAAACACAAATATGTACCAATAATTATGATTCTTTAGAATTTCTTGCTTTTCTTCTTGAGCTTTATTTTTGTACTTTTAATTTTTTTTTTAGTTACAGAATTTCAAAGTATAGCATTACACACAGTCATTTCCAAAGATTAAATACGGAAAGCAAGGACTCTTTATTAAGTTTATTTTGAGATATTATGGTCCTTACTCTTTTAAATTTGGGACATTTAGCTAAATATATTTTAAAAATAACGTTAAACTTGTTATAATACCTTGTAAATCAATATACTGTACAGAAATCTAAATTAATTTGCAGATACAAAAATATTATTAGTAAATATTTTTTTTTAAAAAAATGTTCTATTATGTCAATGGTTCCATAGCATTAAATCACTTAAGACTGGGAGAGATTAATGAAGTATTGAATCCAAATTATTTATGTGTTGTAGACCACTGGAATATGATTCAAAGAAATAAAGAGATAAGTCATTCAGATAACTATTGGGTATTGAGTATTGTTCTCTTCTTTCTGCAGAAACCTTTCCTTTCTTTTAATGTTACATTTTTTGATCAAGCATCTTCTGCTGGAAAAGAAGTACTGAGAAGTTGCAAAACAAACCTAATCCTGAAAAATCAACCACTTTTTTTTGAAAAGTGGTCTGGAAAGGCTTGGATGCAATGATGTAAGAAGCAAATTTCTACTAGGAGTGAAAATTTTGCTTTCCTTAAGTGATCCATTACAACATGAAAAGCTTGCATTATAAATTAATTAAGAACTTTCACTTTTAAGATTTATTAACTGTGATTCATTAACTGTGATTTTACTTCAAGAACCTTCCATGCTTCTGATACTTATGTCAATCCTCACAGAGTTGTTACTGTGGGGAAAATAGGAGGAGAAAGATGTGCTGCCTTGACTTACTCGTAAAAATAATAAACATGGTAGAGATTATATATATATATATATATATATATATATGTTTTCGTAGATTTTCACGGGTGTAGGTATGCTGGTTTTGTTGTATTCGGGTCTTTTCCCGTGTAAGGTTGAGATTGTCTTTGCAACGTTTCGGCAGGATCACACCTGCCATCTTCAAGCTGTGGGCTTAAAATGGGAACGGAGCTGCCGTCTTTCTGTAAGTCTTGGTGGGAGGGGATGGGGTGGTGGCTTTGTTTCAGTAAGTGGAATGATTGGTTGTGTGGTTGTATCATGATTGGTAGATTGGTGCTGATTGGTGCAGGTTGTGTGTGCATTGTTGTTTTGTATTTTAACGGCTTGGGTGGTGGGTGGTGTTCGTTTGTTGGCTAGGGCTGGTTTCCAGATGTTTGGTAGGCGGGAGGTATCATCACGTTTGTTCATGCTGTGGGGGTGTTTCTCTATTTCGATGGCTTCCATGATTATTCTCTTGTGGAGGTGTTCTGTTTTGGAGATTAACCTGGCTCCTTCAAAGTTGATTTCGACACGAAATCAACTTTGAAGGAGCCAGGTTAATCTCCAAAACAGAACACCTCCACAAGAGAATAATCATGGAAGCCATCGAAATAGAGAAACACCCCCACAGCATGAACAAACGTGATGATACCTCCCGCCTACCAAACATCTGGAAACCAGCCCTAGCCAACAAACGAACACCACCCACCACCCAAGCCGTTAAAATACAAAACAACAATGCACACACAACCTGCACCAATCAGCACCAATCTACCAATCATGATACAACCACACAACCAATCATTCCACTTACTGAAACAAAGCCACCACCCCATCCCCTCCCACCAAGACTTACAGAAAGACGGCAGCTCCGTTCCCATTTTAAGCCCACAGCTTGAAGATGGCAGGTGTGATCCTGCCGAAACGTTGCAAAGACAATCTCAACCTTACACGGGAAAAGACCCGAATACAACAAAACCAGCATATATATATATATATATATATATATATATATATATATGTGTGTGTGTGTGTGTGTGTGTGTGTGTGTGTGTGTGTGTGTGTGTGTGTAAGTACACTCTATGCTTGTACGTTAGAGCGTACTTCCAGAGCAGCATCCATCCTCTGTGCTTTGAAAAAAAAAACCAGGCGGCGGGCAGCACCAGCAGAGGAGATGCCCTTCGCGTGAGTGGGGAGCGGAAAAGCCGCTGCGCAACCCCCCTCTCCAGCCATGTAGAGCCCCATTCACTCACCTAGGATTGTATTCCGAAGGCACTGAGCCGCGGGAGGCGGAGGGTGGCGAACAGGTACTTGCTTGGTGCCTTCCGGGTACTGTTAGGTCGGTCAGCGATGCTGTACCCGGATGGAAAGGGGGGTGGCCGGGCGGCTGCTCGTGAGCTTGGTCACCTCATGGCTGCTGCGTTGCTGCTGCGACAGCGCAACACAGCCATTCGACCCTGTGTCTGTGCCTGGCTCTTCGGAAACCCAGTCGCAAGGGAGCAGCCGCCCGGCTACCCAAAAATAATAAGCCCTCCCCTTTAATAAGCCCAAGGCCATATTTCATGGGTCAAAAAAATATAAGACCCTGTCGTATTTTCAGGGAAACACGATATACATATACATATACATATACATATACATATACATATACATATACATATACATATACATATACATATACATACACACACACACACACACACACACACACACACACACACACACACACACACACACACACACACACACACACATATATATATATATATATATATATATATATATATATATATATATATAATAGAATACAAAAACAAACAGGGTTATCAAGCAATAAGAAGTACAGTTTATCGAGTGACCTTTTAATTCTGGTTAAGTCAGTTAAATTAGCCTAGAATAATAAATCAGTTTCAAAGAATAATGATAATTCACATGTGGTGCCATAGCCATTTATCTGGGAGTAACCCTATTAAAATTCAGTGTGACTTTTGACTATAAAAATGAAGAACTGTTCTGATAAAACATATAAAAATAAAGGCATTACTTTGCTTTCATTGGTTAAAATGTAGACAATATATGACATGAATAGATACATATATCTAGTTTAATTGGTTGGGGAGATTTGCATTGCTGTCTGTCTAGAGTGCATAAAATACAGATTGTATCCTTTTCTGGTTTAGCTCCTCATTTCCTCATCAATGAATAAACCTTGAAATATTGAGATGCTGTCTTCTTAGCCATCTGTAACAATGCTGATGGGAGGTAATCAGAAATAAACTATTTGGAATGTGATTTCATCCTGGGTATTGCTGTAACAATAGTAGGGAAGCAGAAAAGGATCTACAGTTGAATATGACATAAACAATTGGGTCCATTATATTCTTCTTGACCTGGCATTCTCCAGAACTATTGGGGCTGTAACTGCTAGATTCTCCAGCCAACATGCTAAAGGCCATACTGCTGGATATCAGAGACCCAATTCCCTTTTAGAATAACTGTGAAGCTCATGGATAGGAAACAGAAGAACTGTGGAGTCAATTTAAAGAGGTTGTTAAAGACAACAATGAAAAGAGATTGTCAAAGAAGGAAGCAAACTGGATCTCAGAACATACCATGGAAATTGCTAAGAAGATAAGAGAATGCAAATCAAGGACAAAGATCTCAGGAAGGAACTTTGAAAAGAATTTCAAAAAGCTGTTATGAGAGACAAGAAGCAATATTATAAGAAATCTAAGAAACAAACAAACATGGGGAAAAGGAAAAATGTTCCAAAAGACTCAAAAGCAAATGTTAACTTCAAATTGCTATGTATAGTAATGATGTCAATAAACAAGATAAATTAAAAGATATTCTTAACTTAGAAGAACCTCTAATGCAAGTATGTACAAAAGAGGGGCACCAAGATTTGTTAGTGCTCAGGGCACCAGTGAGTCTTAATCTGCTCCTGGATAGAATACCTACAGATATTGGGTAGTCACACCAAAGAAGAAGAATCTGAAAAAGTTCTAACTAAGGAGATAGAGGTGGGGAGGGAGGCAGGGATATATCATTGATTAGTGACATGCAGTGAAGTTTATGGTTGGTGAGGCACTGACACAGTGGTGGGTTTCAAATGTTTTTAGACTTGTGGACTTCAACTCCCAGAATTCCACAACTCCCAGAATTCCATTCCCAGAATTAAATCAGTTCCGATTTAAAGCGACAGCATTTGTTTTTCTCCTTTGCGAAAGAAGTTTCTTTCTTTCTTTTTCTTCTCCCTTCCCCTCCTTCCTCCCTCTTTCCCTCTCTCCCCCCTCTCTCAAACACACACACACACACAAGTTGGATTGGACTATCTCTCCTACCCCTTCCCTCTCTCTCTCTCATTCTCTCTCTCTCAAACAAACACACACACACAAAGTTGGATTGGAGGTAAAGCACCAGCGAGGAGACCACAGGAGGAGGCAGGAAGCCAGTCAAAGAGCCATACTGGAGCACACACACTTTCCCCCAGCCCCGGAAAGATCCAGCCCAGCTTCACTGATTACAAGTTTGAAAAGGCAATGTGGCTCTGCCTGCAATCAAACTACACTTCGGGAGGGAGAGCACAAGCCAGGGTCCTTCCCTCCAGCCTTTGCCTAAAGCCCCACACCAAGAGGATGAAGTTTGAATTCCTCCTGGTGTGGGGCTTTAGGCAAAGGCTATATATATTCACCTTTATTTACATAACATCACGTTAAGAGTTGAAGTTGAACATGCAAAAGATCTGTCAACTCTAATAATAAAAGTCTGGGAACAGAATAAAAAAAGAGAACTAAGATTAAATATAAAGAAGACCAAACTAATGACTACAAGAACAGTAACCTGCCTTAGAACTAACAATGAAGATACCAAAGTAATGAAAGCTTCTTTTCAACTATCAACAGTGAAGGAATCAGCTGTCGAGAAATGTACAACAGACTAGAACTTGACAGAATATCCATGAAGACCTTTGAAAAGACATTTTAATGATGAGATGTGCCTATACCTACAAAGATCAGATTGGGGTAGCCAATGCTATTCCCTGTGATATAACATGGAAGCAAAGGAGAAAACACCTGAAAACACCAACAAAGAAACAGCAAAGAAAACAAACATTGAACAAATCAGTCCAGAGTTTTCACTCAACACTCAAAGAATCAGGCTTAAATGGTCATATTTTATATACATAATGGGAAGATCTGCAGAGGTGTATAATGCTGGGAAAGGTGGAATGAAAGAGAAGAGGAAGAGCACAGCAAGGTAGAGGTACTGAATTATAATGGCAATGGGTGCACCATTGGAAGACCTGAAGGATCAGGTTCGGAAATATACCATGACTCTTATGGCAAATAATTGCATTCTAGAATATTACCACCAATATTTAAGATTAAATATGAGTAATTCAGCTATTCAACTATCTGATATTTCTCTCTGGGTAGCTAAAAAAGAATCTTGTAGACAAAGCTGGAAGGATAGAGGGAACTTCACTGCCAGCCTCATGATGAAGGACATCAGATCCATAAAATATAGCATCAGCCATACAATCAGTTATTGGAGATATTGGATACCATAAAAAGTTACAATCTTAATAGATGTTTCCTCAGCATCTGAGCAAACATCAAATATGTTTGTCCCTGATCACATATCCCTAACTTGAACCAGCAATAATCTTGATTGTGAAATTGAATATAGGTTGTAGCTGGGGAAGGATCTGACTTAAAATTTTTGTTGTTGCCTGCCAGCAGCCAGAGGAGCTGGCAGCAGACTCAGACAGTGAGGAGGTTGGGAAGGAACATGGGCCAGTCTGGAGAAGGCTCTGATGGGGGCTCTGTGTCGGAGGCAGAGAGAAGGCCATCGCCATATGCCAGTTATCAGCTGCCTTCAGAGGCAGACATCAGTGAGGCAGACAAACAGCTGGAGCCTGTTCCCAGTGTGTGCATGCATGCACATTGCACAGAGTTGCCAGATGAAGAGAACAGCTAAAGAACAGGGGTTGACTTGGGAGTAAGGCCAGAGATGGATGATGAATGGCCCTTCCCAGAGAAAATAAAAGAGGAGAGAAAAGGGAGTGGAGTTGCAGAAGGCAATTAGTTCGCTTAATTGGCTTGTGATTCTCCGAGACTCCTTGCCAGGTTTTGCAGATATCGGCCTGATGGCTCTCTATGCCAGATAAGGTCTGTGACTGTAAATCCTCCCTTGAAAGAGTTTGCTTTATGTGTATGAGCAGAATTCACAGTCAATTAATAAAAAAAAAGGTTTTGCCGGAACGAGGAGTTTGCTTCATGCTCTTGGGAAGCATAGGTCAGAACAATTTTAACCATACCATCTTCAATTCCACACTGAGTGCTATATGACTCTTGGTGCTACGGTAAAGCCTGTCAGATATGCTGAATGAAGAAAAAGATTTGATCTTTGTTATTTTGATCAGTAACAATGTGAACATCACAAGAGCCCGCTTCTCTATTATAAAGTTGTCTCTTTCCAAGGCTCTAGCTTTCTTTCCATTATATTCAATGAGAAACCTTTTCAGGGATGATTAATAGAGCAGTTTTTTCTAGAAGTTACTTTTATCTGTTGTATCTTGATTTGTGAACAAGAGGCAGGAGGCAGGGGAAAGGTTTATACCCATTTGTTAATCTTTGTGTTTTATATTCTGCAATTCGACGAGGAGTGCTATGACTTGCAACAGCCACATGCTGTTTTCACATTAGTTTTGTGACTTTTCACATTTGCTAGTTGACTTCAAAATCTCAAATTATTTCCATGCCTTTACTAAGGAAAGGCAAAAGGACAGGTTTATCATGCTTATCAAAAGCCCAATTAATGTCAGAACAATTTAACACATGTTGCCTTTTCCAGGATTGTATCCCAGCTCTTTAGGGAAGAAAATTGTAAAAGTATTTTAAAAATCCTTTTTAAAATACTTAAAAAGCTATTTTAAAAGTAAGCACATAATACCAGGTAAAATCATAAAATAACAGCCAAATGGCATTTTCAATTTTTTTATGGGCAGGAAATAAGAAGAGAAATAAGTGCTTGCACTTAGCTAGTGCTCTTGATGATTGTCCCACCTCCTTCTGTAAACTTAAAACTTAAAAATCTGTTATGCTCCAATGAAGTATAACAATGAAATTGGGCAGGGGAGCAATGGGACCAGCAGTTCAGTTTACCTGGTTGTTGTTGTTGTTGTTGTTTGCAGTGCTCTTAAGTTTAAATAATGAAAATATGTTTTTAATACACAGGTCTACTACTGTATATGGAACAGAAGTTCTACATATTTCAGCACTCTTTTCATGGCAAAATCTCAAGCATCAGCCTGCTGATTTAAATATTCTGGGTGACTGAATGATAAGCTACGTTTCTTTGAAATGCCGGTGTTTGTTATTAATAAGTAGATTCATGCCAAGACATTCCTTTGTTATGCAAATCTTGACTGGGAACATCAAATCGTGTTTCTTTCTCAAGTTTTCCTCCATGTTAAGGGGTTTCTGAAGTCTCAAACTATCAATAGCAGAACAAGCAAAATTGTGGTTTCTGGATATTTCAATTCCCATACACTCCAGTCAGTAGTAATTGATTGTGATTGTTATAGTTCAAAACACCTCTCCCAGCTACAAACTATGATTGATCACTGCTTGTTATCTGCATTTTTTAAAAAAAATCTGCTGATTAAAATAATTGAAATTGCAATTACAATGAACTAGATAAAGGAGCATGGGAAAACAACATCAAAGCCTCTCTGACAAATGACCCACACAAACACATACACAGCCTCACACTCATACAGATAACAGTGACCTGGAAAAAGCAATAAAGGAATATTTCTTCATGATATTATTCATATAATGTGAAACTTCGAATAAAAGCCTTAAGGGAGAAAAATAAGGAGGTATGCATATATGAAAAAAAAACACTATAATGTGCACTTGAAAAAAAAAGAGCTAAGAAAAAAAAATATGTTGGGTAGGGACTGGAGAGATGCTTGTTGAAACATGAGTGACTTTGAACCAGTGTCTTTTTCTTAGATTCACTGACACCGTATGGCTGTTGTTTTGAGGATAAAATAAGATGATCTAATGCAGGGGTGTCAAACTCAAGGCCTGGGGGCCAGATCCAGCCTGCGAGGTGCTTAGATCTGGCCCATGGAGCCATCCTGGAAACAGCGAAGGATCAGCCCATCAGTACCTCTGCCAGCAAAAATTGAACTTGGGAGGGCCGCTAGCAGAAGGTTGCGGCTGAAAATGGCATTCAGGAGCCACAGGCACTCCCGACACAGGTGACATCGAGCTGGCCACGCCCACCCTGGCACCCCAAGGTCAAACACAACCCTGGTGTGGTTGATAAAATCGAGTTTGATAATACTGATCTAATATGTACTTTGCTGAGCGTTTCTAAAGGAAATTTGTACATTTCAAATGGTGATGGTATAACTAGCCTTCTGTTTCATACTTAGACTTCACTAAAATTGCTTATTTCTATAAAACTAAATTCTGATTTCCTTCCTATTGTGTTCAGCTAATAACTCTGCAGATACCATGCTTCTGTCGTACTTCCAGTTTTAGGATCTGTCATCCCCAAAGAAATAGGGAAAGATGAATGCAAATAAGTTATAGCTCCAATATCTACAATTCATTTGTGTAGCATATACTTTAGCAATGGCTATTACGAGCTACAACATTGCTTTGATTCACTGGGCCTTTTCATTTTGACATTATTATGAATGTCAAATGTTTCTGGTTTCCAATTCTACTTCTAATGGCATTCCCGTTGATTTCCGCTGAAACATATATCTTTCAAACAAAGCTAACCATACTTTCCAGGCCATACTGATTTTTTAAAATGTAAATAGAAGGAGTGTTACCTCGTGAAGCTTCCCTGACCTGCTCCCAAGTTGCCATAGGCAGGGGGGTGAGAAATTGCACCTTGTACCTGTACCAAGGAATTTACTCCTTAGTCATAACAATATGTATTCGGGTTGACCACGTCAAGGCCATCTCTGTGAATACCAGCAATGCCTGGAAGGGGATGACTTCTGCAACCCACAAAATTACCTCATTGGGGAATGTGAGTGGGTGGCACACTTTGGGGGGAGGGGGAAACGGAGTTGGAGGTAAGGCGTGAAGAGGGTGAAGACTGAGTTGGCTTCATCTAGGTAGTGCTGACGTGATGCTCCTAATAAAAGTCTGGGTTTTTATTGGTGGATGGCTTGAGACTCTTGATTGTGTCAGGGCACTGGTCGGCACCCTGACAAAGAGAACAAAAGAAAAAAGTATCAATCAAGTTCTTAGTATGCTGCTGCACTTTAATACAAATATCCATTTGCAGATGTATTGACAAGAGACTTGATCAGTGATAGTACAAGATGATTGCAAGAACATATGCTTCTTCCATTTATGGCAGGGGTGTCCAAACTTTTTGCAAGGAGGGCCAGATTTGGTGAGGTGAAAATGTGTGGGGCCAATCATTCAGCCTGACATTCTTTGAACCCTTAACATTAAATGCGAATTGACTACCGTATTTTTCGGAGTATAAGATGCACCAAGATTTTGAAGAGGCAAATTTAAAAAAAAGTTTTTGCACTCTCCCAAAAATGGCCCATTTTTCACGAAAATGGGCCTTTTTTTTAAAGGGCATGAATAGCCTTTAAGAGGCTTCTAGAGTGCTCCTGGGGGCTGGGGGGGGGGGCAAAGTTGAGCAAAAAAATGGCCCAATTTTTGCTCATTTATGCCCTCCACAGCCCCCAGGAGCACTCTGAAAACCTCCTAAAGGCTATGCACAGCCATTTTGGTGAAGGGGGCAGAGTTTTGGGAGGCAAAAAATGCTGCATTCAGTGTATAAGATGCACCCAGATTTTTTGCCTCTTTTTTGAGGGGAAAAAGATGCATCTTTATACTTTGAAAAATACGGTATTTTATGAAAGACTAAACAAATAATTCCAGTGGGGAGAAGAGGCTGCGGGCCGCTTGAAATTTGAAAAAGGGCCACATTTGGCCCCCGGGCCGCACTTTGGACATGCCTGATTTATGGGATACACAGTTGGCTTAAAAATAAAACTGTTTATCTATGAATCAATTTTCTTTCCTTAAGCATTTTATGGATCATTTGTAATGTATCTCACCAGGTTCCAATTTCCATATATACAGTATTTAAAAGATGTGACATTCAGTATGAAGAATGAAAATGTGTGAAATGTGGAAAAGAGGGGGGGGGGAGTCTGACACTGAACATTCATAAACTCTGGAAATAAACATGGAACTATAGAAATTCTATGGCCCTTAAATGATTTTTCAAGAGAAAAAAAGTAGTGTAGTTATTCCATATAAAAAAAGCCTAGGCTGAAGATAGTACTTTTCATTTATATTATACAGACAAACTCCCCTCTGACTGACCCAGAAGTGAACTGATCTATTTTATAAAGAAAAAAAAAGGAAAGAGAAGGATTGGTTTATTTCTTAAGTCAATTTTAAACTAGAGGCTTTTAAAAGCTAGGAATATAGTCTCAAAGATGTATTCATAGTCACCATCACACACACCTCACACAGCCCCATCAAAAGTCTTTGAAAATTATTGTCAGTGACACAACCAATAAACAAGAGGTTGGTGTCACTCTCTAAAAATGTATCAAGTTTATCAAAAGGTTTTTAAGAAGAGATTGGACACCTATTTGTCCAGAATGTCCCAAAGATGCTTCCCCTCTCCCTCCCCCCTCCAAAAGGCAACTGGACTTTCTTTGCTTTTCCTTGAAGACATTATTTTCTTATCCAAGAAGCTTCTTCCGTTCTGAGGAATGGAAGGATTTATATTCCTTGCAGTCATTTGGTTGTTAGCACTCTGAAGGTTGGTTGTTAGCTCTCTGAAACTTTACCCCAGTGGTGCAGGGTTCTCATACTTCCCACACAAATATTTAAAGTTTGATTCTCACCACCCATTGGAGCACAATGGGAGTGATCAGAACCCTACACCACTGAGCTGAATATTTGCCTAACAGCAAAGTGGGAAAATAGAAATAACTAAAGCACATTAAGGAATCCCTCCGAACTTGTGGCTATCCCAAATCCAAAAAAGGCTCAACAGGAGATCTTCCATAACAGATAAAGTAAAGAACAACAAATGAAGCAATGTTGTCATTTTATACACTGCGGGAATATCTGAAAAGGATTTTCAATACAACACAACAAACAAACATGCGCACTTTGTACCTGAGAGTCACTAAGGCTTATCCACTCCCAGGATAATCACTGATATACAAACTGAGCACAGTGGTATATGTAGTGCATTTCAGTGAGACATGTGCAGACCTATACACTGAGGAAATAAAATATCCACTTTATAAATGGAGGACAAAGTCACCAGGACACGATTTAGCAGTCCATCAGCATTTGAAAGACAAAGTTCACTCATTGGAAGACAGCAGAAATCCACATTCTGGACAGACAGGACCACTGGTTTGAAAGGAAGGTCAAAGGAGCCATCTCTATTAAAACCAAGCAGCTCTCTTTCAACAGAAAGGGAGGAATATGACACCTCCTGCTTACAACACAGACCTTTCAGCAGTTCCAAGAAGGTTCCACACCATTTGTGTTCTGGTTTAGGTTGCCTTGTGGGTACAGAAAAATCCCCTAGTGGCCTCAAAGACTGTCAGAGATCTGACTGACCTTCAGAGTGCTAATGACCAGATGGCTGGCAAGGAATATGTTCTATTCCCCACTATTCAGTCAGACTGAAGAAACTTCTTAGATGAAAAGCAAAATGTCTTCAAGGAAAAAAGAAAGAGCTCCAGTTGCCTTTTGAAAAAGCATCCTCAGGACAACCATAACCTGGGTGAATGAGAATCTCATGCACATCTGTCCAGATTGGTATAAGGTCTCAGGCTTGGATAGGGTTGGACTTCCAAAATCTCTTCCAATTTTATTATTCTGTATTCTGTTGCCAACATCAAATACAGCAAGTAAATTCTCAGTCAGGATTGAGGAACCATTTAGGCCACTGAATGCAACACCATGTGTTGGGTGTGAATCCAGATTAAAGAACCATGATGGACACCCCTCTAGCTTCTGCTGAGGCATAGCTAGTGAAGAAGACTCTTCCTATGGTTCCATTGTCCGTCTGCTTTTGTTATTAGAACATTTCCCCCTACTATTCAGTGAACGTCTGCCACCCTTTAATTTAACTACATTATTCCACATCCTACACTTTGACATGTTGATGAACAAAAAATGAGATGGATTTATGAAATTTCATCATCAAAGTGTTCCACAAAATGATTGTATTTAGATGCTGAGAGATCTCCCTCATTGCTCCATGTCCAAGATAGAATAATTCCTTCTCTACCTCTAGCAGGCAAGAATTACTTCTGTACTTCCATTTTTGCCATAAGGTAGATCTGAAATGGGCATCAACCCATGTTTAGACGGAATATTCTTTCACCATCACTCTTCATTGTTCTAGACAACTACTCTAATGTACAAAGAGTATATTAACTAGATACATGTCAACTTGGTTACACATTTTGTATGAGATAGAACATATGCTTTCCATGCGAAAGTTCATGGTTGAATAAAGCCTTTTTTTAATGATCATTTAGCCAATGATTGGAAAGAAAATCCTGAATATGCTTCTAAGGCATTGAGAAGCATTTTAAGTTAAGCATTTTAAACACAGTCCTAGGCTGCATCAACAGAGGGATAGAATCAAGAGCACGTGAAGTGTTAATACCACTTTATAATGCCTTGGTAAGGCCACACTTGGAATACTGCATTCAGTTTTGGTCACCACGATGTAAAAAAGATGTGGAGACTCTAGAAAGAGTGCAGAGAAGAGCAACAAAGATGATTAGGGGACTGGAGACTAAAACATATGAAGAACGGTTGCAGGAACTGGGTATGTTTAGCTTAAGAGAAAGAAGGACTAGGGGAGACATGATAGCAGTGTTCCAATATCTCAGGGGTTGCCACAAAGAAGAGGGAGTCAAGCTATTCTCCAAGGCACATGAGGGCAGAACAAGAAGCAATGGGTGGAAACTAATCAAGGAGAGAAGCAACTTAGAACTGAGGAGAAATTTCCTGACAGTTAGAACAATTAATCAGTGGAACTGCTTGCCTCCAGAAGTTGTGAATGCCCCAACACTGGAAGTCTTTAAGAAGATGTTGGATAGCCATTTGTCTGAAACGGTATAGGGTTTCCTGCCTAGGCAGGGGGTTGGACTAGAAGACCTCCAAGGTCCCTTCCAACTCTACTATTGTATTGTATTGTATTGTATTGTATTGTATTGTATTGTATTGTATTGTATTGTATTGTATTGTATTGTATTGTAAGTTACTTTAGACAATTCCCAAGTAGAGTTAACAAATATCATGGATTTCATAACATAGCTTCCCATGTGTCTATGACATTAGTGTAGCTTATGTTCTGTTATTCAAGGAAAGGAAGCATTTCTTGATTAACTCATTTGAAGGTATAATATAAAGCAAGTAAAAGCAATTCAGAGAAGCAGGAATTTCTAACGTTTATGTTTGACTAACTGTATGGTACTTCAGAGGATGCTATGTTCTTTAAACAAACAAAAAGTAACAGGAGTTACCATGGTTACCAATTGAACCATTATCCTTGCACTTACATACACAATATAGCAAATTTTTTTTGTGGAAAATAAAAAAAATGTATAGCAGAATAATCTCATCTTCTACAAACCATCTGGCATTGAGGCTAACTTTTTTCTGCATTATGCTACATTTACATAACTTAATGTGGCAAGAAAGGGATAAAAAAACTATGAATAAAGAACTCAATAGGGGATAAGATGGAAGGTGATTTAACCTGCAGTCAAGGAAGGAAAAGAATTTCTGCTTCGGAGATTTGAAAATTGCTTGATAACTTTAAAATCACCATGATGGCAAAGTCTTGCTTTATGGAAAAAAAAGATGCAGACAAAAAGTGACATGGAAATCAAGTTTATATTTATATAAACATTACTAGCCAAATTTCATTGTGCGCTCTCAAAAATAGTCTCTCAATATTAAAGAGAATTGGGGTTTTTTGGATTTTCTGTTCCTAAAGTCTATTGTTGGATCCTGATGCACAGCAACTTGCCCTAAATAGACATGCCAGATTTCTAACCAATATCTTGAATCCCAAAGATTAACCTTAATAGATATATTTAAAGTAGAGTATTTTATAATCTCCCTTTCCTCCTTGAAAATGGGTGTTTCTGGTACAATGTGCGTTTCCAGAAGCTTTCTATGGATGTTAAGACCGGGTCTTGTTTTTGGGAAAACCTGGTATTATTCCATTATAGGAATATATGTGTGCACATTTATCCATGTTCATGTAGCAAAGACTGGCCGCTATTTTAGTCAGCTCTTGGGGGGAAAATTCTAGCATTGAGTGTTACAGGTTGACTTTTTTGTTGTGTTTCAATTTTGTAAATCTACTAATACATGCACAGATCATATATGCACCTAGAATTACACTTACTGCAGAAAATGCATTTATCTTTTTTTCTTTTTTTTCATAAAAAGTTTTTTTATTTTTCCTTTCAAATTCATTCTAAAATATACATTCTTATCATTGTTATTTAACTGTTCTGACCCCCCCCCCTTTTGTCACCAAGACACTCCAAGACACACAAAGTCTGTTCAAGATGTTTATTGACATACAGGTTCCACCTTGGCAGCAATCCAGCCTGCCAGGGTCAAGATAGCACTCTGGGCAGCAATCCAGCTACAGCGACACCCCTTGGCAGAAATCCAGCTGCCAAGCTCCAGATAATCACCTTAGCAGAACTCCTGCCTGCCAAGGTCCAGGAAACAGATTGGCAGCAATCCAGGTAAATCCTTTGGCAGCAATCCAGCCTGCCAAAGTACGACACAGATCTGAGCTTCTCCAACTCCAATGATCAGTTGATTCCTGCAAAGGGTGTGTCCACAAGCAGTCCCTTTATAGTCTGGAGAGGAGTCTAATGATCAGCAGCTGAGAGCAATTACCTCCTGTAACTGCTCAATTGCTCCTTACGCCGGGTAGCACGCTGGTAACAAGCATCTAATAACTCACTGCTGATGTCTGAATCACTGTTCCATGACTCCTCCCCACTGCTCCAAGGCATGACATCAGGAGCCCCCTTCCTTTGGCTTTCACCACTGCTCCATGCCTCAGGCGCCTCCTGGTGGCCAACCAGCCTCCCTGCGCCCTGCTCAGAGTTGGAACCCTGTCCAGGGTCCTCCACATCCTCCTGAGCCGACTCAGAGGGACCCTCGCTGTCAGAGTCTGGTGGCAACTCCAACAGCTCCTGCTGGGCCACAACATTTAACATATGTCAATTCATATCATTTTTCCACTTGTATATTTACATTTTGATATTTTCTTATTTCCCCTCCCCCTATTTTAATCATGTGCCATCTGAGATACTTATTTCATCTTTTGTTCCTTTTTCTTTCTATTTATGTCTTTTTTCAAGCCACTCATAAAATCGCCCCCATGTCCTGTAGTACACTGAGTCCTCTTATCCTTTATTCTCAATGTCAACCTATTCATTTCTGCACAGTCTAATATCTTCTTTGCATTTATCTTTTTTCAACGGAGTAAATGACAACAATCAGAACCATTTTCTGGATCCAGCTCCTCTATTTGAGTTTTTGCAGAATTTGGAACTCTGATGGTCCAAGGAGAGAGTGCAAGCAGAGCTTATCTTTAAGAGTCATACAGTATGTTGCCAATGACATGGAAAACCTCACATTGGACTGCTGCCACTGCAAATGTCTAATTTATACAGGCTTCTTTTGTATTCTGAATATATGTTCCATACATATACACTACTTTGCTAACTCCCAAAGTGAAATTATGTTACAAACATTAAAAAAAAATATGTTACAGTAAATTGGTGAGTTAAACTGAAAGCCCCAATTTACTTCAGTTCCACCTATTTTAACACTAGCACAACGTGATCCGCTTTCAAGGAGTGGTGTGGAGGCCTAGAGAGGAGCTCTTGACTCACAATCAGGAGGCTGTGGTTTTGACCCTAGGTAGAAGCAGATATTTCTCTCTGGGCACAATGACAATTTATCTGCTAAATGAAATTCCACATTAGCGACAGGAAAGGCATCTGGCCAGTAAACACTCTATTCCATTCAGTTGCCCAGACTCCACCCCACAAGGGATTATGAGGTCATCAAAAGGAGACGATCACATGATAAGCTTTTGAGTTGTTTTAACAGGGCAAATTTTGTCTAGCTATCAGATTGTCTTCGTTTCCCCCCCCCCCCCACACACACACACCAAAGCCATGTTATCTTCAATCTCATTTAGGGCCTTTACAAAGGACTTGCCTACATACAGAAATCTCCTTTGTTGAGATGAGTCCTGGTAGTAATAAATCACTTATTCAGAAAATCATCAGTTTTATATAGATGTGTTGAGCCTTAACATTATCGTTTGGATGTGTCCATAGAATTGATAATAATATTTTTTTTCTTGGCTATTTTGTAGCATATACCCCCAAAGAACAATTCCCCGACATATGTCAGACTCACTCTAGATCATAATGAAATATTTTATGCAATCTCTGTTGGACTGAATGAAAGTTACACAGCAAGCATATTTGGTAAATTGCACTATTTGCTTTTAAATGGCTGGTGAATCTTTACATAGCTGAAAATAAGGAAATATAAGATTTTAAAATGTCAATTTCCTAGCTAAATCTCTACCAAAGAATTAAGAACATCTCCAGTGTCGATTTTCAATTGCTTATCTAAAACTGTTTTAATGTGTTCACTATTTTTCTTCACCGAAAAATTCAGGACGACGAAAAGGAACTGGATTCTTTTTTTTTTCCAAGTCAAGCTGCTCATTGTATAGGTAGACTTATGATTGGTCTGATTCCTGACTGGCCTGCCTCTAAACCAGATTACTGCTAGGTTTTCTTTCTGATAAGATTGCTGCAGATTCTAAGTTGTTGGTTAGTTAAGTTCTCTTAGCCTTGCTGTGCACCAATACTTTATTTAGTTTCAAAATGTCTTCCTTCTAGTTGAAGTTATTAGAATGTTATTTATGGCTCTTGATAGCCTCTCTATGTAGCCAACTCATGGTCATTTGATAAAGTTGCCAGAACTTGTATGATTTCATATTGAAAAGTAGGTCCAGTGTGAAGCGACACATGTCCCACTATTGCTGATGATCAATTTTCCTAGATGGCAATGCCTTTCAGGTTCTTTTAATCAATATTAACCTGATTATTATGGCTCTGGAACTGCAGGAAAGTGATGTACCACTGGATTATGAAAGTGGATTTTGGCTTTGGTAGAAGCAGGGATGAAATGCTACCGGTTCAGACCGGTTCACCCGAACCGGTAGTAAAAAGTGCTACTGCTTCAGGCGTGCCGGTATTTCCGTCGATCAGTTATCACGCACGATTTATACAGCTAGAAAGTAGGATTTCCCCTGCCCTTGCTGTTCTACTTACCTTTGCAGGCACGCTTGGTAGCAGACTTTGCCCACTCACCTGGACATCATCACGTCCATTTTTGATGCTCTGGCATGCGCAAAAGGTTATGCACATGTGCAGAGGTGATGCGTGCGAGTGAAGCACTCACATTTGCAAACTGGTAGTGAAGGTAAGTAGATTTCACCCCTGGGTAGAAGCTTTGGGTAGCGCCTGACTCAAGGACAGACTAATTGTTTCTGAAATCAACCAGAATTCTTCCTAGACAAGGAGCCTATCACAGCTATTGTGAACTTTTTTTGGCTCGCATGCCATAAGGGGGGGAGCACAGGGCATCGTGCACAGGTGACTCCCCCATTGTGCATGCGCACATGAGAGGCGTTCCCCCCATTTTTTGCATGCTTTTTTGCCCTCCCCAGGCTCCAGAGGCTTTATAGGAGCCTAGGGAGGGTGAAAACAGCCACCCCGGAAGCCCTCTGGAGGCTTCAGGGACCTTCACAAGGCTTCCCTAAAGCCTCCGGAGGACTAAAAATGACCCCATTAAAACTGACCCTATGAGCAAACCGGAGGTCTGTTCCCGAACAGCTGGTTTGCCCTTAGGGCTGGGTTTTTGCAGTCCGGAGGCTTCAGGGAAGTTCCTGAAGCCTCCGGAGGCCCTCCGGGGGGGAATGCTCTTTTCACCCTCCCCGGGCTCTTATAAAGCCTCTGGAGCCTGGGGATGGTGAAAAATGCTTTTAAAAAGGCTGAACTCAGCTGGCCAGTGCACGCATTCGCTCTGGCCAGCTGACAGGGCAACGCCTTGCGTGCCCTGACAAATGGCTCCACATGCCACCTGTGGCACGCGTGCCATAGGTTCGCCATCCCAGGCCTATCAGAAACCAGATTTCTTGGACTCCTGTGAAATATACAATCAGGGATCAGCTTGCCAAGTGTATTTTCTATGTACAGGTAATCCTTGTCTTACGATCACATTGGAACCAGAATTTCCATTATTAAGTTCAGTGAGTTCTGACCGGTTTTATGACTTTTTGCCGTGGTGGTTAAGCAAATCACTGAGGTTCTTAAGGCAGGGGTGTCCAAACTTGGGAACTTTAAGACTTGTGGACTTCAACTCCCAGAATTCCCCAGCCAGCTATGGCTGGGGAATTGTGGGAGTTGAAGTCCACAAGTCTTAAAGTTCTCAAGTTTGGACACCCCTGTCTTAAGGGAATCATGTGGATGTTGAAATAATCCAGTTCTCCCCATTGACTTTTTATTTATTATTAATTCAATTTGCTTGTTGGGAGCTGGCTGGGAAGGTCACAAATGATGATCTCATGACTCTGGGATGCTGCAGGTGTTGTAAATACATGCTGGTTGCCAAATGCTCAAATTGTGATGGTGGAAATGCTACAACAGTCATAAGTGTGAGGACCAGTTGTAAGCCACTTTTTTTCAGTTCCATTGTTACTTCAAATGATCACTAAACAACTGATGTAAGTCTTTGTTGAGTATTTATTTATTACCACTACTATTAGGTATTCTGATACATTTTGAATGTCATTCCCCATGACTATTTAGCTTTGGTCTGGAGAAGGAAACACAAGACAAGCATACAAGAGAATACAAATTAAGTCATTGAGATCCAAGAAAAACTGCCTAGGCTGCAACCTCATGACTTTGAGAAGGAAAAAGAAGGAAAACTGAATGTCTATGGAGATTCTCAGTCAGGTCATGGTTGTCCCAAAGGTGCTTTTTCAAGAGGCAACTAGACTTTCTGGTATTTCTTTGAAGACATTTCATTTCCCATCTCCTTCAGTTCTGACTGGATTATGGGGAATGGAAAGTTTTATATTCCTTGCAGACAGTAGTGCAAAAAGGTATGGAGCCTTCTTGGAACTGCTAAAAAGACTGTGTTGTAGACTGGAGATAGATGATGGCATATCCCTACTCCTCTGTTGAGAGAGGGCCGTTCAATTTTGACATAGATGGCTGCTTTGACCCAGACACAAACTGAGCAACATGGTATATGCAATACAATGCAGTGAGCCATATGCAGAACTGTACATTGGGGAAACAAAACAACCATTTCATGTACAAATGGCACAACATAGGGGAACAAACCCACCTGGACAAGATTTAGCAGCTCATCTGCATTTTTAAGACAAAAGCTACTCTTTTGAAGACAGAAAAGTTTATTTTTGGACAGAGAGAATCACTGGTTTGAAAGAGGGGTCAAAGAGGCCATCCATGTCAAAATTGAACAGACCTCTCTCAACAGGGGGGGGGATACAACATCATCTATCTCCAGTCTACAATGCAGTCCTTTCAACAGTTCCAAGAAGGCTTCACACCCATTTGCTCTACTCAGATGACTCTGAAGACACAGGTAAATCTCCAGGTGGTCTCAATGATTCTCTAAAAGAATGCAAACGACCAGTTCTCTGCAAATAGTATAAATCCTTCCATTCCCCACCATCCAATCAAACTGAAGAAGCTTCTTGGATGAGAAGTGAAACGTCTTCAAAGAAAAATGAGAAAGTCCAGTGACCTCTTGAAAAAGTATCTTCGAGTTGCAATCAATTAGAACATCAGAACTGCAATCATGTGTTCATGCACTCTGGCAAAACACTGTAGTTACACTGACAAAATATATGGGTTTTTCAAGGCAGAAATGTTCTGACATTTCTTGAATCAAGGCCACCCCTTCAAGTCAAGTTAAAAGCCATGGGCCCTGTTCCCAAGGAAGCAAGACCAAGATAAAAAGAACATTCTAAATGATTTCATTTACAGCTAAACATATTTAATTTGTATTTAATTTGCATTTAATGCCTTTGAAATTACTCAAATTTAATTATGTTTAAAGAAATTAAATCCAGCCAATATGATTATGTTTTATGTCTCTCACATTAAACACTAAGAATTTTAGCATCATTTTAAAAAGAATGTGAACCGGCTTCTAATTATTACACCGAAAATCTATACCTGCAACTTCAGATTTCATTTCCATCTTTGCATGTTTGAGAGGCAGTACAGAAAAGCAGTGGAGTGTGTCTTCCCGGAAGCACCTCAGAACTTAGATTTGTTCTAAGCAGTTATTGAATAAAATGATTAATGCCTGTTTTTCATGCTTATGATGGTTACAGCACTCATCACATGGACAAAATTCAAGCACTTGGCAATGGACTCATGATGGTTGCAGAGTCCGTGATCACCTTTTGCAACCTTTGGACAAGCAAAGTCAATGAGAAGCCAGATTCACTTAACAACGGTGTTACCAACTTAACAATTGCAGTGATTCATTTAAACAGCTGTGACAAGAAAGGCCACAAAATGAGGGAAAATGTATTTAACCATTGTCTCTCTTAGCAACAGAAATGTTGGGCTCAATTGTGGTCATAAGTCAAGGACTATCTACCTGTATATATGGCATTTACTTCTTTATGTTAATAGCAATAGCAATAACACTTATACTTATATACGGCTTCACAGTGCTTTATAGCCCTCTCTAAGCGGCTTACAGAGTCAGACTATTGCCCCCAACAATCTGGGTCCTCATTTTACCCACCTCGGAAGGATGGAAGGCTGAGTCAACCTTGAGACTGGTGAGATTTGAACTGCCAAATTGCAGGCAGCCGGCAGGCAGCAGAAGCAGCCTGCAGTACTGCACTCTAACGACTGTGCCACTCTTAATATTACAAACTTTGGAAAGGAATCGCCTTCTATTTGCTATATCTGTCCACCAATCTTTAAAGTAGACAAACCAAGATTATTAATTTATAATTTCTCCCTTGATTGTATGCTCTTTCCAAAACACGCATTCCAGAAGGTGCTGCCTTTCTACGGTGTTTTTCTACGGCCTCCTTTCTTGAACACAATTGCCAATACAGACCCTGTGAATAAAGAGACAGGCCAGAGCAACAGTACCCCTTCCTTGCTGACTTGGGGAAATCTGCTTTCACCATTGAAACATGGTCCCCTGAGTTCACCACAGGGAAGGTCTCCTGGCTGGGAACAGAGCAAAGATTACAAAAGCTGTCTTTTATTTATTTTCCAGCCTACACATTCACTCGCTCAGCTAGAGCCACCACATCCCTTGTAAAGGCACAGAAATTAAAGCAGTTTTGTGAGGCTTTGGAGGGCACAGCTCTCATGTAGCCAAAGATATATCAGAGGAGAAGGGTATGGGACAGTTAAAAAGCTAGAATGCTTTATTTCCACACAGTAGTTCAATGGGGCTTAAGCCTTTTAAGCCAGTGCTTGCTGTAAATGAAGGAACTCCGAACACAGGAGTAACACACCGCTGCTGTGTGGCATTCTGAGATCCCATAAAACATTTCGTTCTCTCAGCTGGCTTGAGCTTGTCAGAGAAGACGGATACCTCAGAAATGTTGTGCTATTTGTTTCTTGACTAAATGAGGAGGAAATAAAAAAAAGAGGAAGATAATTTTTCTAGGAAATAATTTCCCAATTGTTAGTGAAGATATGACACAGTCATTTCCTGAGTCATTCCATCCAGCCCTTGCATTATACTAGCAGCAAATGTATTCTCCTACCTATCATTTATAGCTTGCTGTGTTTGTCTTTTATCAAGATCCTAAGATTGCACTTTCAGGTTTTCAGCTGTTATTGGCTAAATCGGTGGTTCACAACCTTTTCTTCACCATGGACTATGGCCACGGAACCCCCAAGACTTAACTCAAGATTTAAGTCATAACATTTCTTCAAGACTTCACAGATTCTTTGTGTCAACATCACATACCCCTCCCCTCCCAGGGTCTGTGGACTAGAGGTGGTATTCAGCCAGCTCTGACCAGGTCTGGAGAACTGGTAGTGGAAATTTTGAGTAGTTTGGATAACCGGCAAATACCACATCTGGCTGGCCCCGCCCCCACCTATTCTCTTCCTCCCAAGTCCCAGCTGATTGGAATCCCAGCTGATCGGCTGGGTATTCTTCTGTTGCCCTGCACAGGAGAATGTAGCTGGAAAGCAGGTTTATGGGGTGGGGAGGAAATGGAGATTTTACAGTATCCTTGTCCTGAAGTGGGAAGGGAATGGGGATTTTGCAGTATCCTTCCACTGCCTAGTAAAAAAATAATAATGAATTCCACCATTGCCGTGGACCACAGGTTGAGAACCACCGGGCTACATAATAAAATGTGGATTGGTTTTTGTATAATAAGATATGCAAATCTGTACTGTATTATAAATTTATTATGCATGAGCAGATCATTAAAGGTTTGTTTTTAACAATTATGACTTTTAAAAAAATAGCTGAGCATCAGGTATGAAAATGGCCACCATTCTGTTAAATTCTCTCTTAGATCCACTTCCATAGTACCAATAAGGAAGAACGTGACTGATTTATTTGCTCCAAATAAATATGATATAGCAATTAATCTAAGGACATTGTAAAGGATGTTAAAACTTAAATGGCAATTTTCAGACCCTGTGAGAATGAGTTACAAGAAATCTCAAGGTTCAAGAGAGAAAAAAAACACCTTCTCCTGTGCCAGAGTATTTCAGCTTTATCTGGGAGAGGGAACTATTTGCAGATTTGATGCAATCTTAAGAAGAAGCCATGCATCAGAAAGATCTGCAAACAAGAAGAGAGTATCAGAATATTGCTCTCGAAGTACAGAATTTTGAAAAGGTCAGATCAGCAATATACATGCCAAATAAATGTTGCCGTGAAAATACATAGCCATATCTCCCATTTATGGATCACCACTGTAGATGAAGGTCAGAATATAAACCCTTATCAAATTCCTGGTTTCACCATGTATCTGTTCAGCTCGCTGTCCCATTCCCCCACCCCAAAATTCACAATGACATACAAAAAATTGCTGACACAAGGATGCTCTGTGCAATCTGCTTCAATCTTCACCAAGGAATAGCATGGAAAGAAGCATTTTTAATTTTGCTTCCAGTATGCAATAAACAAGGGACGTGGTGGCTCAGTGGCTAAGACGCTGAACTTGTCGATCAGAAAGGTTGGCAGTTCAGCGGTTCGAATCCCTAGTGCTATGTAATGGAGTGAGCGCCCATTCCTATTCCAGATTCTGCCAATTTAGCAGTTCCAAAGCACGTAAAAATAGGGACCACCTCTGGTGGGAAGGTAACAGCATTCCGTGCGCCTTAGGCATTTAGTCAGGCCAGCCACATGACCATGGAGACATCTTCAGACAATGCTGGCTCTTCGGCTTTGAAACAGAGATGATTATTGTCCCACGGAGTCAGGAACGACTAGCATATATGTGCAAGGGGAACCTTTACCTTTATACAATAAACTGGCAAATGTATTGCTACTGTGTAATGGTTATCTTTGCTTCTCCTCTCAATCCCTTTTCCTACTGAAACATTTTTTAAAAACAGTACAGGTAGCCTTCGACTTACAACAGTTTGTTTAGTGACCGTTCAAAGTTACAACAGCAATGAAAAAAGTGACCTAGGACTGTTTTTCACACTTATGACCGCTGCAGCATTCCAAAGATCATATGATCAAAATTCAGATGCTTGGCATCTGACTCATATTTATGACGCTTGCAATATCCCGGGATCATGTGACCACCTGTTGTGACCTTCTGACAAGGAAAGTCAATGAGGAAGCCAGATTCACTTAACAACCATGTTACTAACTTAACAACTGCAGTGATTCACCTATCAACTCTGGCAAGAAAGTTTATAAAATGGGGCAAAACTCACTTAACAACTGTCTCACTTAGCAACAGAAATGTAGGGCTCAACTGTGATTGTAAGTTGAGGACTACCTGCAGTTCCAAATCAAGAGAAATTCTCTTTTCCTTTATCTAAGAAAGCGAGAAATCGGTATCCCAGGTTAGGGAAGAAGAGGAATTCTCATTCTGGGTACATGACATATGGTAGCAAAGAATAAAGCTAACTATATGTAACCAAGTAGTGTAGAGTTATTTTCTGAGTGGCATGGTGGCCAAGAGGTGGAGCTCTCACCTCACAATCAGGAGGCTGTGAGTGCAATCCTAGGTGTGATAAACATTTATATCTCTGAGCACAAAGAGAAAATATCTGCTGTGAACTCCACATAGGCGTCAGGAAGGGCATCTGGCCAGTAAATGTTCAGCGACATTTAGTCGCCATAACTCCACCTCAATGCAAGGGACTAGAATATCGTTAAAAGGGAAAAAAAGATTATAGAGTTATTGGCTACCCAAGCATTTGCCTTTTACTCTGCAATCAAAGTTGAATGTTCACAGCTTAACTAATTAAGGCACTAATAAAAAGTTTGCAACCTAAATTTCTTCTTCTTAGAAAACCTATATAGTTCTTTCTGCTCAGCTGCAGCTTTCAATAAAATAAATTTAAATTTAGTCATTTTAGGACAAGAAAAGCTGCAGTAGAGTTGGGAGGAATTAATGTAAAGTTAATTTTAGAATGAGTAAACGTAGTCCTCGACTTATGAACAAAACTGAGCCCAAAGTTTTATGTTGCTAAATGAGAAATAGGTTGAATTTTGCCCCATTTTATTACATTTCTTGGCCACATTTGTTAATTAAATCACTTAGCTGTTAAATTAATAAGTGAATATAGTTTCCCCAGAGGGTTGCAAAAGGTGATCACATGACCCAGGGATACTGCAGCTGTCATAAATGTGAGTCAATTGCCAAGTGTCTGAATATAAATCATGTAACCATGGTCATAAGTGTGAAAAATGGTCATCAGTCACTTTTTTCAGTGCCAATCTAACTTTGAACAGTCATTAAATGAATGGTTGTAATACCTGTATGGAATTTAAGTGAAGGCATGGCTCATGTAAAATGTGATCTGTATTATGAATAGGTGCACTTTCTTCTTTGACCACACTTCTACCCTGGGCCCATTATGTTCCCTAAGATGCACATATGATTCTCGTTCCTCTCCCGATTTGAGCATCCATCTGTCGAAGGCATCCATGTGGGCTTTTCCTTGATTTCCAAATTAGTGGCGGTAGCTTACGTTGTCAAAGTACAAATAAAACTGGGAGAAAAGGCAAACCTTAAAACAATTATAGCACATTTTAAATGTTGAATGTAAGATGCCTTCATATAGTTTAGAGGATATTTTGTAGTGAAATTCAGAGATTGAAGATGATATTAAACAATGGGGATATGCATGTGTGCATATAAGATGTGCATACGCTCATCTTTTTACATATTTGAGAAACATATTCAGATAGGTGATGATAGACAGACAGACAGACCAACATCGCCCACGCTCAGGTCACAGCAAATCAACATTCCCCATTTTATATATCGGGATTGCTGCTCGCAGAATTGTCAGATTGAAAATTCTGCTGTCCCAATATATGGAAAGGACACCGGTTTCAGAAAAGCTGGTTTAAATTTCTTTTAAAATGAAAGCTACAGCATCTCAAGGCTCAGAACACTCATTTATGACAGCACAGGATTTTTTGCTGAAGCTGAAATGACAATTGTAGAACACTGTCATACTGATACATCTTTTGACTGATGACAGCAGCATACAAAACAGTGCAAGTCTGAGACTTTTAACTTGAAAACTTGGGGAAAGTGACATTAGACCTAGAGATGGCTCAAATAAACTAGGCCATGCTACCAGTTCTGAATACTATCATAGCAAAAAGGGATGACCCTTAAAATAAAACAAAAAACAAAAGAGTAGGTTTTTTTTTAAGATTGCTTACATTTTATAAGCCATTTGCCCATCTAAATTAAGCCTGTCAGCAGTTTATCTAACTATGAAGCACTATGAAGATTCACTATTGGAACACAAAAGTCCAAAGGGATGAAAGTTGGCTCTCTGCCCATCTGCAGATGGAAAGTCTTTTTGTTAGTCCACAAAAGAAAGTCCCTCTGACAGAAGCATCAGAGTCCTGCTTTTCAGCAATGGCTGCAGGCAGAGGAAATTAAGGGACTACTTACAGTTTTCTGTGTGTCTGTGTGTATCTCCCACTGTGTGTGTGTGTGTGTGTGTGTGTGTGTGTGTGTGTGTGTGTGTAAGAGACGAAAGAAAGAAAGAAAGAAAGAAAGAAAGAAAGAAAGAAAGAAAGAAAGAAAGAAAGAAAGAAAGAAAGAAAATAGTAAACAGTAGCAGAGTTGGAAGGGACCTTGGAGGTCATCTAGTCCAACCCCCTGCTCATGTAAGAGATCTGTACTAGGGATTCAAATCACCAAACTGCTGACCTTTCTGATTGACAAGCTCAGTGTTTTAGCTACTGAGCCACCTAGTCAGGCACAGACAGATAGACAGACAGACAGACAAGGAATATAACCTAACATAAACCAAGATTTATGGTTAATGGGGCAGCAAAGTATATAATGTAACACTATATTAAACTATACCTGGATAGAATTTTTCCATATAGTAGTTTAGAATATTAAAACAGTCAAGAAAAACTATTATGATAGTCTACTCTTCTTGACTTGTATTTTTTTAATTCAGGGCAAGGGAAGGCTTTTAAGCTCCCATCTGTCAACAAAACAGCTGCTTGCACCACTACAGCTTCTGCCAAAGTTGATACTGTATCTTTGTGCCATATAGTTTTTGCAACACCACAATCTATAGAGTATTCATCTTTATGCATTTTACCCTACCCAAAATATGGTTTGGGGGACTTTCAGGTTTTGACAATTACAGAAGGTGAGATGCTCAATTTAGGATTTAGTAGCACCTTCCTAAGGATTTCTTTTTAACCAAAGTACAAAAGATTCACATCCAAATCAGCATCAAACCAACTGGGTACAACTAAGTAATCACACATGCCACTCTTTCTCAGCCTAACGTCCTGAAAATAATGTCTGTAGTTCCTTCTGTTACAGTCCGGGTTTAAGGTCTTACTCTGTTATGGAGCACAATCAGAGGTGGATGTCACAAACTGTAACAACCAGTTCGCCCAGCACCGGAAATGTGAGCACGCATGCGTGCGGCATCAAAACACGCATCAATTCACTCTCAGGCACCTTCTCCCCATGCATACAGCGTCAAAAAACACAGCGATATAGGACAGGATTGCACCCAGAAGGTTGCAACTATTAGTTCATTCAAATAGTCCAAACCGGCTGCAGCCACCACTGAGCTCAATGGATCACTTTGGCCAGTTGTTCTCACTTACTCTAACACAGCCTATGTTCATAGGCTTCTTCTTCTTCTTCTTCTTCTTCTAATTTTATATATATATATATATATATATATATATATATATATATATATATATATATATATATATATATATATATATATATATATATATATATATATATATATATATATATATATATATATATATATATATATATATATATATATATATATATATATATATATATATATATATATATATATATATATATATATATATATATATATATATATATATATATATATATATATATATGCAACATTAAAAAAATAAAAATATGGTTTTCTGCCTGCATGGTCTTCTGTGATAAGCCGAAGGACAGAAAGAGGGAGTAGTGACCTTCCTCCCATATTTAAGCATACCAGGGGTTGTAACACAAATACATACCTATTTCCCTGGCTCAACTGATAAGGAAGAGAACCCGTGGCTTAGTGTTTAAGACTCCTGCCTAAGATATATACAGCCCGGGTTCTAATCCCAGTAAGGGTATGGCTAGCTGATGAGAGCTTATTAGCTCGAAATAGATCTATCCTAGTCTCCCTTTATTTATTTATCAGTACAATTACAACACAAATATAAAAAGGCAACTGTAAAAATAAAAATATGGTTTTCTGCCTGCATGGTCTTTGTGATAAGCCGAAGGACAGAAAGAGGGAGTAGTGACCTTCCTCCCATATTTAGTCATACCAGGGGTTGTAACACAAATACATACCTATTTCCCTGGCTCAACTGATAAGGAAGAGAACCCGTGGCTTAGTGGCTAAAACTCCTGCCTAAGATATATACAGGCCGGGTTCTAATCCCAGTAAGGGTATGGCTAGCTGATGAGAGCTAATTAGCTCGAAATAGATCTATACTAGTCTCCCTTTATTTATTTATCAGTACAAATATAACACAAATATATAAAAAAAGGCAACATTAAAAAAATAAAAATATGGTTTTCTGCCTGCATGGTCTTCTGTGATAAGCCGAAGGACAGAAAGAGGGAGTAGTGACCTGCCTCCCATATTTAGTCATACCAGGGGTTGTAACACAAATACATACATACATACATACATACATACATACATACATACATACATACATATATATATATGCTGGTTTTGTTGTATTCAGGTCTTTTCCCGTGTAAGGTTGAGATTAAAAGCCCACGCTTGAAGATGGCAGGTGAGATCCTGCCAAAACGTTGCAAAGACAATCTCAACCTTACACGGGAAAAGACCCGAATACAACAAAACCAGCATACCTACACCCATGAAAATCTACGAAAGACACACACAGAGAGAGAGAGAGAGAGAGAGAGAGAGAGAGAGAGAGAGAGAGAGAGAGAGAGAGAGAGAGAGAGAGAGAGAGAGAGAGAGAGAGAGAGAGAGAGAGAGAGAGAGAGAGAGAGAGAGAGAAACAGAAACAGAAACAGAAATATAAAATTTATATGACCCTCATTTCATTGTCTAGCGATTCTGGGTGGCTTTCAAATATCATAAAAGTAAAGGTTTAAAACATTAAAATATTAAATAAATAGAGATTAAGTAAGTTAAAAAACAGAATACTTTGGAGTCAAAGTGGGATTTTCTTCCTAATCCAATAACCACCTCCAGTATGAAACACCCCATCAGGGCACCAAGCTACTCAACAAAGTCAGGGTTTGAGGCTCCTACAGAAGACCAAGAGGATGGTGGCAGATCTCACTTCAAGCAGCATGATATTCCAGAAGGTGGGAATCACGGTAGAATAAGCCCTTCTCCTGGATCTCATATTTCACAGGGCAGGAGCCATGGAAGAAAAGCCCCTTCTCCTGGATCCCACCAGCCAGAATTCCTTGACAGATGGAGTCTGTAAGATACCACTTCTGCTGGAATGAATGGGCCAGTCCAGGGGTGGTTTCTGCCTGGCTTTACGGCTGGTTTGCATGTGCATGCAATGTGCACGCATGTACAGTTCAATTAAAATTGTTCTGTGCATGCACAGAACTAAAAAACAAGATGGCGGCGATGAGGGAACCGGTTCAGGGGTGTGGCAGGCCTGGATTGCTGCCGGTTCCAGCAACCCAGGCTGCCATATCACTACCAGTTCGGTCAAACCTGGCCAAACCGATAGGAACCCAACCCTGGGTTAGTCCCATTGATGTGAGACCGTTCCTCGGGTAGTCTGGATCCATGCCACAAAGTCCAAATATTATATATCTTTTCAAATTTGGTGACCAAGTCAAATACAACAAATATATAACAAATCTAAACCAATATTTAAAAATAGGATGTGTTCTATGCCGAATTTCACTTTCATCTCTGTTTTATTTAACTTTGGTGGTAAGTTTTGAAAGTGGACATGTTGGAACGCATCATAGTTTTGTTTTGGTCTTAACTTCTGCATCAGATTTACTCCAATATATTTTATATGCCAAGCACAAAGTTTTGGATTTCACAGGTTGAAGTCATATAAAGACAAAGAGTGGTGGGATTTTGTTCACTGGTACAAGGAGCAATATGGTAAACACCAACCAAGCAGACATGATTTCAAAAGATCTATACAAATTAAAGTCTGGACAGCAGCTGATCACAAAGTCCTCTGCTTGAAGCGTACGGAACTCCTACGCATTGTAGACTAGATACAGTTGGATGTATACATGTATATTATATGGATGTTTGGATGGATGGATGCAGCGGTGGGTTTCACATTTTGTTACCATGAATTCGCCCCCCCCCCCCCGCCCCAGAGATGGGATTCAGCAGGTTCTGACCAGTTCTGGAGAACCGGTAGCGGAAATTTTGAGTAGTTTGGAGAAGCAATAAATACCACCTCTGGCTGGCCTCGCCCTCATCTATTCTCTGCCTCCCGAGCCCCAGCTGATCGGGAGGAAATGGGGATTTTCCCCTGGAGTGGGGAGGGAATGGAGATTTTGCAGTATCCTTCCCCTGCCACGCCCACCAAGCCACACCACACCCACTAAGCCACGCCCACAGAACCGGTAGTAAAAAAAATTGAATCCTACCACTGCCCCGCCCGTGTGCGTGTGCCCCTTCTGCACATGTGCCCAGCCTTCCGCACATGTGCTTTGCTCATGCACATGCATGTGTCTGGCCTAAAAAATGTGCCTAAATAGGACAGCATTGAGCCAGAGCGGGTGGGGAGGCCCACACGCAATTTCTGCTACTGGTTCAGGAGAACCAGTCTGAACTGGCTGAATACCACCACTGGACGGATGGATGGATGGATGGGTATTTATCAATCTTAGCAACTTTAAGACCCATGGACCTCAATTCTGAGACTGCCCCAGCCAGCTGGGAGTTGAAATCCATCTATCTTATAATGTACCCAAGGTTAAGAAGCACAGGTACTGATCCTGTACATCAATTTGTTAGGTGCTGATATCTTCATAAAAAGAAGGAACAATATCCCAATAAGCATTCTTTTTAATCCTTTGTGAAAATACATTTTGTGTTTACTTTTTTTGAACTGCAGAGCTTAAAAGTCTAACAAGTATTAACAGCATCTAATATATACAGAAATATATGAATGAATGGGTTTTATTGTCATAAGCCCAAAACCTTGTTATACACCGCCCTCTGGTGGCCTCAGTAGAGGAAAAAACAAGCTAATGTTTAAACACAAATAGGCTTCTTGGAAAACAAAATATGATGTTCACTGGAAAACAATGCACCAAAGACTTCATGATGATAACAGTTTATAATGTATCTTAAAATGTGGCTAGCATCTCCATACCAACGATGTGATATGATTTACAATGTTACAGGGGGGGGGGGGAATCCAAATTTGCTTTCAGCTGCATAACCTGTAGAATAGCTTGTGTTCTATAAGGAATTTAAGGAGTGCTGTTTTTAATCTTTCATGAGAAAAGCTACTCACTTTCAGAAAATTAAATAATACAAGTACCCATTTCAGTTAATAAGTTGGAATTAACCTTATCTGACATCAACATCAAAAAGTACATGGTAAGCTTTTAGCAGAAACTAGCACCCTAAATAATTGACAAAACTCCATGTCACAGAGAGATTACATTGATCATTCCTTGGAAAATATTTTTTTCTTAAAAGAGGCAATATATTTGATGACCTAATTGTCAGTCACAATGCAAACTGATCTTCCTCAGTAGATAGGAATAGGTATAGCATACATACTTACCATGACTAGGAAATTTGGCTATGGGCTTCAGTGATTCAGAAAACACATTGGCCAATCACTCAGAGGCTAATTGATTCAATGTGGTTACTGAGGTCAAAGAAAGACTCTGAAAACTGAATTATATCTTCCTTTGAGAAGCTTAAGTTATAATTTTTTAAAATCGCTTTTCACAAGATGGGATGAGACACTTAATAAATCATTTAAGAGTGATGATACCATTTCTACTTCAAAGAAATAGATGCAGAGATTTTAGGAAAGGGGTTCTTTAAATCTTGTTTTTTTTAAAAAAAAAATGAAGAAACTGACATTTTTATTTGCTTCCCTTTAAAAATATAAAACAACATTGCAGGAATATTCGAAACTTGTTTATGAAAATGAACACTGTCTTACTTTAGACATCAAAGCAAAGGAGGTTTTGCCTAAAACAATCTTAAACCTTTCAAAATCTATCCTGTTTGTTGGACAATAGCAATGAAATTGGCAAAGGATTAGCTTAGAGCTCTCTATAGATTCAAAACCTGTCAACCTATGGGAAGCTTTTTGTGGATTATGGGAGTGTCAGCCTCTATATCGCTAGTTTGCTATTGGCTGCCACAGTAACAGGGAGGGAGGGGGGTTATGGTATTTGGGAGGGGAATTGTGCTGGAGGAGATATCTCGAAAGAGGGAGTTTTGTTCTCACCATCTTCTGCGCATGCTGAAGGCTCATGTTTGGGTTTGGTCAAGGCCAACCATCTCTGCATACCAGCTGGATGAGGCCACCTGAAGATACACCCCAGATGACACCCTTGGGGTTGGAGATTGGACATTTAGGCTGGGGTAACTGGGGGGGGGGAGGGATTTGGGTAAACTTTTGATGTGTACAAGTTCACGTCTTTTTGCCTCAGATCTTGCTTCACTTTCGCTGTTTTCACTTCATATCCAGTAAAAGTACCTTTTCTCTAAACCAATGGAGTTGGGGGTTTCCTTTTTTTGGATTTTGAAGGAGGCACACCTGACAGGAAGACTGTGAGTTCTAGTTCTACCTTAGACATGAAAGTTGGCTGGTGACTTTGAGCCAGTCATACTCTCTGAGTCCAATCTACCTCACACAAGTCACCTCTCTTGCAGGAGCTGCATTACTTCCCAATTTGTTTTCTGGTCCAATTAAAGTTACCTTTAAAGTCCTACATGGCTTGAGACCATGTATTTGAAGAACTACCTTTTCCCATTAACATCTACCCTGATCCACAGGGTGCAGGGAGGCAAGATATGTTATAGGTCCTCTCTATTAAGGAGGTAGGGGACACGGTGGCTCAGTAGCTAAGACACTGAGCTTGTCGATCAGAAAGGTTGGCAGTTCGGCAGTTTGAATCCCTAGTGCCAGGTAACGGAGTGAGCTCCCGTTACTTATCCCAGCTCCTGCCAACCTAGCAGTTTGAAAGCACATAAAAATGCAAGTAGAAAAATAGGAACCACCTTTGGTGGGAAGGTAAGTATTCCATGCACCTGCAGCATTCAGTCATGCCGGCCACATGACCAGGGAGACATCTTTGGACAGTGCAGGCTCTTCGGCTTTGAAACAGAGAGGTGAGCACCACCCCTAGAGCACCACCCCTAGAATTGGAAACGACTAGCACATATGTGTGAGGGGAACCTTTACCTTTTTAATAAGGAGATACATCTAATGGGTCCAAGAAGAAGGGCCCTTCTGTGGTGGCTTCCTGCCTATGTACATAATTCCTATGGAGATAAAATTGGTCCCCATTCTGATACTTCTTTAAAATGTTTGAAGATATTGTTTTGCCACTGTGCCCTTATTATTTAGCTTTGAACTTATACAGCTTAATTCACTGCAACATGCTTGTGTTAAACACCAGTTTTGTTTTGACTGTATACCGAATGTTATTTTGCTAATCACATTTTATACTTTGCATTATATGTTTTATAATGTGCTTGGTTATTAGGCACCAATCTATTTCAATAAGGTTACACCATGTTTAATTGATCTAACCTTCCCTGACTTTTATCAGATCTTTTAATGGTTTAGAATAACTTCTTGATTACTCAACTTACTTTTCACCAGTCTCATCACACAGAATAAGTAAGTGTGATGAACAATATTGACCATTTACCATCATAAAATACACACACACACACACACACACACACACACACACACACACACATATACACATTACTATTTGTAAGAAACTGGTCATTTCTCATTTTCCCATTTAGCTGAGGAGCCAAGATTACTTAACCTTAAGAGATTAAATGTTAATGTACTCATTAAATGTGTACTTATTCATCATATGTGACGATATGGAAAGGCAGAATTGGCTAAACTCTCTAAAGCAACTCCTGGTCCGTAGACTAGCAATGGGCCATGACATGCCAAAAACTGGTCCATGCAAACAAGCAAAGCCCCATCCACAGGACGCAGGCAGCACACAAAACCACAGCCCCTCTGGAAAAGCCTCTCTTTACAGACCAATCCCTGGTGCCCAAAAGGCTGGGGGGCACTGCTTTAAAAGGTACTGTTATGTTTGCAGCTACTTTGTCACTGTTTTATGGTTGAGGCTAAGGAGGACAGCTTTTGTAGCCCTGGGATTTGATTCAGAAACATACTCCGTGGAGACACAAATGTAGTATCTGTCTCCAATTCTTTAAAGCAGCATCTTTAAAGCTGCATCTTTTCTCAAGGTCCTAAGTGAACTTTGGTCTTATATATATATATATTTAAACCCATACCTGAAGCACCGCACAATCCAAAAGACACCATATATTTTATTTGAAACAAGTTAAGAAAAGAATCACTTGATCAGCCTTTCGGTTGAATGTTCACCTTTTGGATGCCCCTTCGTAATATGCGGACCTGTCTCAAAGAAATTTTGGAAAAGATGTATTACTTGCTTTTTAATAAATGAATGCAGAGGGAAATGCAAGAGGGAAAAGCAGAAGGAATATTCTTGTTCTTAGTATTATATATCAAAGTTCCCCACTACAAGAGAGAGCTATGGGATGAATGGTGAGCAAGAACCATGAAAAAGCAATGAATACAATAATGAAATGAATTTTTATTCAGAAAGAGAGGGAGGGAGGGAGGGAAATCTGTCTTATTTTGAGGCCATCATGCAGAAATGGAAGATAATGGGTTAGTGTGATTCTTAGGTCAAAGGGTAATTTTTCCATCAATAAAATCTCCTGCAATCAGTCCAACTTGGCTATCTCTTAACCATTATCCTGGGATTTCTAAAATTGATTTATTGAACCTGAAGAAGCAGAAAAACACTTTTGCAAGTCCAAAGCCAACCATTAAGTAGCTACCATACATCATGAGATTTTTCTTGCCCAACAGTGGCACTAATAGAATTACTTATAACTTATAAAGAACAGAAATGAGATTCTCTGCACGTATTTTAGGTTTCAAATATGCCTATGGATGCCCCCACCCTTATTTACTCCACTTTGTTCCTTATACGTTTGATAACAGGCACCTTTTCTTTTTTTTCAACTCTTCAGGAAAATGTGGCTGCATTTCCCTATGCCGGACAAGTTATTGGTCCTCTCGATGAATCAGCCTGTAATTGAATTTAAATGCTGGCTCAGCTTTTAGAACAAAGACAAAAGGATACAAAAAGCACACTGTCCAAAGCTTACATTCCTTTAAATCCCTTTCTGTAAAAATTGATCCAGAAATGTAAATTAAAACATACCCACTTACCCCAGTAAACATAAAAGAGAAATAAAGCCACTATTTTTCACCCTGACTACCTTTTTAAAGCACAAGATCATATAATTTCAGTTGCACATAAATCTAACACAATTTTGTTGCCCAAAGGAGCTTTGGCGTCCTTCTTGGGGTGTGTTCACACATCACGGTGAGCCAAACAAAAACCTACAAAGTAGCATAATAGAAAAGCTCTTGCAGCCATGTATAGAATACGTACTTAAGCAACGTAGGTTCTGCTTTTTAGAAAGTGGATATAAGCAGAAATCCCAGAGGGATGGAAAGTGGGGATCTGTTAATGCGACTATTGCTCTATTCAATATATCACCGGAGCTAAGGAGGTGTAGAGGACACTGTGGTATGTTTGACTTCAGTACCTGTCACAGAGCGCAAAGTAATTAGCAACACATCATGGCACCAGCAAGGATACTATGCACTACAGCTTTGTCAAAGCTTCAATTAGCCAACCAGCATATCTGGAGAAAAACACTACTACATTAAATATATTTATTTCTGCATACTTTGAGTGGTCCTTAAAACATTAGTTTAAAATAATTAGGAAAAGAGAAGTTTTTTTAAAAAAAAATGATACTGAATTTATGTTATTGATTATATTTACATTTAATTTTATTACATATAATACTTATAATGATTTGCTGTTGTGGTGTTAATATTTTAGTCTGCTGATTGGGTCTAAGATTCTGAAAAGCAACATTGGGACTAGCAGTTTCTGAAGTTGCTACCATTTTCCCGAAAATAAGACAGGGTCTTATTTTCTTTTGACCCCCGAAATAAGCGCTTGGCCTTATTTTCGGGGAGGTCTTATTATTTTTGAGGTACAGGAGGCAGCTAGTGTGGTCACCTCATGGCTGCTGCTGTGTTGCAATATTTTCAGGGAGGGCTTATCTTCAGGGGAGGGTTTATTTTGGTGCATAAACTCAAAAGCTTGATTGAGCTTATTATCTGGGGAGGTCTTATTTTAAGGGAAAAGGGATAATCACAATGCACATGGGACACTGTACAGATTTTTTTTTTTTTTACAAAACACAAGCAATGCTTCAAATACATCTGTTACTTGAAGATTGAGCAATGTGTATGGGCAATTGCTCTTCCCATGTACAAATACTCACTATATTAATATTTATGTATGTACCGTATTTATTGGCGTATAACACGCACAGGCGTATAACACGCACCTTCATTTTAAGAGGGAAATTTCAGGAAAAAAAATTTAAATTTCAAATAAAGAACTTTGAAGCAAAATAAGGGTAGCTCAGAACTCTTCAGAACCTGCTGAAGCCTTGCTGCTGAATGGGAAAGCAAAGAAAGGGGCTGCGTTTTCACCCCGCTGAAGCCTTGTTGCCTGCATGGTCATAAAATGGGGAAAAGCTCACTTAACTGTTTTGCTTAACAGAAATGTTGGGCTCAGTTGTGGTTATAAGTGAAGGACTACCTGTACAACATGAGAAAAAATGGATAAAGTTGCTATATTATACAGTAATTTTATATACAATACTTGCATATGGATTCCAGGCATGGACATTGGAGTTATCATGATGAAATGGATAATAATTTGAACATTCTGTTTGCTTCATTAACTATCCTTTTATTAACACTTCAGATTGTGTGTCACATCTGCTGCAATATTTTTCAGTTCCCTAAACTTTAGCTTTCAAAATAGGTTTGACTTGACAAAGCACTACATGATTTATTAAAGATCACTTTGAAACTAAATTGAAATATTCTCACCCTGAAGTGGATATTAAAGGCATATATCAGTTCTTAACCTGTCAGCACTGATTGCTTACTATTTCTACGGAGGCAGTCTCTCACTTCCAGTTTGCTCTAAAACCACTCAAATTAAAATTTAAAAGCACATCAAGGGGAAAGCGATCTTTTCATACTCATCATGAAGGTAATTGAATAAAGCATTAAGGCGCTCAGCCATTTTTCTGTTCAAGCAATTATTATTATCTTAAATAAAAAAACCGAACAGGGAGATATATTGTTTATCAAGTCGAATTCTTGGAGACAGGTGGCATTCCTGTGCCATTAACTCAAGAGGACATACTAATCCCTTTCAGACCACTTTTTTACATATGGACCACTTTTCGACAGTTTTTCACTTATCTGCACATCACATCAGCACATTATTATTTCTGCATCAATACAAGTAATAATTTAAAGATGAAAGAAACCTTAAAACCCAACTGTTATTACTACTACTTTCTACTAGCAACTGAAAGACCTTATTAAGCTTTTGTCCATTCATACGATGTCAATTTCAAACTAGCAAAAAGTATTTGTGGGCTTTTTCATTGAGAAGATGTAATTTGCTTAAATTATAAGAATAGCCTAAAAGCTTCCACATTTTGTCTTTCAATAAGTGGCAAGGAATGTTCTATGCTGGTCTATGGCTCCTGGTTGTTGTTGTTGGTTTTTTTTTGGCAAAACCCACATTTCTTGTGTCAAACTTTAAACTATTATCCGACTTAAATTGTAATAGCTTTTATGCCAATCTATTTTTTTTAAAAAAATTAATTTTTAATTAATTAAAAAAAATTAATTCTAAGATGCCTTGGGTGTTTCTATACCCAGAAAAGCCTGCTACACATTTAATAAAATAAATAAAGGGAAATCTCCATACAAATCTTTGCAAATAGAACAATTTTAATTATAAAGCCTTCCCACTTTAAAAAGCTTGCCTGTTCTGAGCAAGGACCAAACTTTCAATCTAAGTCTCTGTAGAAACTCTTTCCCACCCTGCATTTATTTGTTTGTTTATTAATAGAATGTATATGGTAATTTGATAGAGCCGTGATGGTGAACCTATGGCACGCATGCCGGAAGTGGCGCACAGAGCCATCTCTCCTAGCACACGAGCCATCGCCCGTTTCTCTTCCGGATTCCAGCACTCAGGCCACCTGGTCTTCACATGCACAGGAGCGCCGGAGCACTGCCTAAACCAGGGTTGGTGAACCTTTTCGGCACCGAGTGGATGCGCGCACCAGGTGGCTGCTTTTCTGGTTTCCGGTGCACGCATGCACACCAGCCAGCTGCTCTAGAAACTAGAATACCAAGTGGATGGTGCGCATGTGCTCGCCAGAAACCAGAAGACGAGCCGCCCGGTGTGCGCATGCACTCGGTGCCGAAAAGGTTCACCAATCCTGTGATAGAATGATCAAGTAACTCCCAGCAACCAATAAAAACAGACTATATCCAGATTATACTCTTCCCACCTGTTGTGGCCCAGCAGCGGCCGGCTGAGCTGTTGGTGGACTCTGACAGCTCAGACCATTATGGGACTGCTCTGGAGGATGAGGAAGACTCTGGAGGGTGTTTGGAGTCAGAGCAGGAACTAGAGAGGCCTGTTGGCCACCAGGTGGCATCTGAGCCAGGGAGCAGTGAGGAGGAACAGAGGAAGGTTGTCCCTGAAGTGCGTATGCGTAGAATTGATAGGAGAAAAGAACAGCTGTGGAGAAGACGTCATAGAAGGAAGTAAGGACAGCTAAGGGTGTGGCCCCTTCCAACAGTTTATAGGTGGAGCGACGGGAGGGGAATCTTTGCAGGAAACAACACTCCATTATACGAGCCGTTGAGAAAGCATTCTGTCAGTTTAATCTTGGGTTCTTGAAGATAATTTTCTAGGCTCCTAGCCAAGGGGCGGCATTATCTATGTAATTAGTCATATTCATTGGAATCACGGGCCAGACCACCACCAGGCACCAAATCACCAAATGGTTGATTCCTTGACTCAACTTCATTTTAGTCCAATGGTGAGAGAAGAATCAAGTCTTCACTGACTTCAGGGAGGTTGAAAGGGTAGGACTCCTCTCCCCACCCTCAGATTTTAGCCGGGATGCTACTGCAATGGGCTGGATCAGCTACATAGGAAGAGATCTGGAGCGTGCTCTATCTGACCTACTGGAATAGGAATATATCCTCATAAAGAGGGGGTTCTACTAATAGCCTAATCTTGTGTCAGATAGGATATTATAGATGATAACAAGCACCTTGATTGTACCCAGGAGCAAATGGGGGACAGCAACACTCATGAAAACCACAGTGTTAACATGGGCAAACTGTGAATCACCCAAAATTGTACGTATTGCTACATTCTGGAAGTTGCATCTCCCAGACGGAATTCTAGATGATATTGATCTAGAGCACATTGAAGCCATCCAATACAGAAATGACTAGTGCATGAGTGACAGTAAGCATGACTCCCAGGAAAGGGTGCCATTGAAACACCAGATGAATTAATGAAAAGGTTCCCCTGATCACAGATGCCACCCATTCTTTTAGCAGGAAGGGTAGATATACTCTTTCTCTTGAGAGCAGGCAACAGAATTTCATTTTTAATGTGGGCATGTGCTTGCAATTAAAAAAATGACAATAAAGTCACATTATCTTATCATCTTCACACTACTGTCTTGCAAATCATGACTCTGATGCGAAAGAATTCTTGATAAAGTAGCCAAGATACACCCGGAATATAGGTCTCCATAGATCAAAAGGTGAGCATCTCAGCAGCTGCCAGAATTTGCCACCTCCCGTTCGGAAGAGGGACTGGTGACTATCTTTCTTACTGGGAAGTGGTATCAGGGATTCCACAAATAAACTGAATAGAATAGAATAGAATAGAATAGAATAGAATAGAATAGAATAGAATAGAATAGAATAGAATAGAATTCTTTATTGGCCAAGTGTGATTGGACACACAAGGAATTTGTCTTTGGTGCAAATGCTCTCAGTGTACATAAGGAGAATAAAAATACATTCATCAAGAATAAAAAGATACAACACTTAGTGACAGTCAAGGTTACTAATAAGCTATCAAATCGTCCTAGGAAACAAATAAAAACAATATGTTGAAAGATAACAAGCAGCATGGTTATAGTAATAAGTTGGAAGAGATAGATACTAGTAAGGAAGAGAAGAATAATAGTAATACAGTCTTGGTCCCATATTAAATCAATCAGGCAATGAGGGCAGCGCCAGCAAAGGGTCCAGAGGAAACCCACACCAGCTTAACGACTCAACCCAATCAGAAGGAAGAAGTCTTACTGGCTCCAGTTAGGTTTACGTCTGGGTAACGGTTGCACTCAGCGCCCCGAGAACCTCGCAGCACCGCCCTGCCGCCTCTGCTAAAGAGATGCATTTGCTGCGGCCTGAGAAATAACCAATACAAACGGCCAGGCAACCGCAGGGCTGATTGCTAACGCCGCGGCGGCAGAAGTTGTGAAACTTCTGCTAGTTTTACTCTCCCTCGTTCTCTCCTGCTCGCCGAATCCCACGCAGACGGGACTCTGCTCTCTCCCACGGCCGTGCCAGCCTCTTCCCCTCTTCCCTCCGGCTCCGGAGCGGCAGGTGGCGCCGTCCGTGGTTCGCACAGGAAGGCAGCCTGGCGGCGGGTAGCTTGGGAGGAGGCCCGCTGGTCAAAGGACGGCGGGGCGGGGTTCCAGCTTGGACTCTGGCCGGCGGAGTGTTGCAGGCAGGTCGGAATGGGGCTGTGCCTGCCCTGCCTGGGGGGAGCCGCCGACCAAGTGGTGGAGACGCCGGACCCAGTAAGTGGGGCGACATCGGGTTGCCGAAACTCGCTCCGTGGCGGCTGGGGGTTTCTCCTCCCGTTTGGCTTTTCTGGGCAATCCCAGGTGTCGTTCAGCGTCCGTCTTTCCGAAAAATTCCAATATTTTTTTTTTAATCCTCCTTTATACAGCATCTCTAAAATGCCCTTAAACCTTAGCCGAGCTTGTCCCCCCACCCTCTTTGTTTATTAATTATTAGATTACGTATTAAAAATACAACAGCTTTGAAGTACGAGCAAAGCCCGGGGTTTTTCCAAAACCGAGCCCTGTTGAGTTTACTTACTCCCAGGTTCCGCCTTGTAATATTAAAAAAACAACAACAACCACTATGTGTTTTGTGGTCCAAATTTAACTGCTTAGTTCAGGATCAATTATTCTTTTCACAGGTAAGAGCGTGTGTCTGTTTTATTATTTACTTATCTTGCCTTTGTGCACTGGACGAGCTCGATCAGTGTGTATCCAAAGGTCCAACATTGCAGTGCCTGTGCTACATAAGCACAAAAAAAATAAAAAATAACAATGACAGTGCCATCTTTCAAAAAATGCCAAAGGGAGAATAAAACGTAGGATGCGTAAGCCCTGCTGGGAAAAAAGCTCGTTTGTTTTCAAAACATTTGATTTATTCCCGGGAATCTCAAATAATTGCTTGGTTGCACGTATAGCTTCCGACCTCTTTATAAAGGAAGTGATCTGGATAGGAATGACACTCTATGGAGTGTTTGGGGTGGCATGAGAATATTCTGGTGTGTGTACCGACTGATGGAGAGTTAATAAAATCTTAGCTGCAAGCAAAAGCAAGTCCTTCGTTTTCTATGATTGGGTTTTATTGCAAAGTTGGTGTGCATAGCATTGGAGGTTTGATTGAAAAACTGAGGAGATGCCAGATAGTCGTGTGAGTTCAAGTTAATGTGGGTTAATGCAACGCTGTGGCTCACTTCAAGGCTTACTGAAAGGTTCTCACACAATAACTTCCTTATTTCAGAAGAGTCAAGTAACTCGTTTTCCTTTAATAAACAAAGTCCAAAATTTTAGGGATTGGGAGTCACATGTGTTGGAGAACATGCTGTGGGCTTGGTATTCAGCCTATTCAGAAAAGAACTGTGATAGGACCCTACTAATTTAAAGCCCTTCGTAGCACGGAGCCAGAATATTTGCAGAAAGATTTTTCTGCCTGAAGTTATCTCTGCCCATCTGAAAAATTACAACTGGGTTAGTATGCTTCAGATCACATCTTTTTTTTTCTGCCTCTGCCGTCTGGAATAGCATTTACACAGGGGTGGGCTGATAGGGGTTTGCACCGATTCGGATGATCCTCTAGCTAGGATTGTGTCCAGTTTGGTGAACCCCCAAATGCTGCCCCTGGCTGGCTCCGCCCACCATCCCTCCCAGGAGTTTTATTTTTATTTATTTATTTTAATTAGATTTCTAGACCGCCCCCTCTCCCCGAAGGGACTCGGGGCGGTGTACAGGTATAAATTTAAAAAACCATACAAACAATAGTACACATAGCTAAAATTAGATTAAATAGCCCCTGTACGAATTTATAAAAATTAAAAACTTAGACCATAAAACCAATCATTAAAATTTAAAAATAAAGCTGAGGTGGGAAAGCTGGAATTAGGCCAGGAGTCTCCACGTGGCCTGTTCATCATGCCAGGTAAGTGCAGGGTCCACATGGAGGCTCAGGGAGGGGGGATAAACGGGCCTACCGGAGGTTCCGGAAGTCCCGAAACGGGCCTGGGGGAAGCAGGGAAGCCTTTCCAGAAGTCCAAGGAAAGCCTCCGGAGTCTGGGGAGGGTGAAAACCACCCCCCTCCACCATGATGAAGGAGGGCAACTAGGCCATGGCCACACCCACCCAGCAATGGGGCAGCGAACCTGTTGTTGCAATTTTTGAAGCCCACCCCTCCATTTACCCCAAAGTTTGCAAAATTTTGACCCTGTCTGACTTTAGCAGCGTCCTAAAGTCTCCACTTTTTCCACAGTGGTGAGCCAGGACAGTGTGTGAGCCACTATTCAGTTGTTTGTTGACAATTGTTTGCCTTCTACCCTACCCACTCTGACGTAGCCATCCCTATATATTGTTTATGTTATTGTTTTTAATCATTGATAGCCACCTAGAATTGTATATAAGAGATCAGCTGTAGAAGTTGAAATTATAAATAAATGAATATATTCACTGATATAAGGATTAATTTTCTAAAAAGCAATTTGTGATCCTCTTTTATCTGCCCTTGCTACAAAATGTTGTGCATTAACCCTCTTTGTTGTGACAAGCAGGCACAGTTCCACAATATGGAGTTGTAGCCACTCATCATTTGAATTTTCTAAGAAAGTTTATGGGACCTATTTGGGGGCCAGAGGCATTCTGGTAATATCTCAAGGGGATCCTAAAATCTTTTTTCCCATGATAAAGTGAAGGTTTCTTCAACCAAACATGCTTATAATCTCCTTCCACATTATTCTTCTAAATGTACAATACACAAAAGTTAGCAAGGAAAGTCACTGAAATTCCACCCTATTACCAAGAATGACCACATTAAGATGGTAATGTAGCTGATAAAATATTCTTGCAGGATCCATATTGGAAACCACCCAAAATAATTGTAACCGTGGGATGACCATCATTTAAATTTAATAAATAAATAAAATAAAATAAAACTACCAGAAAAAAACTTGTTTTTTTTTCTACGCAAATTTAATTCACACTGGTATATACTTAAATTGAAAATGAGACAAACTGATTTATTTGACGTCTGACTGTTGGCTGGAATTTTGATTGTCCCAAATCAGATATAACGAACTCAAGATAAAAGTAGCTAACAAAAAGGGGTTTTCCACTTATTCAGCTGGAAGCACCGTTTAGTCTTTCATATGCGTAGTTTAATGACCTGTGAAATGTTACTGCTTGGTTTTATGTGGATGAGAGAACCCCAGCGGTGGAAGTACATGGCTCCTTACGGTGACGAAGGATTTCTCTCTGGCAGTTCTCTTTGTCAACATTAAATAATGTGAGCAGAATTGGCATTTAAAAAAAATGAATGCTCATTTCTAGGATTTTGAAAGGTGGTAATATATTTGGAAAACCCTTTTGAAAACCCTGCCTGTTACCTCTGCATAGGTGATATGAAATACCTTTGTAACTATGGTTATATGTTTTCTTCAGGAAATTAGAAGGCAGCAACTTGCAGAAGCAGCAGAAAAAAGACAAATGGAGGTAATTGGATATTTGGAACAGCAATAGATTAAAATAAAACCTTCTCCTATAATGAATGTGAACAATAGAAAGATCTTTCCTCGAAAAAGCATCTCTTAAGAATGTGCAAACTGGCCATTATTATACTATTGGCAATGGGGGTTTGTCTTAGGTTATACTGAAACTCAGCACTACAACTAACTTTCCAAACAAAAAGGTAAAGGTTCCCTTTGCACATATGTGCTAGTCCTTCCCGACTCTAGGGGGCAGTGCTCATCTCTGTTTCAAAGCCGAAGAACCAGTGCTCCGAATACGTTTCCGTGATCATGTGGCCAGCATGATGAAACGCCGAAGGGTCACGGAACGCTGTTACCTTCCCACCAAAGGGGGTTCCTATTTTTCTATTTGCATTTTTATGTGCTTTCAAACTGCTAGATTGGCAGAAGCTGGGACACATAACGGTAGCTCACTCTGTTACGTGGCACTAGGGATTTGAACCACCGAACTGCCGACCTTTCTGATCGACAATATTAGCGTCTTAGCCACTGAGTCACCGCGTCCCTTCAAAAAAAAAAGTACTCCGTGCTTAATGAGAAGTAGTAAGATCATGGATATGTGTAATAAGAAGCAACGAGATAATATTTGCAATGGTGTTAGGGGAGCTGTTCACAATAATTTATAGAGAAAGACCTGCAGATTAACAGGCTCTTATGTCTGAAACAATCCAAATATCAATGATGTCCTTGAAGAAACACTAGAAGAAGTAACAGAAGTCGCTCACATTTATTATTCCAATGCATATGGAGAAGAGTTGGGCTAAGAATCTCAAGATTAAATGTGCAGGCATCACTGACTTAAACAAAGCAAAAATGCCAAAGTTCAGGATTCCTGATAGATTGGTGTTCTTTCAAACACACTTCCCAAACTTTGCCCTAGTATTTGAAGGTTGACCAAAAAGATAATACCTATAAATTGACTCTTTGCTTGAACCAATCTATTTCTTCATGGTGGGAGGCCTCCCATTTGATGCTCTCAACACCTATACATTGTTCTGGGGCAAATCCCTCCCTGCCATCACCATTATTACAAAAATCAGCAAAGGAGAGAACCTGTAAAATAATAAAATCACAAGTTTTAAACCACATATTTAGTTTTGGCATCAGATCAGGAAGAGCAACAGGGAAAAAAATAAATACAAGTTAAGACAGCTTTTTCAAGTATTTCCTGACACATTTGGAGGGGAAAAGCCCCCTTCCTTTAAAAATTTTAATTTCTGCACGGGGTTTCCTGCCCCTTTTGTGAATTTAATGTATTTTAGGGTAGTTTTTTCCCCAGAGAACTACCATGGCTGAGTCTGTAGTTAACTTAAAAAATGAGTGAGAAATGGGGATTATCCCCCAAAGTAAGGGTAAAAACTAGCTAGTCTTTTGCACGCATTGTAGATTTAGGTAGGGCAAAGAAAATGTAGATATCCTCTGTTCTATGCTAAGTTTGAATAGGGAGATAGAATAGATTTGAATAGGTTCTATAGAAAGAAATAACTGCAGTTATTTCAGTTTTTCTTTTTTAACATGGAAGTGCAATGGGTGTTGTTTGTTTCCAATTCTTCAGTGGAATGAGAAGTTTTGCCTTTGCTTTTTAACAGGTGTCAAATTCCAGTCAAGTTGCTTCTTTTTAACATCTGCATTAGAAATAGAAATAGCATGCGTAACACAGTTGTGACTGATTGATGGACTGACGATATATATATATATATATGTCTTTGGTTGTTCGGGTTTTCTCTCTCTTGGAAGCACCAAGCCGGAAGCACCAAGCCGGAAGCAGCAGCCTGAAGATGATGAATGAGACTTCATCGAAACGTCGTGAAGATACTTCCAATTCTACGCGGGAGAAAACCCGAACAACCAAAGACGTACATACAAACACCCGCGAAAACCTCAGAAAACATTTTATATATATATAAATACCTTATATATACCTTACACGGGAAAAGACCCGAATACAACAAAACCAGCATACCTACACCCGTGAAAATCTACGAAAACAAATATATATATATATATATATATAGATATATATATATCATATTTTCTCACCCATATTTGATAAGAATTTTCTTATCAGTGAAATGGATGCCACATACATTTCATAAGTAAATAAAAATAATAAACAGCCATCTATTGGGGGAGAAAAAACCCTAGAGAATTGCTTCTCAAGGAGGCTTCAAAATATGCTTCCTGACCCTCCTCATTTATGGGGGGGAGGGAGAATAAAACTTGTCCAAATGCTTCCCCAAAATGTTTTCCTGTAGCATTTTTGTTGTTGTTGTTGAAACCCATGCTTTTACAGTCATATGTTATCACTCTTCTAAGTAAGGTTCAGAGGTGGGTTCCTACCGGTTCGGACAAGTACGTAGTAACTCAGCCTGCCATGCTCCCAAACCGGTTCTATCGGCAGCACCATAGGCGCCGCCATCTTGTTTTTTTACTTCTGTGCATGCACATTTTTTTAGTACTGTGCATTAAGCGCACGAACGTGCATGGCACGTCCCTGAGCAAACCGCTAGTGGCAGCAGCCGGAGGCCAGCCCTGGTAAGGTTATGTAAATTTAATACAGATTTATTGGAGTTCTATATGGAATACAGATTAGAGAACTAAATTTATTTTGCTGATATAAAAATGGGATGTAATGTAATGTCCCCTGCTGTTTCTTTTCCAAAGGCTGCATCGCGTGGTATTAAGAATCCCTCTTCTGTGGAACAAAAAAAACGAAAACAAGAAGAAGTGGAGAAACGTCTTGAATCTGGAAGTCATGAACCAGAAAAAGGCAATCTAAGGGTAAGAAGTGAAGAATCAAATTTGGATGGATAAGATCAACGGCCAGGATCTTCCAGTTTATTGTTTCTTACATTGCCAGTGTAGACAGGGTGTGAAGGCTCTTTCTTCTGATTCCCCCCCCCCCCCCAGTATCTCATAAAACGTATCAATGTACCTGGCTTGATATCAGTCACTCTTATGTCTCTTTTGAGTGTTTCACTGTGTATTGAAACTTTAGGATAAATGACTTCAGCATTTTGGCCAGACAATTGCAATTGCTTAGATCAGTGTTGGCGAACCTTTTTAGCACCGTGCCAAGATGGAAGCGCGGCAAGCTGGTCTTCATGCAGGTGGGAGCACCTGAAACCGGAAGAGCAGCTCCTTGGTGCGCATGCACGGGAGTGCCGGAAACCAAAAAGCAGTTTCCCTGCACGCCTGCGTGTGCCAGGAGTCTGAGTTTCCGGAGTGTGCATGTACACTGGTCACCTGGTCTTCTGGTACACGTGTGAAGACCATCTGGCCGGCACACATGCACATGCTGAAACCCGGAAGTTCAGATTCCCGGAAGATGCATACATGCCAGGGAGCTACTCTTCCGGTTTCCAGCGCTCCCAGCTTGTGCATGCTGGTACCCAGAAGATCAATGGGTGATGGCTGGCATGCCCGGAGAGACGGCTCTGCATGCCACCTCTGGCACGGGTGCCATCGATTCGCCATCACAGGCTTAGACAGATCCCCTAAGCTGTGTTCGCACATTTGGTCCCATGTTTACAGCATATGATGGTTTGATCAATTATCTTGTCAAGATCATTGCTTGCTTCTGTATAGATTTGAGATAGAGTCTCGAAGTAGAGATGTCTGGAAGTTGAGTCATGGCAGCTCCTTTTTTGATTTGAAACATTTTGCTGCTTATCCAAGTCGCTTCTTCAGACTAACAGACATTTCAACCCCCAACCCCCCCCTCCCAAAAAAAAAAAGAAGTCTATTTGCCATGGCTCAGCTTCCAGACAATTCTACCTGATGACTGAGAATTTTCATCGGCATTCAGTGTGAGCCTGTCGGGGCAGTTCTGAAGTGCTCCCATCTTCAGAATTCCATTTAAAGCTGAAATTGGTAGACTAATCTCAGGATATAAGCGATGGATTCACACAGTCTTTATTTTAAATGTGGTCATTGTAATTGCTGCATACATTTTTACCTCTCTTGCACAACAACTTTTCCTTGTATCTTAAAATGCATTTGCTTCCTTTACATAAACTCGTGGTCCAGAATTGTTGTTTGGAATACAATAAAACTCAAATGCATTAGAAAACAAGTATCATTACTACTTGTTTTTTTTTTTTTTCAAAATACTATATTTAAGGAAGATTTTTCATAATCTAAAAGTAGCCTGGAAAAGTGGGATGGGAATTCATTTCTGTGTTTTTGCTTTTAGTGGCAGGTTGGATAAAATACTGAGCTGCTTCAGAATGAAGAAGGGTGAAGCTTTGTCCTGCTAATAACTTGCCAGTTGCTGCAGATGAATTAAACTTGTTAATTGTTTGGCTTTTGCTGGATGCCTCTGAAGATGCAGCAGTATTTTGCCATTGTAGCAGGGTAGCTGACATACGTGCACTAAGGATGAACACTTCACAATACCCAGCAAAGATGTCCCAAACCGATCACTTCCTGTTTGTGTTGCCTTATTGTGTAACATTGCATGTCTAAATGTACTGGAGGGGTGAATTATGGGAGTTACTTATGTAAACAGATGCCGTTTTCATGCTTTTGTGGTGATGGGGAACAATTCTGTTTTCCGAAAGTGCACCTTGTTAAACATGTTTCCATCTTGTCCCATGTTATACTTGTATGATTCAATTCAATCCAGTCCACAATCCTTGAATCCCTCACACCGGATTAAATGACTGAAACCAACAGGCTTGTTTTAAGAGTAAGAACGTCAGAATCAAAGCTTTAGTGCCTTCTGCTGGTTACACATTTAACTGCTACATTGCCATGAGGTGAAAAATTCCTATTCTTGTGTCTTAGTTTTTACACACGTTATGCCTATCTGCAGGGTTTACAAAAATACAGGCCAAAATACTAGATTCTTATTTTTTAAAAAATGACAAGTGAAAGAATATAAGTCACTTGGGTATGAAGTTTGGGAGAAAAACTCGTGAAAGAACAGCTACATGATTCTACTTTTTTATGATTAAATTTCTTTATAAAAATTACTTTTTTAATTCTCAAAAACTGGTTCGAGGACATTATTCTGCAGATACATCCAGTGTAAAAATATGTTTATAACGGCATTCATATTAACATACTGGAGTAAATATAAACATATTAAGTTCTGATTCTCCCATATGATCCTTTGCAGCTTATCTGGAAGTGATGCGTAAAGAAACAGTACATTTGTTGAACTTCTAAACTAATATAGGAAATGTTCACACATCTTGAATTTTAAGCAAGGAGTAGTATCGATTTTTATGAAAGAAATGAAGGTGCAGTTTATCTTGCTTTGTATCAGAAATAAAGATAGTTGCTTCTTACTTATTCCCAGTATTATAAATATTGTTTTTTTGAAAAGAAAATGCTTCAGAAATATATTTAAAAGTAATGACAAGTGTTGTATATATGTATGGTATATGTCCGAGAGAATAAAATGTGCAAATGAATTATTTTTTTCTGATTTTTACCGTTTCCATCCTAGACATGTATGAAAAAATAATGATTATTTGACAAGAATTTGGCTAATAATAAATTAAATTTCCCATTTAAAATGTGATATAAATCAATGTAGCTTAAACAGATTGCTTAACCATATTCTATTAACCTCGGTAAAATATGTTGTTTTCTAATCTATTACAGTCGGTTCTTTTTTTAAAAAAATCTTGAAATCTTCATATTTCACAGTTTACACTTTCTTTTTCATTTGTACACATAAATCCAGTATTAAATGTTTTTAAAAAATTAATTGGAATTCTGGAATTCATACTTTCGTTGCAATAAAATAGTTTAAGATGTTCAATTATTGCACTGTTTTGGATTAAAATTCCAAAAGGCGCTTTGAGTGTCTTTAACTGTTTGCATCTCTTTAAAGCAGCCTCCCCATTTCCCTGCATCATGTGGCAGCTGCAGGGGAGAACTAAGTATTGATGTGTCAGGTTTAAAGATTTGCAAGCAGATGATACGTTAATAATCATGCTAGAATGCACCTTTTCCTATTTATTTCTGAGGTTCTTTAGATTCCTATAAAATAATAGTTCTACTTTAAATTTTTCACTTTGTTTCCACTTACTGGGTTATTATAACCTTGTTCATTTATTAACAGTACCATTTTCCTTTAGTTGAGCTAATCAACCACTTGGTGCCCTCTGATCTTTGTGCATTATAATGTTGCATTAATAAAGTACAATCTATTAAAGCCTGATGATAAATGGGCATTTGTACCACTCTCTTTCACTGCTTTTGTTAATGCAGTGCCTATCTACCAATAACAATTATTTCTGAATCATCTAGATTGTTTTTATTATGCATAAAATCCCTCTGGAAAATGGTGCAAGCCATGATTAAAGTGAAAGGACTAATGTTGTTTGCATAATTTTTTTGTTTAAAAAAAACAAGTGGTGTAAGGTGTATGTGAAATCAAAGCTCAATTATGAGATAATATTGTCAAGTCTCCTTTGGTCCTTTTCCCCAGTTGGCAAAGTTGAATTGCAGCCTCTTGTCCTAGAAATAATTCTCTACTTCTGCTCTAAAATGTGGTAAGGCATCTGGCTTTACATATACCAGTGATGGCGAACCTATGGCACGCGTGCCACAGGTGGCACGCGGAGCCATTTGTCAGGGCACGCGAGGCGCTGCCCTGTCAGCTGGCCAGCGTGCTTGCCTCCGGACGGTCCCTGAAGCCTTCAGAACGCTTAAAACCACCCTCTGAGCAAAGCGGTTTGCTCGGAGGGTGGTTTTAAGCGCTCCGAAGATGTCAGGGAAACCTCCGGAATGTCCCTGAAGCCTTCGGAACGCTTAAAACTACCCTCCGAGCAAACCAGAAGTGACAGATAACCCACTTAATCATTTCTTGTGGGCACATTCTCATGATGTTGTCCAATCTTCTCTCGAAAACCTCCAGCAATGGAGCACCCACAGTTTCAGGATGCAAGCTATTGCATTGATTAATTGTTCTTACCGTCGGGAAATTCCACTTTATTTCCAGGTTGAATTTCCGCCTGATGAGCTGCTTCCACCCATTGCTCCAATATAAAAGTGGTGTTTTCTGCGGTATGCCAACATTCCACATGGACATGGAATCACGCATAGAGGAAGCAGCTTAAGATAAACATAGTTGAGGTTAGCAATCTGATTGGTTCCGAATGGTCTGCCAGGGCAGCTGTGAGACCATCCTCTTCTGTTTTGTTGCTGGGCTGGGCAGTGTTATTTCGATTGTAGGGGAGACCAGTTTCCACAACCAATATTTTTGTATCCTTTGTGTTGGGAAATCCACCCCAATTGGACAAACAAAAACAACTTTTCAAATAAGCCTAATGAAAAATGAAATGTAACTCCTGCCAGTGCTGAGTTATCCATTCCTCAAGATCTTAACCAAATTGGAGCAATTGTGATTAAAATATTGGGTTGTAACATGGCTATTCTTATGGGTAGAACAATCACTTTTGGAGACTTAATTTATAAATGATTGCAAAATTCATTACACGCATTTATGTAGAAAATTAGGGGGGGGAGGAGTTCTTGTAAGTGTTTTTAAAGTATCTTTATTTCTAATACACCATGTGATTTCAGCTGATCACATCATTTATACAGTCACCATTCAAATAATTATTGAACAATGATTTTTTTTTCCTAGCAAGGCACAAAGTTATCAAGTATAGTCAAGGAAAATTAGCAAAACTTATAACCCAAACCCCAGCATTTGCATATATCACAGATACGTGTATGGCAATCCCCTTCCCATTATCTACAGAGAAAGCACATATTATTTTCATTTTTTTTCAGTATGTCCAAATATAATGGAATTCAGAAGCATAAACTATCCCACAGGGTCAACAGTCTATATATATATATGTGTGTGTGTGTGTGTGTGTGTGTGTGTGTGTATGTATGTATGTATGTATGTATGTATGTATGTATGTATATATATATGCTGGTTTTGTTGTATTCGGGTCTTTTCCCGTGTAAGGTTGAGATTGTCTTTGCAACGTTTCGGCAGGATCACACCTGCCATCTTCAAGCTGTGGGCTATGAATCCTGACTTTCTGGGAAACTTTGTTGTGTTTTTATGGTGTCATTAGTGTTGGGTTTTAAATGAAGGGAAAGTTGTTGTTTCAGTGAATCAGCTTCCCGGATGGCAATTGACCAAATAGGTCAGGTATGAAGCTTGTCGTTCTACTTTAGATCTTCAAGCAATATAGATACTATTTGAGATGGCAGAGATAGACGTAACTGACAAACTCACTGTATATATCAGCATCAGCTACTTTCTAATATGAATAAACAAAATAAGCCACCCATTTACAGAGGATTTCTATTATTTCTTTTTAATTTCATTTTGTAGATGGGCTATCATGTTGGTCCAGCAAGTATTTATGGATATGGCCCTGCCGGATGCAAGTATGTATTTTCCCAATGTCTCATTCATTTAATATGAATGTGTATAGATTAGCTTCTTTCCATATAGGAATCAGCCTGGAAGCATGGAATAAACGCACATGTAGTGATCAGCCTTGGTTTGTTGAGAAAATTAAATTGGCTGTTCACATGTTTAAATGTTAACCCATGAATAATGATTGACAAACAACAATGGTTAGAGTTGTTTGTGATATAATTCACAAACGAGCTGTTTTTCTTTGAACAATATATATATGAATCCTGACTTTCTGGGAAACTAAATAGACAAACACCCGCCTGAAGATGGTGAATGAGACCTCGCCGAAACTTTGCCAAGATAATCTCAATCTATATTAGCTCTCCAGAGCCTAAGACAGATGGTTTTCCCATTACATTATTCTTCCCCACCCATGTTTTCTTTCTCTACTAAACTGAATATTCCTAGTTTGCTGTGGCAAATTATTGGGAATCATACCTACTGCTTTTTCAATCAAATTTGTCCCATTTCACTTTTCTAACATGATCCATATTCTTTTAATCATCCTACGAGTACATTCATAGAGTAATAATTAGGCTAAAAATATGTCTGTCTTAAAAAAAAAATCTGGTTTTCGTAATTAACCTACCAAGAGTAACTTGCTATGAAAAGGTACAGTACTAGAAATAAATAGTTCTACAGTTCAACAATCCATGAAATGGGTTGCCATTTCCAGTCTGCATGTTAAGTCCAGAAGTCCTTTCAAAGCATCAACTAATTTGACTACACAGGAAGAATAGCGTGGGTCTACATATACCAAGTCCCCCAAAGAAATGAGAAGGCAATTTCACTTAATCTCTCTCTTGGTTTTGTAATGAGCAGAAACCACCAGGTAGCTGTCTGGAGTCAGGTCCTTGATGGTTGGAGACTTGTTCTGGATGGGGGAAGTTTTGCCATCCACCCGAGATATTTGCAGCATTCGGCAGGGGTCATGCTTCAGCAAGTATCCTGCAAATGTCTCCCATCCTCCTCCTACACGAACCATTACGTGTTTGTTGTGCAGCATCTAAATTAGCAAAAGGAATGGGGAAAAAGAAGGAAAGTTAAAACAGCTGAAGGGCAGAATTCACATTTATCAACTGTTGAGAAGTGGAAGGGCCTGCTATCATACATAATCCTGTTAAACTCATTGTTAGTGTCCAATTCTTGGCTAATCTGTGGCCCGAAATATAGATTTTTGCCCCTGAGATATTGCATCCCCAAAGATAGCCAAATCTAGATTATTGTGTCCTTTCTTGTTATTAGGTTCTAGGGAAATAACTATAATTTATGAACCCCTTCTAAACCAGTGGTCCCAACCCTTTGAGCACCAGGGACCAGTTCCATGGAGGGAGGGTTTTTTGTGTGCTACTTGCATCCCATGGATTGTGCTTCACTTCTTTGTGCGACCCGGTTTCTGGTATGCCGCAGACTGGTACCTGTCCACAGACTGGGGATTGGGGACCCTTGTTCTAAACTATGGCCCAAAAATGAGATGGGACGACAGTGCCTGCTTTTGACTCTTATAGCAATTTGTTCCATAGTACTTCATAATGGGAAAAAAGGAATGGATTGTTGATGTCAAATGTATATGTGGAAAATACCTGTAAAAAAATAGCTCACTGATGAGCCAAGAGTGTTAAAGGGAGTTCATGTCATCTAAATAGCTTGGAAAACCAGATCAACTTTATTGGGGACTATCCACATTTGACTTAGAGATCAATCAGCAAGCAGAGAAGCAGTTGCAATATAGTGATGATCAGGGACTTACAGTTTAAGCACTCCGGGACAGATGCAATTTCTGAAGCATCTTCAGGGACCATTTCATAAACAAAACATTGGAGTAGTTTAGCCTATAGGAATCACTGAAGCTAAATCTTTCTCTTTATATATGCATATACCTGTTTGATGTGGCAAGAATATACCTATTTGTGGCAAGAAAATAGTGGCAGTCAGGCATAACATAGGTTATGTAGACAGTAAACACAGGGTCAATCAAAATGGACTCAAATGTCTATATACCAATGCACAGAATATGAGGAATAAACAGGGTGAATTAGAAACCCAAGTAAATGAGGGCAGATATGATATTGTTGCCATTACAGAAACTTGATGGGATGAAACCCACAATTGGAACATACAGCTAGAAGGATTTAAATTATTTAAAACAAATAGACCAAATAAAAGAGGAGGTAGAATTGCACTATATATAAGAAATGACTACATCTCTACAGAAATAGAGCACAACAATGATTAGAACTATCTTGAATGCATTTGGGTCAATATTAAAGGTTGGGGGGGGGAGACATTGCCATAGGTCTATACTACAGGCCATCCAACCAAACAGAGGAAGTAGAAGAATTTTTTGCTAGTCAGCTAACTAAGGTATGTAGGAAGCACACCACAATAGTAATGGGGGATTTTAACTACGATAACATCAACTGGGAAACAAACTCTGCACCAAGTGGAAGATCCAACATGTTCCTAACGAATCTAGCAGACAACTTTGTTTCCCAAAAAGTAGAGAAGGGAACAAGGGGATCGGCCATATTAGACTTAATTCTCACTAATGGAGAGGAAATGGTAGAAGGTGTTGAAGCCACAGGAACCCTGGGGTCAAGTGACCATGCAATATTGGAATTCAACATTATGCAAATACAAGTAGTAGAACAAAGTCAAACTGAGATTACAAAAGCTCAGTATAACACAATACAAACGAAGAAGAAAAATAACAGCTCCCAAAAGAAACCAGCATGGCTGCATAAAGAACTCTCTGACAAATTGAAAGACAAAAAAGATAAGTATAAAAAGTGGAAAGGGAGGACATAACTAAGGCAGAATATCAGCAAATAGCCCGAGCATGTAAAGATGAAGCGAGGAAAGCTAAGGCTCACAATGAAGAAAGGCTTGCCACAAAAGTAGAAAATAACAAAAAAAGTTTCTTCCAACATGTTAAAAACAAGAAAAAGGTTAAGGAAACAATTGGTCCATTGCTGGGAGAAAGTGGCTAGAAGGTGACAAGTAACAGGGAGAAAGCAGAACTATTTAACTCATTTTTTTGCATCTGTCTTTACACAAAGGGATAAAACAGTCTAACCTATCAAAAGCAACACCACAAAAATCAGATTAGGAACACAAATTGAAATAGGGAAGAAAATGGTAAGTGAGCACCTGTCTACCCTAAACAAGTTCAAATCACCAGGACCGGACGGATTACACCCCAGGGTTCAGGGTTCTTCAACATCTTCATCAATGATTTGGATGAGGAGATAAATAGGGAACTCATCAAATTTGCAGATAATACTAAGCTGGCAGGAACAGCCAACACTCCAGGAAATAGGCTTAAGATACAGAAGGATCTTGACAAACTTGAACATTGGGCACTATCTAACAAAATGAAATTCAATGGTGAAAAAAGTAAGGTTCTACATTTAGGCAAGAAAAACAAAATGCACAGGTACAGTATAGGTCAGCGATGGCGAACCTTTTTTGGCTCGCGTGCCACAAGGGTGGGGAGCACAGGGGGGTCGTGTGCAGGCGTGCCACACCCATAATGCAATATGCTATCCCCCCAGTGCGCATGCACGCACAACGCGCAACCCCCCATTTTTACATGCTTTTTTCGCCCTCCCCAGGCTCCAGAGGCTTTATAGGAGGCCGTCTGGAGGCTTCCCTGACACCTTCAGAACGCTTAAAATGAACCTCCGGGCAAGGGTCATTTTAAGCGCTCCGAAGGCGTCAGGGAAGCCTCCGGACATTCCCTGAAGCCTTCAGAACACTTAAAACCACCCTCCGAGCAAACCGGAAGCACACACATGGGGGGGTCATGCATGCATGTGCAGGGGGGCGGGGCACATGGGGGGTGTCACTCACATATTGCTTTATGGGTGTGGGCACACTGTTGCGTGCGCACACACACACTTTCAGCACGCAAGGACAAAAAGGTTAGCCATCACTGCCTTAGTCAATAACAAAGAAGTTCATCCACAGAAAATATAAGTGGTCTTGCTTTTAGGAGAAGGAAAGTAAACTACCCAAAGCCTTGTTTTATAGTAATTTAACATCTGAAAGAAAAATAATTACCTCAGAATAAAAACCTGTTCCATAATAAAACAACACTAGCATTATAAATGGTTCAAAATGGATTACCATACTTATTATTTACTAGTTCCACAATAGAAAGGGCTATACTCTACTTCTGGGTAAATACTACAGAAGTAATAGAAAACATGTTTAGTGAGGGCTGTCTATTCCTGATGGTTTGAAGATAAAAATGACTTCACAAATCATGACATTAGTTTGTTTTGAAAATTTAAGAAGTTTATATGCAATTAGTTATCACTGTCCCTCAATTACCCAAATCTATCTATCTCTCTCTCTCTCTCTCTCTCTCTCTCTCTCTCTCTCTCTCTCTCTCTCTCTCTCTCTCTCTCTCTCTCTCTCTCTCTCTCCCTCTCCCTCTCCCTCTCCCTCTCCCTCTCCCTCCCTTCACGTGACCCATACCTGGGTGGGGCTGGCTGCTGTCTCTACCAGAAAATGAGTGTATCAGGTAAGGACCAATGCACATTTTCCTGTTATCATAGAGACAGCAGGCAGACTGTGACGTACCAAACACTGGCCTGTCCACTAGGGTGGGAAATTGTAAAAAAAAAAAAAGGTTTGTTAGGGCACAAGCACTTGTTGCAGCACCCTGCACCCAAAGGCCGCGTCAGCCGACACATACTTGTCCAACTTGTAATGACGTATGAAGACTGTGGGAGATGACCAGGTGGCTACCCGGCAAACTTCTTCCAAGGTGACTTGAGTGGACCAAGCCGCAGATGCCACAGCGCTACGTGTAGAGTGGGCTGTAATGTTTGCAAGGACCTATATGGATTGAAGTTCATAAGGCAGTTTAATACAGGCTCTTGTCCAGCGCCCCAGAATAGACAATGAAGCCTTGGTACCCAAGGAGGCCTGGTGAAAGGAGATGAAGAGAGCTTCCGAGTGGCGAAACGAGGCGGTGTGGTCGATGTAGATCTTGAGGGCATGACGTATCACGAGTGTGCCACTTGCGCTCCCTCTCGTGACGGGGAGATGGACAGAAATCAGGTAAGGTCAACTCCTGACATCAGTGGAAACAGCTATTGACCTTCGGTATGAATGTCGGGTCGAGTCTTAAGACAACTCGGTCTGGATGGACCACGCACAAGTCATGCCTGACTGAAAGAGCAGCCAAATCAGAAATACGTCTGGCTGAGGTTACAGCCACCAAAAGCAGCATTTTGAAGGACAACAGTTTCAAAGAAGTGGATTTCATAGGTTCAAAGTGCGCGGAAGTCAAAACCTCTAGGACACGAGGTAAGTCCCAAGTCGGATATCTACGTATGGCAGGGGGATGCAGGTTGGACACTCCACAGAGAAATCTCCGGATCAAGGGGTGAGACATGCCAGGCCGTCCAGAACAGAGGCCAGAGCAGCCACCTGTCAGCGTAAAGTGTTAGGGGTAAGTCCCTGATCAAGCCCCCTCTGCAGGAAGTCCAATATCTGCGGAATGGATGCCCTAAGTGGGTCAACAGTCTGGCTGGAACACCACAGATCAAAAGTACGCCACGTGGCATCTTAAATGCGGTTAGTAGAGCTTCTACGTGATGCCTGAATGGTAGCAATGATGTTGAGGGAGATGTTACCGGCTGTTAAGGCTTGCCGCTCAATCGCCATACGATTAATTGCAACCACTGGGGTCAGGACAAACTGACCCTTGATGTAGAGACAGGAGAGACTGTGGGATGTGCCATGGGGTGGAGATTGACAGAGTCACTAGGTCGGCATTCCAAGGCCGGCATGGCCAATTCGGCGCTAGTAGGAACAGTTCTGCCTCCTGCTCCAGCATTTTTTGAATTAACCTCTGAATAAGGGAAAGATGAGGAAATGCGTACAGGAGACCCCTGGGCCACTGGCATCTGAGAGTGTCTACTCCTTCTGCCATGGGGTCCATGAATCTCGAGTAATACCTGGGTACTTTGTTGTTGTCTGCCGTCGCGAACAGGTCTAGGACTGGGATGCTGAACCGTAGTGTCAATCGATGGAAGAGGTTCGGATGGATGCTCCACTCCGCCTGATCTATTGTTGTCTGGCTCAGCCAGTCTGCATGGATATTGGAGACCCCTGAGATGTGTTCTGCCCTGAGAGATGACAGGTAAGATTCTGCCCACTGGCACAACAGGTTGGACTCCTGCATCAGGGGCCAGGAACGAGTTCCCTCCTGTCTGTTTATGTGTGCCTTGGTTGTGGTATTGTCCGTGAGGACTAACATGTATCGGGCCTGAACTCTGTGGTGGAAGTGTCTGAGGGTGAGGCAAACCACCTGCAATTCTAGCTAATTTATGCTGTTTTGGCTGTCTTCGAGGGACCACTGGCCCTGAGTCACTAGGTCCTGCATGTGTGCCACCCATCCTGTCAGACTTGTGCCTGTCATAAGTGTGAGATGGTACAGCTCCCTGAACAAGGTCCCTTGCAAAATCGCTGGGGACTGCCACCATTTGAGAGAGTGTAATACCTGTCTGGGAAGGGGGACCCTGAGAGGAGAGCTGCCCCTCTCGGCCTTTTGATGTGAAAGCATGAACCATTGAAGGCTCCTGCTGTGAAACCTGGCCCACAGGACAATCCCAAAGCAGGACACCATCTTGCCCAAGACTTGGGAGAGAAAAAGAAGGGATGCCTTGCATAGACATAGCACCTTCCTGACAAGTCCCCTCAGACTGAGAATGCGGTCATTGGATAGGAACACCCTCTATTAAGACCCCGAGGTGGAGAAGGCAGGTGCTGGGAATGAGGTGACTCTTTTTGAGATTCACCCTGAACCTGTGATTCGGCAAGGTGTGAATGGTGATGGTGAGATCTCTTTCTGCCTGAACCAGAGACCTGGACAACAAGAAGATGTCTTCCAGGTAACAGAGGATCCGAACTGGGGATGACCTGATGTGGGCGGCCAGTGCTGCCAGTACTTTTGTGAATACCCTGTGGGCCGAGGATTGACCGAACTGAAGAGGTCGGTACTGGAAGTGCCTCCCCCCATAGGAGAAGCGGAGATATTTTTGGTGATCTATGAAGATGGGGATATGAAGGTAAGCTCCGGTCAAGTCTACCGACATGAAGAAATCGCCTTTCTTGACCACCTGGATGATGATGTGCAGAGAATGCATTTTGTACAGCCGATAGACAATGTGGTGGGTCAATGTTTTTTAGATCTAAAATTGCTCTCCATTCCCCGGAATTCTTTGGTACTACAAACAGGCGGGAATAAAAACCCTGCCCTTCCTAATGGGGAGGAACTGGTTGGATGGCCCAGATCTCCTAACAGGTGCTGAATGGCCTGTTCCATCAATGTCCTCTTGCGAGAACACCGAGAGACCGGGCATGGCACGAAGTGTTCCTGGGGAATGGAGAGCAATTCCAGCATGATACTAAATTTGACAATTTTGAGTGCCCAATTGTCTGTGGTGGTCTCCTCCCAGCAGTGGGCAAAGAACGCCAGGTGGCCTCCAATCGGAAGAGAGTCCAGATAGTCATTTCCTACGTGAAAAATTGTGATTGCCTCCTCCACGGTAAGATTTCTTGGAGGGGAAATGCTGTGTGTTTCTATTGGACCTGTCCTGGTGAGTTCCCTGTTTGGGAGTCTAGGACTGGCATTGTGGATGGGGGAAGGAAGTTTCCCCATCCACCGGTCAAAAGGGCGACCTCCTATAGAAGGGAGCAGGCCGACTGTCCTGTTTCTTGTAGATGGATGAAAGGACCTTGCACTTGTCTTTAGATTCCATGAGGTACGGATCTAATGGATTAACAAATAATTGGGTGCCACTGAATGGGGAGGCTGCTAGGCACCACTTGGTATGGACATCTGCCTGCCATGGCTTGAGCCAAAGCAGACGCCTGGCCATGACCAAAAAGGTCATGGCTTTAGAAGCGAATCTAGCAGCATTAAGGGAAGAATCAGCTGCAAATTCAACCGCTGCCTTGATCTTGTTGAGATCCCTATGTGATCTAGTGTCAGTAGGAGCGATGCGCTCTTGAAGCTGTTCAATCCAAACCAGGGCTGCCCTGGAGAAAAAGGAAGTGGCCATAAAGGCCCTAACAGCCCAGGCCCCAGCCTGATAGTGTTTGTCTAAGGTTTGATCTGACCTTTTCTCCTCAGGCTTGAAAACCTCCTCAGGAGCTCCAGAGACCACAGTAGGTGAAGACAGGGCTGCAACCAGTGCATCCACTGGGGGAGTCTCGAAGAACTTGGTGAGGTCTGGTGCAATGTTGTAGAGACGTTTGTCAAGGTTGGTCAGCTGTGGACCCGTGCCTGGAGACTCCCACTATTTCTGGATGACGTTCAGGAATATCTTGGGAACAGGGATCACCTCTTTTTCCACCGTGGGTTCAGTGAATGGAGTACTGGGACCCTCAGTTGAAGCCGGTTCTGCTGGTTTATCCTGTGAAGTAAAAGCTGAAGCAGAAGATGGTAAGTTAGCAGCTTTAATGGCCTTAAGTAGAAGGGACTTGAAACGATCAGTTTTGAATAATCCGGTAAAAGCAGGGGTATCTGGGGTGACCACCTCATCATCAGACAGGTCTGAGTCCTGCAGGTTATCTTGCTCCCCACCAATTGAGGCCTGAGAAGTAGAGGCAGAGGGATCAGGTTGCTGAGCCGCAGCAGAAGATTTATGCTTATGGCCATGTGATGGACCAGGTTGGGGTTGCTGTTGAAGGCCAGCAGCCATGACCTGTTTAATGGTTTCAGCAATGATGGTTCCCATATCAGCAGGAGAGGTGTACATGGTGTGGGGGGCCCCAGAGCCATGTGTAACAGGGAAGGAAGCCTGTTCAAATGTGCGCTCCCTATTGAGAGAGACATCAAAGAAATTGCCTCTGTTGTTAGGTTTCATCGAAGACGAGGACTCCGAAGAAGACAATTCTCCTTCTGAATAGGCCAAGTGGGGGGTCAGGGCCCATGGGAGGCAAGACAGGTGGAGCTGGGGATGCCCCTTGGTGATCCTCGGAGGGAGGGAGGGAGGGCTGGGCAGTTAGAATATGTTGTTGTTTTGGGGCCTTGAGAAATTCTTTTTCAAGGGCCTTCTGCCTGCGTTCTTCTGCCCTGGTAGTTGCTTTAGAGACTTTGGGGTTTACTCCTGAGGAAGGGGCCTCTTTGACTTGCCTATTTCTGCTGCTCTTTGCCCCTGATGGCCCTGCCTCCTCTAGTCCTGCATTCGTATCCATAGCTGGATCAGCCATTTCCCCAAACAAAAACCAACACCTCAATAAGATAGGCAACAGTCTCACCCGTTTGCTGTCCAGGAGCTCCTGATCCAATCCACCTGGGGTGATCCTGCATTGCTGGGCACTCCAAATGGCTGCTGTAGAGTTTTTGCCTTTTTTAAAGTGTCTGAAATGGCTGCCTTTTTTTTTCTCTGAGGCTTTTCCAAGTCTCAAAATGGCCACCGCTATCTTCGTGGGCTTTTCCGACCTGCAAAATGGCCACTGATACTAAGTGTGGACAGGTGATCTGTAGAATGGCCAGAGATCACCTGGACCGCTGCGTATGAAACGGCCGGTTGCGCATCTCTCCGAGTGCCCAGAATCAAGGAGCGCCGCAGGAAAACAGCCGTGAAGCCATAGCTCGTGAGCTGGCCAATCTGATTGCAAGGCAGGCTTCCTGAGCGAACACGTGGCCGCAGGCAATCAGACGGCTGAGGAGAGGCAACCTGTCAAATTTCCCTCCAATTGGTAGAATAAAGGATTATTTAAGGAACCAATTTAAAGGAACAACAATTTTTTGGGAAAAAAATTCACAAATTAAAGATATAATTAAATAATTTGGAGGAGAGATAAATTCTCACAGCCAGCCCAGGTTGGACTGAGTCTGAAAACTGGGGAGGAGCCACAAGGGCCCAATGACATCATAAGTGTAGACTCAGTCCGATTGGTTAATGGATGGAGCATACTCAGTCTGGCTGTGTCTCTACGATAACAGGAAAATATATGTTATCACATTTCCTCAACTAATTATATTAGGAAATTGCCTATTATCAGTTCTATGCTGCAGAAACAGAGGGACAGAATCAAGATCACGTGAAATGTTAATACCACATTATAATGCCTTGGTAAGGCCACACTTGGAATACTGCATTCAGTTTTGGTTGCTACAATGTAAAAAAGATGTGGAGACTCTAGAAAGAGTACAGAGAAGAGCAATAAAGATGATTAGGGGACTGGAGGCTAAAACATATGAAGAGCGGTTGCAGGAACTGGGTATGTCTAGTTTAATGAAAAGAAGTATTAGAGATAAACATGATAGCAGTGTTCCAATATCTCAGGGGTTGCCACAAAGAAGAGGGAGTCAAGCTAAAGCACCAAAGCACCTGAGGGTAGGACAAGAAGCAATGAGTGGAAACTAATCAAGGAGAGAAACAACTTAGAACTGAGGAGAAATTTCCTGACAGTTCAAACAATTAACCAGTGGAACAATTTACCTCTAGAAGCTGTGAATGCTCCAACACTGGACATTTTAAAGAAGATGTTGGATAACCATTTGACTGAAGTGGTGAAGGGTTTCCTGCCTAAGTAGGGGTTTGGACTAGAAGACCTTCAAGTCCCTTCCAACTCTGTTATTCTATTCTAACGATCCCTAATAACTTTTCAGTTATTAGGGATCGTTGAATCAACAAGCCTAAAAAGACTGGACTGGATTAATCTGCCTTTAATCCTTAATGAAAGAAAACTTTAATTACAAAAATGAATTAAACAGTACAAAGATAATTAAATTTTGATTTTGAAAAGTTTAAATGGGTAAGTTATAAAGAATTAATTATAAAGAACCCTTTGTCTAAGAAACTTGATCTGTTTTAAATATATGAGAGATCACAATTTCAATAATTGTACACTAGAGGGAACTAAAGTGTTTAATTGAAGGGGAAGAATACATAAACCTTATTAAGAACTACATAATGACACAAAATATTATAACATTTTGGAAATGTTATATTATAACAATTGGAAATACTCCAGGATACTTTTGAAAAGTGGAATCAGAAGTTAATATCAGCAATGTCAAAAGTGTTTGTGGATGGATTGTCAGAAGAGTTTTATTTGACAAGACAGAGATGGCATCAACAGTGGATCTAGAAATAAGAATGACATGGAAAAAGATGTTTAATTGGACATACAAAATAAATTGGTTGATGCTTTAAAAATCAAAGGCAATTACAATTAATAAACCAACAGAATTACTTGGATAATTCTTTTATATTGGATTTACAAAAGAGATTTATTAAAGCTTGGATGAATCTTGTGAAAATGAATAGAAAAGAAATAAAGAAAAATTGAGTTTTATGACATTACGTGGATTAAAAATAAAATAGAAGTCAAAGGAAGAAATATAAAGTTAGTTTATTTGATAAAGGTTAAAATAGATATTATTTTCTGCTAATTCTTAATAGATTATTGTTGACATCAGAACTGAAATGACAACATTTATGGATTTGTTTATAGATAAGATATGGGACATAGAATGATCAGATCATTGGTTGTAAATTAAGAGATGTTAAAAACATACTAAAGTGTTTATACTTCTTAACACAAATCTTGGAAGTCACTTCTTTACATATTTCTTTTTCTTCATTATATTGTTAATTTTTCTCTTTTTTCTGTTTTCCTCTGTACTTTTTCCTTCACTATTTCTACTCTGTTCTTTCTTTTAGTTTGTATTACGTTTTACAATTGCAATTATCATTTTTAATATTATTTTTAAAACTTTGTAAATATTTTAGGAAAGGTGACAGACTGGGAGCATGTGTGAACCCAAATTTATTTAATCTTCTAATAATTGCAATCAATAGGTTTATTTTTTCAAGAATATCTTATATATTGTTTGAATGTTGATATCATTCGATTAAATAAAACAATGGGGAGATTACAAACTTGTAGCAGCTAATTCAGTTAAAAACTATGCAGTTAAAGACAACTACACAATTAGAATGAAACTAAAGAATTTTATAGGACATGTGCAATTCATATATGCCTAACATTTGATTTATTGGTTGGTATCTGCCTCCAATCCTTAACTAAAGAAATAAAATAGTAATATGAGATGGATTAATTATAACAACAGCAATGTAACATAAATTTCAAGCACAACAGATTTGACCTTAAAGAAAATTCTCAAGTTAAAAAAACCCTGCTGTTATTCTCATGCCAAATTAGAAAAATATGAAAGATTAATAAGCTCTGGAGGGGATTAATCAATGGAAACCTTTACAGGTCATCCTTCCTAGGGGGAAAATATTTGAAATTTTAAAATGTGACACTTTGAAAACACTTTCCCCCCAGTCATGACAGTCGTTGTAATTATAGAAGCATATCTTGATAATGTTGACATTCTTGTATCCATTTGTGAAATGTCAGAACCTAAATATGTAATGGAACTTTATCTGAGGAAAGGTGCAATGATTTTGGTTATGAGTGCTCCTTTCTTAATAGGTTTTTAGTTAAAAAGGAAATAGAATTCATTTCATTTCATTTATTAGCACTTATATACCGCCCCCTCTCCCGAAAGGGACTCGGGGCGGTGTACAGTCCATATTAAAAAACACCAAATAAAATACATGTATGCATAGGAGGAGGATAAGATAGGCCAAAACTGTACAGCTAATAAATAAACAATATAAGAATTTAAAATATCATACAATTTATGCACTATCCCTCTAAAAACCCGTAAAAAGTATATGCCAGGGGGGCAGACGTTGTAAATTATGCCAAACCAGCCAGTCGGAACAGGTGTGTCTTCAGTTTCTGTCGGAAGGAGCGGAGGTCAGTAGTGGTTCTAATGTCGGGGGGGAGGTCATTCCAGAGGGTTGGGCCCATCACAGAGAAGGCCCTACTCCTCGGTGTCGCCCGTTGGCATTGCCTCGTGGACGGCACCAGGAGAAGGCCCTCCCTGTGAGAGCGGATTGGCCGCAGGGATGTGTGCGGGAGGATGCGATGGATTGCATTAGGAAATCCCCTGCTTTCTTTTATTCACATGCAAACCCGAGGTCAGAAATCTGACTTGAATGTCATCAGAAGAAACATGTTAATGTAATATCATGGCTCCAAACAAATACAGAATTTTGCACCATCATCATCAACAACAACAATCTAGAAGAGAAAAAGGAGGGAAAAGAAACACTCTTTGACTATTTGACAAAGTCAACAAATGGAAAGAAAAAAAATTAGCATTTTAACTCAAGGTATCTTTTTCAAGAGGCAACCAAAGTTTCTTGTTTTTCTTTGAAGATGTTTCACTTCTCATTCAAGAAGCTTCTTTAGCGCTGAATCTCCATAGACAGCGGTTTAATATAAATTGGGGCAGTTCTTGTGGAAATGTAATTCCCACCATTTCTCTTAACCCAAATAAGTTGTTACTAGTCACTGTTGAGAAATCTGCCTCTTAATCTATTACATAATCAGTACTGGGATCCTGAATTCAAGCACAAAATCTTTAGACCATAGCATTTGCAACACTGTCCATGGTCCTGAAATTGTTAATCTATAAATCTTCAGCTCATTACCTTTCCCTCACCCTCTTGCCTAAATAGTAGCCTTTTTGGGATACTAAATTTCCTGATGACTCCAAAAATCATCCTGGTTTTACTCTTTAAATTATCTAAAGGATCAATGGAAAAAAAACCTTTTCTTTTATTTTCCTTCCATGATAGATAAATTTCATAAATGTCATACATTGAATCTTCTATGGAGTTCATATTTGGAATTTCCCACATTATAAGAATAAAGAATAACAATTCTTTATAGAGGCGCCTAAAATTTCCATTAATCAAGCTGAGTTTATATCAAACTACATCATAATTATCTTTCCCCTGCATCCATACTATTTGTGTCAAAAGTATTAGATAATTCTACACACCAAAATAGTCCCATAAATATTTTGCCACAAGGCTTGCCTGAGATTTGCAAGCTAAGTCTGCATACTGCAAAATATATTGTTATACTATATCTCAGGTTAGCACATCTGGATAGATTTTAGGAAGCATCTTGCTCTTTATACATATTTCGATGGATCTTTATGCAGCAATTGTGTAAATTACTCTGGAACAATATGATAACAAGGCAACAAATGGAAAAGAATAATAACCTCATGCAGGAAATCCAAGTTGTGTGTTTATACTAGAGTTACGGATAGGGGTATATCCAAGTTTACATTACATCCCTCCAGGCAACAAATCCAATCACTCTGGTCTCACTGCCTATGGAAAGAACCAAGGTTTCAATGCCTTTCTAAAGGCTATTAGAGTCAGGATCAAATGTTTTTGCAGGACAGTTAGGGGAAGATCATTCCAGAGAACAAACACTGCAATGGAAAAGGTATACTGTCTGGATTCAGTCAGATGACATTGCTTCAAGGAACAAACCTAAAAATGCACATCTTTTGAAAGCCCATCAAGGACAAGTGGTGCCACAAGTAGGTTGAGAGTAATTGGAATGGCATAGTTAAGAAGCATGTAGTAAAATATGAGACAAAGTCATAAATGTATGGGTACTGAAAGAATATAGATGGAATGCAAAAGTGAGCAGCTAGTAAGAGTTTTGAAGAACCAAAGGCAATGGAAGAAGCCTTGTATGAACCTGGTAGAATTAAGATTAGTTGGCATGATTGGCACACAGTACATTTAATGCAAATATGTTAATTATTGATATTAAGCCAGTTTCATTTGTACTTTAGGTCAGCAAAATATGAAATCATTGGAGAAATTTTTTAAAAATCCATTGTCTGTGAAAATTTTGTTTGATTCTGGAAAGACAATTAAATTCAGATGAATTGAAGTCCTATTGTTAATGTCTCTTTGCTCACATGGGGATTAATGAATTCACATCTGGTCAACTGATTTTATTTCTGTTCAAATTTCATTTGACTTTCCTAAGACTGGTTCAAGAATTGTTGCTATTGCAAGACACAAAGTATGACTGAAACAATCTTCTCACAGCTTTTGAATTTTCTGAAGCACAAGCCCATATTATCACATTTTGGAACATTGGTACGCTGATTGGGAAACGTGAAACAAAATTCCAGAATGAATATTTTGTGAAATAATTTGTATATGTATTTGTTTACCCCTTTTTGTACCTTTTAAAAATGTATCAATAATATGTTTCCGTATTTCATTTAAATTTTATATGAGAGAGAGAGGGAGGGAGGGAGATGGACAGAGACAGAAAGAGACAGAAAGAGAAAAAGAAAGAGAGAGAAATATATATAGAAATTGCTCAAAAGAAATGCAGGCAAAGGATGATGGCTTAATAGATCACATGTTTATTTGGGGCATGTGAATTAGATTGGCTTGAATTAAAACTAAATTAAAAATTAATTTAATAAAACAAGAAATAGACTTATTTGTTTTACTATATGATATGTTTTCCATTGGGATATTTTGGGGAAAAAGTATTCAATTTTATATGAAAATCATTCATATAACAAAAGAAAGCTGCCCTCAAATGAAATGCTTTTCATTTCATAAAAAAGATATATGAAAGATATGGCAATCCTTCTACATATGAATAAGGCCTGATATCACTGATATAAGGTGAACATACTGCATAAATGAATGATTTCCAAGAAACCTATTAGTTCTGTAATCATAACTTGCAAATCAATTTAATAACTTGGAAATGCTCAAATAATAGTTGTCAAAGAAGTTGCAAATATGACATTTATCACTAGATGGCAGACATGCTCTGTATAATGTGTGCTAATCTGGTACATCATACTCTAACCTGTGTGTAGGAGAATAAAGATATCATTGAAAGTGAATCATATAAACATACATATGTACATACATATGTACGTACGTACATACATACATACATACATACATAATTACATACATACATACATACATACATACATACATACACACACACACACACACACACACACACACACACACACACATTTAATTATTACAGAGAAAAATCTGAACCAGGCTTGGAAATCCCATAAGTCTTAAGTATACATTTCATAGCTTCAAAACATTCATTCCTATGATGTGTCTATTTGATCCTAAATTGAAGCTGTAAGGGGGTGGTGTGTGTGTTTTTAAATTGGCAACCACTGTCCAGCACAGTAAGATAAGTAGGATGCAAAGCCAGTTGCTTGGATATTAATATTTTTCCAAGCTTGGCATAGCCACATTCCTATGATCTCTCCACCAGGGGGTTGGACAAGAAGTCCTCCAAGGACCCTTCCAGCTCTGTGATTCTGTGTCCTAGACATGTACTGCTGAACTATTTGCTTTTTATTAGGATGATACTCCCTTCTACTAATCTTTTGCCTTGTCCTGTAGTCATTTGCAGTTCTATGAATATTTATTCCATCTCAATTACACTAAATTCATGAGAGAATTTTGGGACAGTCTTCTTTAGAATTGTTTATTTGACAGAATTTTTAAATCACCCCAAACAAGTCAGTTAGCTAGGTGTAGACATGGGATGGCTGGATGGCTGGATAGATATAACGAAATCACAAACCACTCTACCAGCAACCGGGGGGGGGGGGGCAGCTTTCCTACCACCCAAAAAAACAAAACAGCAATAACAGAATCAAAATGAAATCAAATAGTTGCCCTTTATTTTCCCTAGCTATTATTTTTATTTTATTTATTTATTTGTTTGTTTGTTTAGTTTGTCACTCATGTACAAGATAACAGTAATAAGAATAATTATGAATAAAAACACACTAAATGGGTACAAATAAATGGAGACAGTAGGACAGGGATGTTAGGCATGCTGGTGCACTTTTGCACACCCCTATGCACTTAATCCCCCCTCACCAAAATCCAGATAAAATGTTTGCCCCAAATAAGGAACCAGAAGCTCGTGCTGTTGGGCCATAAGCTCCGCCCTTTTTGTGTGACTGGCGGGTGTCGCTCACCTGAAAGAAAGGCTGGAGCTCACACTGCCTTCAAATCTCAGAAATACCTTTCAAAGCTATTCCTAAACTTGGGGTGGAAATAGGGGTAGGTCATTACCAGACATTTCTCCAGAGATAAAGCATCTCATAATGCACAAGGCACTAACAAAAAGTCCCATCTCTTTTTTTTTAACTAAGCAATGAGATAGCCTCCCATAGCTATATATGAACAGACATCAGGAAAGGCTAGGCTTTTGTTCTTGATGCAGGAGTCTGGAGATCCAGTCTGTTTATGAACAATGGCTTGATTTTTAAGGTAAGGATATTAACACACACACACACACACACACACACACACAAACACCGTTTTAAAACACCCATTTCAGTTTTCATTTTTTTCCCATCCTCATTTCCCCAAATCAAGGTCGATGCTCCCAACTTTGTACTGGGAGCCTGTTGTACACTTTGAAAAGCCATTTTCCCAAAACACTTTTGCAAGAAGAACAAGGCAGGGAGTAATTGTGTTGAACTAGTTGCTTCCAATTAGAATTGGCCCAAACAATGTACAGATATATTTGGCTGTCACTCAGGGTTATACATGCGAAGGCCGCTTTGAAGATGTAAATCAAAATTGCAAATGTGCACTGGAACCACTCTGGGCTGCAGGAACCGCAGCTTTCGAAACAGGGATGACAGATTGAACTAGCTGGAAATTTTAATTAAAGCTCGTAAGGGAGAACTCTCCAGCTAGCTGAGCCTCAGCTGTGTGGCTGCCCTGGCTTGGATAAAGTGCCATGCCAGAAAACCAGAATCATTTGAGAAAGTCATCACATCCTTAGAATCCATTAATCCTGCTCCCCAATAATGACAATATTTTTTGAAGCGACCGGGGGCGGGGGGAGGAGGCAGTTTTAAAAATGACAGAACATATAGTGCAGGATACAAAGCAGTGTGACCTTGGTTGCTTAGCAATGTGGAAATAATGCAAAAGAAAAAGAAAAAAAAAGCCAGAAACTATGGAGCCTTTGTGCTACATTTTTGCGAAAGGTTCTGTTATGTACTTCTCTTTAATATTTGTAGTAAATTGCCAAAGCTCCCTGCATTATATTCCCTGAAAAGGGGGAGCATCAATGAGAAAAATGTAGGATCACTTTTTCCTTTCTTCTAGGAGATTAAAAAGGATGGCTTGTTTGTTAGTAGACCCTGTTGCTTTTTTAGAATGTCTGGCGCTGAAATCTTTTTAAATTGTCAACAAAAGAGAAAGGGCTCGGGAAAATATCCATGCATTTTTCTTAAGATAATCTAAGTGCTCCTTATCACAGTTCCAAAGAGACACAAGATCAGGGCTACATGTTATTGCAACTTTCTGAAAAATGAACTACCCAGTTAATCTAAGCAAAAGTAGGTTGGGTGCACAAGAGTCAGTGAAAAGCCGGTATGTTCATATAATCTGTGATCCTTTCTCTCGTTTTCTTTAGGTGTGTTTATGTACTGGTGGACACTTGATTTGGCTGGGGATACTTTTCCTGAAACAGGCTGATGGGCATCCTGGACATTCTTTTCAGTTGGAACCATCAACAACCAAAAACAGGTAACTTCATTGACTTGGAAAGCTTCTTGCCATCATTGGCTATTTGACCATTTCTAACTCCTCTATAGGAAGAGGGCTGGCTTTGAGTAGACAAATGCTAGGCTTACATGAGGCTCTCTTTGCAAACAGGTGAGGAATTATTGTGGTAGCAAAACAAAAAACAAAAAACCACGTGGTAGGCACAAAGAGTTGGAATACATGCATCTGTATTATGATGGTTACAGAGGATACATCTTGTTTCCTGATCCTAGCTTTAAAATAAAAAACCTGTGGTGTCATAATCTGAGGTCCCACTGTCATTTTTCATCTTTTCCATTATCAGAATGGTATGTGATACACGGTCAGCTATGATAATGTGAGTGCTGAGTGCTAGCAACAATCTTTTCAGTAGTGGTTCAATGAGATTCAATTCATTTAGTCTACATGTTGCTTCTACACCAAAAATTATACCTACGCTGGTTCGAAGTAAGATAAAAATTAAATTCAATGTGACTATGACAAAAATATTCAGATGCTATTTGCATGTACAACATTGATGAATAATAAAACTTGTACTTTTGAATGCCTTCTTATTTGCTTGCAACTTAAAAAAATAAATTCTACTTCTATTACTATAATTATCATCTTTATAGGATTCAGAAATTTGCCTCAGGACCATAATAGATATGAGAAAGAACTATATTTTTATTTCACCGATGTATCACTTAATGAATAAAATTGTAAAGTGATTCTATTTTGAAACCCATATAACTAATGAGATTGCTCTAGTGGTAACTTTTCATGGAAGCATTTTAAAACACAATATCAAATCAAAAGGTTCCAAAGGAAAATTTCCAAAACACATTGTTTAAATATGAAGATGTGGAAGTCATGTAGCTTTGAAGGTGATATGAAGATAAATGATCAGCGTTTAGTATTAACCATCTTGGCTGCTGCCAAACGCAACATAGAGGCATTTGGACAAAACCTTGCTAAAATCCTTAACGTAAGAAATCTGAGTACGTTGGATGCCTTTATGTTCATCAGTTTTATATCTTCCTCTTTAAACTAGAAGACCAGAAGAAGAATGAAATAAAGAAAGGAGACTTTGGCAAAGTGTTTGGCCCAGAAAAGTGCTCTAAATGCCAAAAAAATACTGATTGTTGTAACAGAATATCTGGGAGCTTTTATCCTTCCATTTCCTTTCAGCGTGAACAACTGAATTTGGCCTTTTGACAGGAAGAAATATCTGGTGAGTAGTTTTCCTGAGAAAGAGTTTCATAGTCTCCATCTCTAATAGGATGGAGTTTCATAGTCTCCATTTCTAATAGGATAAAAAAGAACAGAGGATCCTGCTACACAGCCCCCGTATGACTTAATTAATATGTTCATATATTAATGAAACAGCCAAATCGTTTACCTCCCCAACACATGCTCCATTCATAGCCATCCTGAGACTATTCTTCACTTATTTATTAATTTCTATTAATCCAATTTGCCTAGCTGCCCATTTCAATGTCATACTTCCATTCCAATGGGTGCTAGCCAGTTTTCTTTCTGAATTTTAACTTATCTATTTACCTACAGGATATCTGTCTGTCTGTCTGTCTGTCTGTCTGTCTGTCTGTCTGTCTGTCTGTCTGTCTGTCTGTCTGTCGGTCGGTCGGTCTGTCGGTCTGTCTGTCTTTCTGTCTGTCTGTCTGTCTGTCTGTCTGTCTGTCTGTCTGTCTGTCTGTCTGTCTGTCTATCTATCTATCTATCTATCTATCTATCTATCTATCTATCTATCTATCTATCTATGTCTGTTTCAAAGGTGGATTCACTTACCTTCCTTACCGGTTTGCAAATGTGAACACCCTCGAATGCACATGTGCAATGCCTTCTGCTCATGCTCAGTGCTCGCACATATAAGGGCGGGTGGATGGAGCCTCCCACAGCCACTGCTACTGGTTCACCCAAACCAGAGAGAATTGGTTGAATACCACCTCCGGTCTGTCTGTCTATCTATCTAACTAGCTAGCTAGCCAGCTAATAACCTGTTTTTAATATTATTTTTATAAACAACTCAAGGTGGCTAACATATCTAATACTCCTCCTTCTTCCTATGTTCTTCACAACAGCCCTGCGTGATGGATTGGACTGAGAGAGTGTGACTGGCCCACGGTCACCCAGATGGCTTTCATGGCTAAAGTGGGATTTGAACTTCTGATCTCCTAGTTTCTAGCCTGGTGCCTTAACCACCAGATCAAACTGCCTCTTCCTACATTTGTGCATGCATGCATATCCATAAAGGATTGAAAGACTATGCAGGTACAAGTCACCTGCAAAAGCGAGTATACCTCTGTGCAAAAATATCAGGCCTTCAAAAGTAAAACTTTCTTTCATTCATCTCCAATTTATAAAATGTTTTTTAAAAAAGGAGAATCTTGGATTTTTAAAAAAAAAATCCCTACTAACTGTACTGATTTATTTATCAAATGTTCATACTGTTTCCCAGCCAAAGAATTGTATCCAAGGAGGCTTTCATCACCAGTTTTAGCTAGGGCAACTTAAGTCAACTGCCCAAAGAAAGAAGTGGAGAAATGTTACAAGTAGGTCCTTTTCTAAATGCATACATTCAAGCCAACTTGGAAGAGAATTTGGAAATTTCTAGTTTATATCTCCTTTGAGATGAATACTTCTGAAAGAATAAAGATTATTTTGGAAGGCAAACCCGATGAAGCTCACCAACGTTTCTAAAGAAAAAAAGCCTACAGTATACTTTTTTTTTTTATTTCTAAGCGCTCTCACTCTCAAGATTTATGGGTTATTAGGAGTAGCACAAAATGGAGGGCATGAGGGGGGAAATGAACCCCTGAGCAGAAATTACTGCTTGGGTTTCAGGATTTATTTATTTATTTATTAGACCATTAGAATGAAGCATCATTTGCAGGGTGCTTCTTCCATTCCTGAATACAAAACAAAAATGTCACAAAGTACTTTCCATTTGAATGTCTTTGAATCGTATTCTTTCTTGATACAAATAAACATTTCTTTAATATTTGGCTATCTACTAAACCCCCTTCCTTCCTTCCTTCCTTCCTTCCTTCCTTCCTTCCTTCCTTCCTTCTTTCTTTCTTTCTTTCTTTCTTTCTTTCTTTCTTTCTTTCTTTCTTTCTTTCTTTTTTCTTTTCAGATCCAGTTATTTTTATCTTCTTCCTAAACAGGCCTGTTTTATTTAGGTGATAAGGGATAAACTATATATAATAAGCTATGAGATACTATGAGCCGTGGTGGCATAGTGATTAGAGTTCAGTACTGCAGGCTACTTCTGCTGCCTGCCGGCTGCCTGCAATTTGGCATTTCAAATCTCACCAGGCTCAAGGTTGACTCCGCCTTCCATCCTTCCAAGGTGGGTAAAATGAGGACCCAGATTGTTGGGGGCAATATGCTGACTCTGTAAGCCGCTTAGAGAGAGCTGCAAAGCACTGTAAAGCTGTATATAAGTCTAAGTGCTATTGCTATTAATAAATATCTCCAGGAGAATGGAGTTTGATTACCATGTAAGAGGGGAAAATACTGATAACTACCAGTAACAACAGAAATTCTGCAGACTTTTACCTCAATCATTTTAAAAATATAATTTCCTTGAATCATGACTCAACATACCAAAGTTCATACTAAAGAGTTTGGAATCAGCATCTCACTGCTGTGATGTATTTCAAAGTTAGCTTCAGCAGGTACCTTTGCTGATCTTTGCTTTCGTCTCATATTTGAAGGTAGTTGAATAGGTTCAAATAAAGAGTCATGTGATATATGGTTTGAATGAAGTACAGGCAAATTTATTTCATATGAAACCAATCTCTCTCTAGGAGAACTGATAGTTAAAACAGTCCCTGAGAATCTGTGCTTTTCTTAGGCATCAGTGAAGAACTGTTTCTGCTTTGGAAGATTTTTTTTATTCTGATCACGATTATGCATCGATTAATGGGCATGTTTCATTCATTTAAATCAGCAACATCAAATAAATAAAATGAATAAATAACAGGGGTCACGTCTGCTCCAGAGAGAATTGGGGACTGATGTACACTTTCTGCATGAACAAGGCATGATATCACTTTTTAGCTTGCTATAATCATATATCCTAGAGAAAGAGGAGGAGGGGAAGGAAATTGAGAAACAGGCCTTTTATACATGTCTCAAAATGTTATATGAGTCTTTTCCTCTCCTCTCAGTAAATCATGGCAAGCGACATGACATAACAAGTAACTGCCTATACAAAACAAGAAATTAGTTTGAACAATAGCAGTGTTGTTTCTGAAAAACAACTTTTAAAAATTCAATCAAGAAAATAGCAAGGTCAATTGGACCAAATCCAAGTCATACAAAAAACAATAAACTACAAGCCTCATACATTTTTGCTTTTAGATCTAAACATACAGTATTCACATTATGGATACATAAATCAGGAATCTTTTTTCTACTATGGAATGCAAAGTTAGCTAGTGAATCAAAGGCAACAGATACAATTTACGGGGTATAATACCTACCAGGAATCCTAGCTCAATATAAAAGGTAAAATTGTTTATCTCTGACAAAAATGCTGTGTTTATGGCTACATACAGCTAGCAAATGTGCAATTATTTGTATGACTTTCAAATAAATTTGGTAATTAGATTTACAAAGGGGGCCATTAGCTTTAAGTAAGTATTTAATATTGCTAAGTTGCCAAATTAATAAATTCATCAGCATTGACCAAATCACATTCAGACAATTGCAAATAGCAGCTTTATTTGAAACAACTTGTGATGATAGCTCAAACATTATACAACAACAGACACCTGCCCAGGTCCTTGTTTAAACATCTAACTGGTTATGTGACCTTCCATAACAAATATATGGTTGTGTCCATGTAGTTTATTTATTATATGCTGTCTATTTTACTCTGCTAATAGTCTCTGGGCTTTACAAGAAACTGAACTTAACTTTTTTTAAATACCAATACTAGTGATTATCATTACACACATACTGTTGCACACTAATTCATAATATCAACACCATGTTATCCTTAATAAAGATTTCTGAAGGGCTTTACGAGCCAAATGGAAAAGAAACATTTATTTTAATAAGTCACTTTCTCATTCCAACTTTAATTATTCATTGGTTAATACAGGGAATTTGGTCACATTTATAAGAGGTTATTATAAGCCTAAATTAGGTACATTCCTTATTTCTTTCACGATCAAGATCTAAAAAATTGAAGGTGAAAGATTATGGCATAAACAGCCCTGGTTGCACTAATGGTTATCAGCACAAAAAAACAACCCAAGTCCTGAATGGCAATTAGAAAATCTAATTAGAAAAAAAAAAATCTACATTTTGATAAAATATCCGTCTCTCAATGGCAAAAAGATATACTTCTTGGAACTGCACATATTCTACACTGACACCTTACAAAATCCTGAGATTTTGTTTTGGGAAGAAATTGATGCGTATGAAAGCCAACATCAGCTAAAAATCTGGCAGTGTAATTTTACATAGTTGTGGATACAACAAGGCCAAATCCCATCTAAATATCTGTTTTACTATGCAGGCAGCCTTAATAATGGAAAGTTTGAAAAACAAGTTTAATTAGTTTTAGAATGGGCCACCATCCTATTCTGATCTGCTATTAAGTAAGAGGATGAAATATTTGATAGGAAAGCATAGTAGTACCAAGTTATGGTACTACCAACCATAGTAGTACCAAGTTAAGCAAGCCTACATTTTATCATCAAAGTTGAGTCCACAAAAAATCTGCAGTGGTCTTGTCCTTTTAATTCAATTAGATCTTAAAGCCACATGTAAATCATTTTTGCTTTTTTCAGGTAGTATAAAAATATCCGTGACATAATAATGGACATGATAACAATATCTTGTTATTGTTGATATCTTGATATAAAACTTTTATATCAACAATATTGTATTTTCTAATGTTTTACCTAAAACTGAGAGATCGTGAGTAAAGCTGATTTAAAATTGCTAAAATGTTTAAGAGTTTTTTTTAAAAAAATCTTGCTCTATTATGCTACTATATCTCCCTTCTAAATTAAAACACATTTAACAAGCATACTTTTTGTGCTTTTATTACATCCACTCCTTTCATGGTATCCAATTAGCTTGTAAGAAAAGTATAGGTTCATTCCTCTTTCTATTGCAGGAATCGGAAATATTTTCAAGTATTAGGTACTACTGTGAGATTTCAGGCAATGCTGTGGGTGGAATAAGCAAGAGAGATGGTAATAATAAAAATGTCCAAAAGCTCAAGCAAAGTCCAATGAGAGAACAGAGGTAATGCATAAAATCTGGATCACTTTATTTATGTTTCTTAATTTATTTAAATTGGAAAATTGTGGATTGCCTTCCAGGATTTCAGAGGTCCTACACTGCCAATCCCATCCAATTGCAAAGATTTACCTAGCACCACTAGTTTAATAATGATGTGTTCACCAAAAGGCCTGTTGACAAAACTTGTGTTGAGGGGCCAGAAATTTGAATGGGAAAGCAGTAAAGTCCATCCCCACCCCACCCCACCCCACCCCAGTGTTCCAGTAATGATACAGAACATAGATCAAATTCCCAGTTGGTCTATCAGAAATTCTTGCACATAACAAGAATGATTTGGAGGGGATACGTTTGCATGAGCTTAAAGACTTCTTTTTCAGTATGAGAGATCATACTGCCTGGCTTAATTAGAACTCTCTAACCTCCCTGGCAATTTTAAACTGTAAGTTTAAATCTTTTGGGTATTTTAATTGTTTTAATTGTTGTAATTTTATTGTTATTTATCTTAACTTTGTGGCTTTTATTTCTATTTGAATTGTTAAATGTGGATGTATTTACCTCCTCCATGCCACACGCCTATATATTTGATTGTACATCGCCCTGAGTCCCTTCGCGGAGAGGGCGCGACTGATAAATCGAATAAAAAAAAAAAATTAATGAAACACAAGAGGGAATACCAAAAAAGTTTTTTTTTTTAAAAAAATGTTCCTTCACATTTTTTTTTTATTTCTAGAAATTGTCTAAACATGCCCATTCATTTTTCTTGCTAACATTTTTCAAAACAGGCGTTTTGCCTTATTCCCAGGACTGAAAAAGAGTGGCTGACTTTCTATGTAAGACAGGAGTAGAACTCAAGAGTATTCTGCTTTCTATCTTGAAGCCTTAAACCACGGTATCAAATTGCCTCTATGGAGTTTTTTCCCCCCAGACTGCCTTTACTTCAGAACAGACCCTTCTAGGATTTAGGGGGTATTTACACCACCACAAGTAACAACAACTCTCATTATAGAAACTATATCTTTGCAGTAGTATCAGGAAAGTGCTATATTTACTTAGTCACTGCAAAAATAACAAATATTGTATTATAAATTAATGTGAAAACTTTTAACCTTATCCATTTAAAAAAAATACTGAACAGAAAAGAGATGGGGTAGAGTGAAAATCTCTTTTGTACACAGAAAAAAATGTAATGCGATAATCCTCCCTACTTTGGAAAATATAATTTTCTAAAGATTCTGAGAGAGGATACAAATCTCATTCTAAAGGCTATTTTGAGGTTTTATTTAAAGAAATTGATATTTTAATGTACGTAATGGTAAAAACCAAACTACATTTACGGTACCATATGTTTGTTTATCTTAAAAATTAATACCCGTGATATAACATGGACTTTCACATTTTTTATCAAAGGTGTTGCTAAACTATTACCCTGCATTTAATTTTGCAGTTAGACTCAATTATTCCCAGCAGAGAGTTCATTTTCCAAAATTAGTTTCCCTTGAAAACGTAATAGTTTATAGATAACATAAAACAATACATTTAAAACTAAAGAATATGGATTAATGTCAAGATTTTGGAATATCCAAAAAGGAAACTTATGTAATAGTCTTCCTTATCACCAGCATTTTTTGAAGTGCTTCATCATCTGAAAATGCAATTCAGCCTGGAAATTGATCCCTGGAATCATTTTTAAATTTTGTTTTATATTCTGTAAATAAAATAACTGGCTTCAAAACTTTTCCTGAAAAACACTGTAAGGTATTCACTGTTGTAAAAGAAGGTAAAGGTTCCCCTTGCACATAAGTGCTAGTCATCCTCAACTCTAGGGGTGCTGCTCATCTCTGGTCCAAAGTGTCAGTACTGTCTGAAGACGTCTCCATGGTCATGTGGCCAGCATGACTGAACGCCGAAGGTGCACCGAACACTGTTACCTTCCCACCAAAGGTGGTTCCTATTTTTCTACTTGCATTTTTACATGTTTTCGAACTGCTAGGTTGGCAGAAGCTGGGACTAGTAAAAGGAGTTCACTCCGTTACGCGGCACTAGGGATTCAAACTGCTGAACTGCCAACCTTCTGATCGATAAGCTCAGCATCTTAGCCACTAAGCCACCATGTCCCTTTTCACTGTTGTACTTACTTTAAAAAGCTTAATATTTTACATTTTCTGTGATGGTAAAATGGAATTATTTAATTGAAATTTACTGCTATACTATACTGACAGATGGTATTAGCTGGGAAAAAAATTAATGAGAAGAATCCATTAAAGATCTCTTGGAAATGCTTTCGCCTCCTAAGATTTAATTAACTTTCCACCCCCCCTTTGTTACCAATCAGCTCCCATCAGCTCTACAACCTTTCCAATATTTGAAGATGGAAATTAAATTGTGTCTTCATCTTTTTATTGATATGTTAATTGTAATGCAACTCCCTCAATCTTTTTTCATAAAGCAGGTCTCTACCTGATCACCATATCCATTGTAGCCATTTTAATCTACAATATCCAAAACTAATCACTGTGTTTCAATTAAAGTTTGATCCAACTCAAGGACCCAGTTTTAGCTGGTTTCCTTGGCTAAAAAACTCCCTTGCTGAACAGCTCTTGAACATCTCTATTAGAAGATAAAAATTAATGCAATGTTCCCCATTATTGGGAATATGGCAGCATACAGCCAACTCTCCTTTGCAAAGATTACATGTAATTTTGAGATGCCTTGTCTTCAAAATTATTTTCAGAGGGTCGCCATGTAATTAGGTCTGCAATATCTTTTTCTTTAAATGGTGAAAGATTTCTGCTAATGGTAATCCTATAAATCAAGGAACTATTAAAATAATGAATTTTAAAAAGTTTCATTTCCATCATGAATGCTCTGTTTACATTTTCTGATGCACACATGTGCTAACAAATAAACATACAAGTGTACAAACATAACTACTTTCATTCTATAACTTTATGGTTTATTTAATTCAGAAGCTCTCATTTTCTGCTAAGCTTTTTAGAATAATATTGCAAAAGCTTTATCATGATAGTGTCTTGGATATTTCCTCATCATTTGTGTATACGTGTGTGTGTGTGTGTGTGTGTGTGTGTGTGTATACTATACATACATACATACATACATACATACATACATACATACGACACAATGGTTTGGATGATAGAACTCAGATTATCTGGAGGGAGTATGGTAAAGAGCTAATATTGATCTGTTTATAAAACCAGAAGGAGTTTCAAATAATAAAGTGTACAATCTATTGTTTAATACTTTTAATTTTATTGTTTTGTGTTTGTTATCAAAAAGGTGAACAAAACAAAGGAAAAATATTCAGTGGTTATTCAACTGGATAGAAAGAGAAAACAGTGGACCAATGTTACTATTTCTTCTGAAATATGCCTGCTTATTAATGTATAAAGAGGAGTGTTTCATTGGAATGAGCAAATGGTAGATCACACACCACTATTAGATAACCGGCCAGTTTCCAGTGTACAACAACAGCTGATTATGGGATTCTTAACAAAGAAAAGGCAACAGTGCCTTTTGCTCAGAATAAGTTGGCTGAGATTATTGTCTTAATTGTTAAAGAGATTCTTAGAATCTTTTTTTGGTTTGTAAATTTAAAACACATTGTTGGCTGTAGAGCATGTAGTAAAGTAACTAGACTGATCAAGATTAAGTGTGTGTTGGGGGAAGTTTGATACCAAATTGGTTGATATTGAATGAAATATTAAGAGGTTATGATGCGCGTAATACCATTCAACCAACAAAATGAGACATGAAATATCATCTTTCTTTCCTGTATATCCAAGAATTTCACTGCTTTTTAAAAATAGTCTATAACATGTGGTTCAGATAAACATTCCTCTTGATTTATGGGACAATGTACCACTGAATTGCTCACAGATATTTTATTTTGAGTTTGAGATCTCTGAAATTATAAAATAATGTTGCTAAATATTTGGGTAAGGTATGAAATTACATAGTTTAAAAATGTCCCAGGAATGCAAGTTTCATTATCTTTACCTTTGATCAAAATGTATCCAATTCCCCAAATGTCATCTGGGTGCAAAACAAGTTTAATTGTTAAAAATTAAAATGGGGGGGGGGATAAAATTAACTAAAGTGTCCATTTGTGTGAAAGGTTTTAAAGGCTTAGTTCTTGAATTTTCAATTTACATTCCTATATATTCAATCATATATTGTTCAATCCCATGAGTTTTCTTCTCCCCTGCTGGCAAACAACTGTTTACCAACTTGGATGAAAACACATTTTTATTTACTTCGCTTTTTTATAAGAACTTGCTTTCTCCAAAAAATTGGATGAAAAGTTCATATATTTTATTACATGTTGGAAAAACACTATGATGCTTCAATTTTATTTTAAATTTCAAAGATTGTGAATCTAAAACCATATTATATACTTCTACATTTGAAGAACATTCACACTTATTACTATTGTTAATTTCAATGTAGTTGTTTCTACTTTTCTTCCTTACCTCCTATATCTTTTACTTTAATCCTACTTAAGTAAGAATTAATCTAATTATTAAAGCAAATAGAAAGTAATCTAATAATTCATGAATTGCATTAGCAACTTTTTAAATACAAAAGGTAACATATGGACTTGAAGATGCTTTAAATAATATTCCATAGTTGTGGCTATATATAGAAGAAGAATATAAATATGTCTCCATTGAAAAGAAATGTATTTCCAATGTTTATGCACCTAAGATATCCAGATATGGGTATCTTTGCCCAAGGTTGTATCCTTCTAAAAATCTTCTAGTTGAAGCTCCAGATCATGTGCCTAATATACATAGTTACACATTCAGTGCGATAATTTATTAAAAGTTACATCAAGGTTGATCATTTTCAATCACTTTCAGTAGCAAAGTGGAATAAAGAAATTAAACGGATGAAGTTTGTTTCTGTCTCTTCATTTTCAGAAAGCCACACTACTTAATTCTGAGATGTCAGATTACTTTGAAAGAATCAAGAGCAGAACTCATAAAGCTGATGACAAATACACAGACAACTCCCATATATGAAACCCATTTACAGTATGTACTTTCTGTCTTATAGAGATCAGTGTGGCTACATAAAGAATTCAGAGAATGATACACCTTCAACACAGATTTACCTTATCCCTTTTCAGTAATGTAGACCTGTCAATTTGCACCAGAAAGTGCTTTCAGAATGCCAAAAGCAACAAGTTTCTTTACCTGAGTCATTATTATGTTTATTATAAGCTTAACCTAGTTCTCATCTGCTAAGAAAAGCAAAGTACAGCTTGATTGGATATTATTTTGGATACACAGAAACCAAAAGGTTTCCTGTACCTGACAGAATCTCCATTTAAAGACAATGGAACCTCTTTGCAGGCTTGCCCAGGAAATAACCTTTTCTGGTGATCATGATGGATATTGAGCTTAATGAACTAGATGATTAATGTTCAGTCTCATAAAATACACACAGTCTATCTGAATGCACAGGTGCACGAAGAGACAATAGCATGCAAGAATATGCTGCCAAAGCCCAGGAAAAGATCAAAGTATAATTGATGGATAAAAGCACCAAGTTGGGACACGAACTTGACCGATCAACAATTTCCTAAGAATGGCTACACTGCACTCCAAACTACCTTCTAAATTTGTAACAATTTTCTTAGCAAGATTGATAAAAAGTAGCTGGTCAAAATCCAACACTTTTTGGTTATAACACAGGAGAGAAAGAGAAACTCTATACACAGTTTGTGTGTATGTATGAACAGACATAAGGGGCATGTATGTAAAGTATGAAGAAATTATCTAGTTTATTTGTTACTTTTTATCACACACACACACACACACACACACACACACACACATATTGTGGGCATACCAGGGGTTGTAACACAAATATAAAAAAAGGCAACATTAAAAATAAAAATATGGTTTTCTGCCTGCATGGTCTTCTGTGATGAGCCGAAGGACAGAAAGAGGGAGTAGTGACCTTCCTCCCATATTTGGGCATACCAGGGTTTGTAACACAAATACATACCTATTTCCCTGGCTCAACTGATAAGGAGGCGAGCCTGTGGCTTAGTGGCTAAGACTCCTGCCTAAGATATAATACAGCCCAGGTTCAAATCCCAGTAAGGGTATGGCTAGCTGATGAGAGCTAATTAGCTCGAAATAGATCTATACTAGTCTCCCTTTATTTATCAGTACAAATACAACATTATTTATCAGTACAAATACAACATATATATATATATATATATATATATATATATATATATATATATATATATATATATATATATATATATATATATATATATATATATATATATATATATATATATATATATATATATATATATATATATATATATATATATATATATATATATATATATATATATATATATATATATATATATATATATATATATATATATATATATATATCCTAGGAAATCTTTCTGGACTCAAAGATCTAAAAACCAACTTTTGGTAGCTATCTAACAGCTAATATATATGTTATCTGTTTACCTTAATTGGAAAAAAATGCTAATCAATAATGTATATCTCTCATTTGCTCTGCTACAATTGGCTGTAAACAAATAGCTTAAAAGAGAAAGGCCATTTTCTTCTTTGAGTAATATTATTTGCTTGGCAAAAGGCAGACAGAAAGCCAATCTCTCAATAAAGTAAATAAGGTACATTTAAAAAAAAAGATCAGAGAATCATTCTTAATTTTACCTTTAAATTAAAAGTTATTTTAAGAATTGAACTGGGATACAATTCTAGATTGTAATGTTTTAAGCAAGAGTGACTATCTAGAAATAAATAGAGAATTGTACCTTAAAGAATATTTCTTTCTATTTTAGGATAGCAAAACAAAATATTGGGAAATATAGGGAAACCTATAGATATAGATTTTGATTATTAACATTTGTTTTATGAACAGTATGCACATAAGCCCTCAAAACATAGGGAAGAAGGAATAATTCTTTCCCAAAAGGTTTTGCCCTATGCCAGCAGGGAGTGATCCTGAAGTTGTAACCTTCATGACAGCTACTTAGCTATCTACTGCAACTTCCATTCAACAATGTCAAAATGTTCTGAATTAAGTTGCATTCTAGACTAATACGACTGGAATTGAAAGAAGAAATAGCAGCACAATATTGAAGAGACTGATTTATAGTGAACTGAAATTGAAATTCTAGATGCACCTTTCCTATAAATATTTTTTTTAAAAAAAACCACCACTTTTAAAAATCTCATATGTCAAATTATTATGAATCCTCTGTTAGTACTGATTTACATTTTCCACAATAACAATATATATTCTAAAATCTACATTGAAAATGAAACTAGAGTTAGAGTTACAGTTAGGTTTAGGTCTAGAAGTCATGGCTGAAAACTAATGTGAGGGATAGATTCTTACTGTAGATGATTTCTAAGGGAAGGGATGCTGACAGCTTTTCATTTGGAGTTGTTTCTGGTCCACAGTAAACTAAGTTGAGGGTTAGAGTTATGTCTACCTGGAATCATGGCCAAATTTAATGCAAGGACAGGTTCTTAGAAGTTTTCTAACAAAAGCAACAATGACATTTTTTGGTTTGGTGTTGTTTGTCAACTACAGTAAAATACATGGGAAAATAATAATTGGGAAATGAAAATAAACCTAGGCTTAGGTTTAGGTCATAGCCAAAAACTAATGCTAGGGAGAGACAAGAGATTATTTGACCTTTTCTGACCCTTTCCTCAGCTTTTTCTTCAGACTTGTTTATGGTCCACAGTAAAATATAAGTGAAAATCCCATTGACATTGAAAATGAAAATAAGGTTAGGATTAAAGTAAGGTCTACTTGAAGTCTTGCCCAAAATCTAATGCTAGTGATAGGATTTTAGCAGGTTTCTAAGGAGATTGTCAGTGACAGCTTTTCTCTCGGAGTTGTTTTTGGTTCACTGTAAAATGCACGGAAAAATTCTATTTCCATTGAAAATGAACAACGGTTAGAGTTAGGGTTATGTCTGCTTGGAGCCATGGTTGAAAAGTAGCACCAGAGATAGTTTCTGAGAAGTTTTCTAAGGGAAGCGACAATGATAGCTTTTTGTTCAGAGCGTGTTTGTGATTCGTAGTAAAATATATGGGAATAGCTCATTGGCACTGAATATGAAACTAGGTTTAGGCTTGAGATTGCTCTATTTGGAGTCATTGCTGAAATCTAATTCTAGGGATAGATTCATAGTGCTTTTCTTAGGAAAGCATCAGTGACAGCTTTTCTTCTGGAGTTGTTTGTGATCCACAGGGAAAATTTCATTACCATTGAAAATGAACTAGGTTTAGGGTTAAGGGTTACGTAGATCTTAACATTCCAATAGCCTCTCTAGAAGCATTAAGCAGCTGAGCCTTTAGGAAAAGAATAACTATCTGTCGTTGAGAAGCAGCTTCCACCATGTGATCCTTTCATAGTTATATAGAAGCTTATATATGCATTAAAACTTCATTCTAATAGAGACATCCATATTGTGGGTTGTGTAGACTGTAAAGGTGAAGGTAATGGTTCCCCTCACACATATATGCTAATCATTCCCAACTCTAGGGGGTGGTGCTCATCTCCGTTTCAAAGCCAAAGAGCCAGCACTGTCCAAAGACTTCTCCGTGGTCATGTGGCCAGCATGACTAAATGCCAAAGGCACACAGAATGACGTTACCTTCCCACCAAAAGTGGTTCCTATTTTTCTATTTGCATTTTTTACATGCCTTTGAAGTGCTAGGTTGGCAGAAGCTGGGAGAAGTAACGGGAGCTCACTCCATTACATGGTGCTAGGGATTCGAACCGTTGAACTGCTGACCTTTCTGATCAACAAATGCAGCATCTTAGCCACTGTGGCCACTATGACTAGCTCTTCATAAATCTCACCAACAGTATATTTGGCAAATAGGGTAAGATCCTCATTTTTTTTTCAGATATGAAAATGTACCTTGAAAGGACTATTGGAAAATCAATCTCTGGATTTCTTCTACTATCCTACCTGAAATAAAACCTGAGACCATTTGCCTCTATAATATTTGTTCTATGAATAAGCTACGACAACAGATCTCTTAATTACTTAATGGTTTGTTACTGATATTATTAATAAGTTTCATTATTTCAATTTGTAATATGTTGTTAGTGTTTAGTTTGACTTTTGGTCTATTTTATATCACTCTCTTGTTTTGCTCTAAGTTGTTCCAAAGACTATGGTGGTGAAAGAGTAACAAATCCATACATATTGAAATCGAAGAGAATTTTACCATCTGAACCTGGGATTTGCTAGAGTAGATGAATTACATTCCTTACAATGTTTATTACTGAAACAAGTCTGAACCATGTTTGAACATAAAATCACTAATCCATAGAAATACTACAAAAGCATGAAACTTGAAAAGTAATCCATTATTTTTCCTTTGGCTGTCTGAACAGACAAAATACATAGCATCTATCTTGTACATACCTTAAAATGTATTCATACACACAGATAAAAGCACAAGTAAACAAGGAAAAAGGAATCTGCAATCAAGAGTCGTTTAAAAACAACTGAAGATATATCCAAAAATTGCCCTGTGTACAGTTCTCAGCCATCATATCTAAAATACTTTGAAATGGGAGCCTAAATATATGGTTTTGCCTTCGTTCATTTTCTTTTCATTCTTTCTATTCTGTTTTTCTTTACCATAATTTCACTCTCTGCATTATTTAATTGATATCTCACATTTTGACCAATCTCTATCTTACTATAGGATGCCTTTAACTATAGGATCCAGTAATTAATAACATAAATAAATTTAATTTGGTTTTTTACTTAATTAATATAATAATTATATTAGAAATAAATAAATCTTCCACAGATTTTTCAAGATGAGAGAATAGTATTTTTTTATTTTCCATGTGGTGAAAAATGGAAAATACGTGACTGTATCATAGAAGAAGCAGCTGACCAACTTGTCCACATTCAGAAGCGGGATAAACAACATTTAGAAGACTACAAGCCTGCAAGGTGCACTGAAAACTCAAAAAGGAAGGAAGGGAAGCAGAAGAATGTATTGTCAAAGCATTTTTGAGCTAGAACCAAGAAAACCATAAAGTTGTATTTTTTGAAGTTACCAGGCGTTGAGCTCCAATTCATCTTTGCTTTTACACAAGCATAGTTGGATCTAGAAATGAATATCTTGCAACCATGGATTAGGGATGAATAGATGAATAAATAAAATGAATGTTCCCCTGAACTGAGCTCAATGCTTGGTGATTTCACATATATGTCTGTTACTTTCTTGTCAACACTACTATTGGTTTTATAACAGTGGATGCTGGAATTTCTGATGAGAAAACAATGTTCTAAAAACAAACATGGCTAGAAGTGTGCAGATCTTGACAATCACAGCAATCACATTGAGAATATAATCTGAACTAGAGCTTTATTTTAGACTGATTTTCATATAAATAGCACAGGTAGAAGGCTGGCTCTAAAGGTCCCCCAAATTCAGTAGCACAAATGCCTTTTTAAACAAAACAAGAATTGAAGCAGGACTGATTGAAGGATGGGGAGAGAAGGAAAGAATGAGGAGAAAGGGAGAAAGAGGAGTTCGGTGAACAGGATGGAGAGAACAAATTTTGGCTGGGAGGGAGTGTTCAAGTAGTCAGAACACTAGGTGAGACTTCTGAGATGACATCCTACACACAGCCCCTTCAACAATGGCTTGTTTTACATGCTCCTGCATAGCTCTTTATGATAGCACAGGTCACAAAGCAGTTCTTTCATGATCATTTATCTCACTCATTTGCTTACTTACCATATTTCACTTCACAAAAGGGATAGTGCTTTTTTTTTCTTACCCTGATGAAAAGGATCTTCTCTCCAACTCTATACCTTCCCTGAGAAAGGCGCTCCACACAAAATTTACTAGGGCATTTACAAGGAGGGTCTTCAGAAATATGTTTGACCTGGAAAACAAAGTTATAATTTCAATGTATCTTTTGCGTTATTCTTCTATTATCTCAGATTATATCCAGACTCCACTGTCAGAGATGGACTAATTTCCAGACTTTTCTGAATTGTACATCCTTCTGAATTTATAGTCTTCTCATTCCTACATTTCCCAACACAGGGATTTCAATAGGCATACCCACTGACATATGAACTCTTCTTTGGATACAGATAGTTAATATAACATTACTTGCCTTGTTCCTGAGGTTAAGAATTAAGTCTCTCTCTTTCTCATTTTAGTCTGATGTATTCCTCCCTCAAGTTGCCTTCTGGAAAGAGCTAAGAGAGCTATTAAATGGGAAGTGAATTAGAAGTGTCTCATCTACCATTTTATAATCTGATTACATCATGTCCCGTTAATTCCTTAACATATTGACTCCCTGCACAATTTTCATCTAGAACAAGAGGACAAGTGGCATTCAAAAATGAGGAATACTAACTTATTGCATCCTTTCAATAGCTTCCCAGCAGATTTCTCAAACCTAAAATTTAACTGCTCTAACTTGGTTGCTAATAATATATGAAAAAAAGTATCTACATCTCTATCTCTCAATCCAAAAACTGATGTGCCATTACATTTTTCATTATTAATATTTATAATAAACAGTATCCTTGAGGTCTAGTCATTTCTTCAGGAATGCAGATTTTTTTAAAACAACATGCAATTAGTTATATTAATTCAAGTTTTTTCAGTAGGAGTTCACAGAAGTGATTAAATATTGCTTCTGGAATTACTAAACCACACTAGCTACATACATTGTGAAAAAGATCTTGCTCATTATTTTGAGAAAGTCTTAAATTTCTACCCTGGAGTTTTACTCTGTGGACGTCTCTGGTTTTATGTACCTAATTTAAATGGTTAAAACTGAGTTTCCACTAGTTGAAATTCAAAATGTAATATGTTCAGCCTCAAGGGTTGGAGTATACTTACGTACACATGGGAAAGATGCATGTGTACAATGGCAACTTTACACACACTGAGACACATACACTGGTATATTCTCATAAGTAATTCAACACTTTCCTGAACATTGTATATTTTCACCCTCAGCTGACCCTACTGGCTAGCAGACATGAGGCGGCTGGGCTTTCTGCCATTAATTTCAGGAAGAAATCATTCAACTAATGATTTCATTCAGCTGTTTCTTTTGTAATCATGTTGATCATCTCGTGATGAGAAGCATAGCAAAATTTTCTAGAGTGCCTTTATATCCGAGGTCTGCATGTGGCTCCAAGAACAGAATTTTGCCAGATTTGTTTATATATATAATTATATATATGTATTTGTGTTACAACCCCTGGTATGCCCAAATATGGGAGGGAACTCACTACTCCCCCTTTCTGTCTATCAGTTCGTTACTACTTAGTGGCTAATATATCTGCCTAATATGTAATACAGCCCAGGTTCGAATCCCAGTAAGGGTATGGCTAGCTGATGAGAGCTAAATAGCTTGAAATAGATCTATACTAGTCTCCCTTTATTTATTTATCAGCACAAATACAACACAAATATAAAAAGGCAACATTAAAAATATGGTTTTCTCCTGTAGTGAGCCGGTAGACAGAAAGGGGGAGTAGTGAGTTGCCCTCCCATATTTGGGCATACCAGAGGTTGTAACACAAATACATACCTATTTCCCTGGCTTAGCTGATAAGGAGGAGAGCCTGTGGTTTAGTGGCTAATACATCTGCCTAATATGTAATACAGCCTAGGTTTGAATCCCAGTAAGGGTATGACTAGCTGATGAGAGCTAAATAGCTTGAAATAGATCTATATTAGTCTCCCTTTACCCTTACTGGGAATCAAACCTGGGCTGTATTACATATCAGGCAGTTGTATTAGCCACTAAGCCACAGGCCTCCTCCTTTATCAGCTAAGCCAGGTAAATAGGTATGTATTTTGTCACAACCCCTGGTATGCCCAAATATGGGAGGGAGCACACTGCTTCCCTTTTTCTGTCTTTCGGCTCACCCTAGGAGCCATCCAGGCAGAAAGCCATTTTTTGTATGTTGCCTTTGTTACATTTGTGTTGCATTGGCTAGCTGTATTGGTTAGGGTATGGCTAGCTGATGAGAGCTAAATAGCTTAAAATAGATCTATACTAGTCTTCCTTTATTTATTTATCAGCACAAATGCAACACAAATGTAACAAAGGCAACATAAAAAAATGGCTTTCTGCCTGGATGGCTCCTAGGGTGAGCTGAAAGACAGAAAAAGGGAAGCAGTATGCTCCCTCCCATATTTGGGCATACCAGGGGTTGTGACACCATATATGCAGTTGAATCTCACCAGGCTCAAGGTTGACTCAGCCTTACATCCTTCCAAGGTGGGTAAAATGAGGGCCCAGATTGTTGGGGGCAATATACTGACTCTGTAAACCATTTAGAGGGCTGAAAAGCACTGTGAAGTGGTATATAAGTCTAAATGCTATTGCTAAATATGGAATGAACACATAATTTTTCACACACTTAATTTTGAAGCTAAGCTTCAGATAAGGAAGCATTGATGCTGATTTTTGGGACATAATCCAAAATTGCTAATTTCACTATCTATAAAATCCATATTAGAACGAAAACTGCCAGTGCTAGCTTTCCAAACTGTTTAAGTACTTTGTGTTGCACATTCTTCCCCTTGATGATCCACCCATATAATTGTGTTAAATTCACAATAAGTTGAGGTCTACTATTTTAGAAACCACATACAATAATACAATAGTAGAGTTGGAAGGAACCTTGGAGGTCTTCTAGTCCAACCCCCTGCCTAGGCAGGAAACCCTATACCGTTTCAGACAGATGGCTATCCAACATCTTCTTAAAGACTTCCAGTGTTGGGACATTCACAACTTCTGGAGGCAAGATGTTCCACTGATTAATTGTTCTAACTGTCAGTTCTAAGTTGCTTCTCTCCTTGATTAGTTTCCACCCATTGCTTCTTGTTCTACCCTCAGGTGCCTTGGAGAATAGTTTGACTCCCTCTTCTTTGTGGCAACCCCTGAGATATTGGAACACTGCTATCATGTCTCCCCTAGTCCTTCTTTCTCTTAAGTTAAACATACCCAGTTCCTGCAACCGTTCTTCATATGTTTTAGTCTCCAGTCCCCTAATCATCTTTGTTGCTCTTCTCTGCACTCTTTCTAGAGTCTCCACATCTTTTCTATATCGTGGCGACCAGAACTGAATGCAGTATTCCAAGTGTGGCCTTACCAAGGCATTATAAAGTGGTATTAACACTTCACATGATCTTGATTCTATCCCTCTGATGATGCAGCCTAGAACTGTGTTGGCTTTTTTGGCAGCTGCTGCACACTGCTGGCTCATATTTAAATGGTTGTCCACTAGGACTCCAAGATCCCTTTCACAGTTACTACTACTGAGCAAGGTATCACCTATACTGTACCTGTGCACATGTAGGTGAAACACGGTTGAGCTGTGCTAATATTTAGTTTAACTGGAATTTCCAATGAACTGAAAGAACAGAAACTTCATAGCAAACAAAAAGTTTTAGTTGGCTGAATTCTAATCTGACATTCTAGTACTACTGCTGATCAGCATGTGGATGAATAATGTCTATATAACACAGTGTTCCATGATGAAAATTGACCCAGTGTGTTCATGTCAAATAAAACAATGAAGAAGCATTTCCTAAATATTTCATCCACTTCAGCTTAATACTCTAGAGCAGCGGTTCTCAAATAGTGGGGCGCGCCCCCCTGGGGGGGGCGCGAGGCTCCATAAAGGGGGGCGCGAAGGCTCCCTTTCCATCTGGGTGCAACGGCGGCGAAGGCGTGGGCGAGGTATAATATATGCCGCCTGGAAGTGGCAGCACTTCGGACTGTGGATTTTCATTGGAGCCGCGGGCTGGAGCTGTGCAAGAAGCCTGCTCGGGCGGGGGTGGGAGGGAGGGAAGCATGGGACCACCCATCTTCGCCACCCCGTAGCTCGCCTCCCCGCTAGCAGCTCCACCGCCAGCATTCCGTCTGGAAGCTCCACCGCAACAGCCGCTGTTGGGGAAGGGACAAAGGGGCGGCGGTTGCCCGATCTTGCCACCGCCACCCCTTCACCCCTGGTAACGGCGACTGTTGTGCTGCTGCTTCCAGCTGGGATGCTGGAGGAGCTGCTGGCAGGGAGGAAGGGAAGAAGGGCAGAAGGGAGGTGGAAGTAAGGAAAGAAAAGCAGACACGCCGGAGGGAAAGAGGAAAGAAGGCAAGCAGGCAGGAAGGAGGCAGAAGGAAGGAGGGAAGAATGGAACTGGAAGGGAGGCAGGGAAGGAGGGAGGGAGAAAGGAAGGATAGGAGGATAGGGAAAGAGGAAAGAAGGCAGGCAGGCAGAAGGGAGGGAGGTGCAAGGAAGGAAGGAAGCATAGATAAGCAGGAGGGAAAGAAGGCAGGCAGGCAGGAGGAAAGAGGAAGGAGGGAGCTGGAAGGGAGGCAGGGAAGGAGGGAGGGAGAAAGGAAGGATAGGAGGATAGGGAAAGAGGAAAGAAGGCAGGCAGGCAGAAGGGAGGGAGGTGCAAGGAAGGAAGGAAGCATAGATAAGCAGGAGGGAAAGAAGGCAGGCAGGCAGGAGGAAAGAGGAAGGAGGAAACTGGAAGGGAGGCAGGGAAGGAGGGAGGGAGAAAGGAAGGATAGGAGGATAGGGAAAGAGGAAAGAAGGCAGGCAGGCAGAAGGGAGGGAGGTGCAAGGAAGGAAGGAAGCATAGATAAGCAGGAGGGAAAGAAGGCAGGCAGGCAGGGGGAAAGAGGAAGGAGGGAACTGGAAGGGAGGCAGGAAGGAAGGGAAGGAGGAAGGGAGGGTGGAAGGAAGGATAGACAAGTAAGAGGGAAAGAGGAAAGAAAGCATGTGACTACGGTGGGAGACGAGGAAAGACCGGTGTGCTATGTTATGCAGAGGTGTACCTATAACAATTTTATAGACAAATGATACTATTTACAGTCGCGCGGGGGGGGGGGGCGCGAAATGTTTTCTTCTTCCTAGGGGGGGCATGACAGAAAATAATTGAGAAGCACTGCTCTAGAGACACTTGTAAATCTAGTTCATAACCCAACAATGTGTAAAGGAAGATGGAGAACAAGATAAATATGTTGCTAAAAAAATCTATTAAGGAAAGGTAGTGTTTTAAGCTTTCTTGCATTCTGTTTTTTTTAAACAAATGTATTTCTCAAATAATAAGAATAAAAACAGCTTTACTGGATCAGACTAAAGGTGAGCTAATCCAGTGATCTGTTCTCAATTGCGGTCAATCATACAATCAAACACATAAGCAGGTCACCAAAATAAATGTTCTATCACATATTTTATTTGTTCCATTTTAACAAGCCAGAAAATGTGCCTGGTATAAACAATGACTTCATTTTAACTAAACTTGCCCTAAACTTAACTCAACTGGAGTCTTGCTGCTATCGCAGGGAAGGGATTTATCATCTTGGATTCTTCATAATTGCTTGAATCTTGCACATTTCAGCAGGTTTCTTTATTTTCTTTTAGCCAAACAGTTATATAATTTTAAACCATGATGAATGCATTCACCATCTGTATATCTCCACATAGGGGCTCCAAAATGTCAGCTTATATGGCAGCAAAGGTGCCATTTTACAGGAGTTTCTGGAAGTGAGGCACATACATCTGATGCCCTTTCATAACATCAAAGATAATCTTGAGTCAATTTAATTTCAAAATCTTATCTCTGTCTACTGGGAAAAAAATCTAATATGAAGTCCACATACATTTTCAAACATGTTCATCTGCAAAAGAAAACTGTTGACATTGGGCATCATTTTTCAAGGAGTATTGCTTTGAGAATAAAGAAAAGTCTTCTTCTTTTCCTTAAATTGCCCTTCTTTCCATGATTCACTGCCTAACAAATACGGCCATGTTTTTCCTTTATTCTGTCACTGTTTTACAAGTGCCATTCCTGGTACATTAACAACACAAAGATAATATTTATTCTTGATATATAATACATTGTGTGTGTGTGTGTGTGTGTGTGTGTGTGTGTGTGTGTGTGTGTGTACATATACATATACATACAGACACATATCTGGGAATATTTTCAGAACAAGCACTTAGGAGTGATATAAATGGGCAGTAGCTATAGTAGTTCAATGATTTGGCCCAGATTAATGATACATTTGGGATAGATGTGTGAGAATGTCTTGAAACATAACACACGAACTACACCCTATTCAGACAGACTGCAGGTCCAAATAAATTGTTAATCATACTGTACCTAACCTCACACTCCAAAATCCACACAAGCAGGAGTTCTACATAAGCAATCATTCTCTTTGAAGATAGTGTTCACTGAATCCTTTTCTCGTCCTCTTTCTTCTATCTGATGTAATACTGTGTTCTTTTTTGATGTTTTGAAGGAAGGAGACATATCTCCTCCTCCACCTGGGCTGAATTATGTATTGAAGTTAAGATTGGCTAAATCATGTAGATGCATTTTATTCAGCATGTTTATGGTCATTTTGTCTTCCAACAGCATTAAGATAACATAAAGGAATTTCCTGAAATAATAGCAAACCATGGTGAAAGAGGCTGGATCTGGGAAGCATGTTCAAAGTCAGGGTTTCGGTTCAGTCAAAGTTATATACATAAAGGTAGTTCTTGACTTACAATCACAATTTTGAGCCCAAATTTTATGTCGCTAAACAAGATAGTTCAATGAGTTTTGCCTACTTTACAACCTTTCTTGCCACAGTTGTTAAATGAATCATTGCAGTTTTTAAAATTAATAACAAAGTTGCTAAGTGAATCTGAATCTGACTTCCCCATTGACTTTGCTTGACAGAGTCGCAAAAGATGATCACATGACTCCATATGCAGCCGCCATAGATGCATGCCAATTGCCAAGTGTCCAAATTTTGATCATGTGACCATGTGGATGCTTGCACTGGTTGTAAGTGTTAAAAATGGTAATCAGCCACTTTGTTTCAGTGCTGCTGTAACTTCAAATGCTCACTAAAGAAATGGTTGTAAATCAAGGACCACCTGTGTTCTACTTATGTGGAATAGGGAGTCTGCATACTAGAAACAAGTCTAAGTAGCTTTATTTTTGTTTTCTTCAGTTGCTATTCTATGAATGATGGAAATCATCATTCATACCATCTCTTATATTAACTCTACCTTTCTACCTGTTACTCTACAGATAGGATGGGTTTCATTTTTATCACCTGGAGACAGCAGGACCCTGCAAGCAAGAATGATGTGACTTACAGTGCAACTTCTTAGCAGGCAGTAAGTTGGGAAAGACTACCTTATATTCCTTTTTTTCTTCTCCTTTTTTCCTCTCCTGTGAAGATAATGACTTTCATTGCTATGCACTAGCTTTGCCCCTATTTTTCTCTGACAGCCATAGTGAGAGAGTTTGAAAAGTTAAAGACGCAGGAAGGAGGGAAGTGCTGACCCTAAGAAAGTTTGCATTTGAGAGAATTTGAAAAGTTAAAGATGCAGGAAGGGGGGAAGTGCTGACCCTAAGAAAGTTTGCATTTCAACAAATTATACACCAAATTCCATCTGTTCATTATAGCTCTTATGTGGCACAGGAGCTTTTAAGGAGTGCTTTGTAATTCCCAGGCCGGTAACTACACTTCTACCCTGCGATATAGTAGTTGCCATAGAAACAGGTTCTTTTAAAAGTGCCATTCTTACTTTCCATTTAACTCTTCATTCTCTAAAACATTGTTTATCGTGGTTCTGCTTGTATAAGACTGGTGTGTGAACTGAACAACAAGTATTATTCTATTACGATAAATACCCAAATTAGCTGCATGAAGAAAGTCCTAGATTTCAAGGCTGTTTTAGAGAGATGAAAAAGAAAAAGAGGAAACCTTAAGATTCTGAAACTACTGCCAGGTAGATTCAAAATATGGATCTAGCATAAGCTCTTAGTCATTCTATTCAAAACTCTGCATGACCTCAAATTCTTCTTCATCTCTCCACATAAATTGCCTGTACTTTTCCAATTCCACCTTCCATTTTTCAAAGCTCTTCAGCATCCCAAAAAAGTACTCCTTGTAATTTAAATGTTCTAAGTTGATCCCTGAACACCTATTAGACATTGTATCCTTCAAAATCCTATTCAACACCTTCTTAAAAGAACATTGAAGCACATTTCTTGAGATGCTAACTAGTTATATTGGGCTCATATTAGAAGCCTTTGTGTCTACAGCCAATATAAGCAATAACATCTATCACATTTGAATGCGACTAGCTGGGGGAGCTGTTTTATAGCTCTTGTTAACCAAGTTATTTCGTTTTCTTTTTTTCTGCTTTAAGCCTTCCACAGAACCACCTGCTTCATTCTCTGTAAAATACCATGCAAATTGACATAGACAGCAACAGAATATTGGGCTACATAGTCCAGTGATACAAAGCCCTGATTCAATTACAATAAAATAATATTAAATAATGAACGAAATCTTTAAAAACTACATGTTCAACTCTAGGGGATGGTGCTTATCTCTGTTTCTAGAGCTAAGAGACCCAGTGTTGTCTGAAGTCATTTCCATAGTAATGTGGCCAGCATAAGTATGTGCTGAGGCACACCAAACACTGTTACTTTCCCACCAAAAGGGTACCTATTTATCTACTCACATTTGCATGCTCCCAGTCGACAATACAGCAGACACCTTGCTTTCTTTTGAGTTTTAATGCACATGAAGATGATCTGGTAGGAATATAGTGACTAGAATCCTATTACTATGTCTGTCATCTCCAATATCTATATTTCAGCATATCTGAAAAATGACTCTGTACCTTGAAAGACCAAGTCCTTGAATCTTACTGTTAGGATCCTTTGTAGAAAACAGTCTTTAACATCCTGTGAGAAAACATGTCTGTATTCTTCCTATTATTCCTTATTCCCTTTCTTTTATAATTTTATTGCATTGTATTTTGTTTGCTTTCACTGTACATCGCTGAGGTAATTTGGAATTGGACAATGCTTCCATTCCATTCCGTTCCATTCAGTTCCATTCCATCAGTATGGAGTTAGCAACAAATGGTTCAGTATTGTAAAAACTTCACTATGCCTTACTGTTATCAACATGTTTTTAATCAGTCCCACACTTGAACTAAATTTCCACTAAGTTTTTACATGTGTTTATTTAGTTTACTACTGTGAATTACTGTGTATGTGCATGTGTTTGCTATTGAAATTTGGGAAACAAAATACTTATGAATCAGATGTGTAAGCTTCAAATGTGTAGAGCTGCAGCTTTCAAAATTCCCAAATAGTACTGTCAAATATTTTAGATTGGCGGAGGCTGAAGTTGAATAAATAAGGTTCTAGGAGGTACAGTATAACAAAATAAGACTCTTAAGAGGTATAACAAAACAAACTTACTGCATCATCCAGGAGTTTTCCTGTGCTCTTTTTGCCAGGTGACTTTGTCGGGGAAGGGGAAGGAGAAGGAAGAGGAGTTGAAAGTGTCTCTTCTTGTTCAATCTCTTTCTCCAGCTTTATCAATCCAGAAGGCTCTACACCAAACCTTTTAAAAGGATAGATTGAACCCTGGACTTATCAATCAGTTACATCAAATTGACATCAATTGCTGAAAATTGTGAAAAAAACAAACTTCTAAAAATCACATTAGAAATTCTTGCTTAAAATAAATCCTGAGGCCTATATTAGTTCTGAGGGTAGGCCTGGGGAAAAGCAACTACCCTATTGGTATTAACACAATCTTACATGATATATTAACATTACCAATTAATTTTGGACTTCGGGCACAGTCATATTGTATTTATACAGCCCTGAATTTACTCAGAAATTCTTAATCGTTCTTCTTCATAGGGGGCTCTTCCAGATAATTCCATCCCTCTCTAGGGATGCCATAAATTATGAGCCTTTTCCCTATGACCCCACAATGCCATCACTGGTTCCATGTGATCATGATATAAAGTCAAGTGAATACCACTTGACTGGCTGGTCAATAGAGAAAAGCTGATTGTTCCAATTTCCAAATGATTTGAAATGGTCAGAACAATCTGAACCTTTCAAGCAAATTGAAATAATAAAAATCTGTGGTTTTAATGGCTGATCATCTGGAAATGCCCTTGGTCAAAAGGCACAACTTACTTTCATTGCATCATGTATTGCATAACTGGCCTTGTTGCGTTATACAAAGCTATTGGGCATGCTCCCATTCTTTCTGGGATTAAGGAGCAATTCATAGCTTTAAGATTTTCCTCTTTCAGATTCTCCAGAAATATTGAGGCTTAAAATTACTAGCCATTATGCAGGTGCAGGAAAGAAGACAGTGATATATTGGAAAGACAGTGCTACGCTATGTGACAGTGGAAATGTTGTTTTTTTTTTCTAATTTGTAGAGAATTCAGATATATCTAATACAAAAAATGTCAGTGTTGTTTGTTATGCAGTGCAGATCCAAGTCAAATTTACCACATTGGCTTTTCTTTTTCTAATTCCAGACCCCAGATTTTTAATAATGCATCTAGTACAGACACGCAGACGCTGAGAGGCCATAAATTATGCTTTTCCCATTGGACTCTGACTATACACTTAGACATCAGACATAGCTTCTGTGCTCTTCAAGTGAATTCAAATCCATTTTCTCTTCCACTTCAACATCTTATAATACAATGTATCCTATTTCATGGCTTAAGAATGCTTTCCCCCAGCCTAGCTGTTACCCTTATTTTGTTCCAGTGTTTTACATTAAATGGTACTACATCTACATATGCTTATATCTTGATACACACTAAATGAAGATTAAATTGAAATGAAAATTTGATTATCCAACGCTGCTCATTCAATTCTTTTTTTTTTTTTTTTTGGTAATGTATTACTTTTTAAAATATGGTTGGATTAGAAACTATCAACTTGAAAGTAATTCCAGCAAAGTATAAACTCCTTTATAGAGTTATTTTTGGTGGAAAAGTCAAATGGAGAAGAGAGAGCAAAGATCAGAATAGTTAAAAATATAGATTTATCAATGGTATATAAGGCTGGGGTAAAGTATTTACAATGGGAAAATGTGGACAAACTATTTCAAATTAGAGATTTGGAGACAATATTATGGATCAGTCCTCAGAGAAATTAAGACTTACTTAATTTCTAAGGTTGAAGCAAGTAAAAGCTCGCATATTTTGATCACATAATGCAAATGGATGATGGATTAGAAACAATTATTATGTTTGACAAGATGGGAGAATATAGAATAAAATTGTTAGGCTGGATGAGAGATATTTATCTGGAAGAGCTCTAGATTGTCATCAGATAAAGGTCAAGACACAAGATATGTGTCCATATAACATCAGGAATCAGTAGCAATCTTCTTCTATCTTCTATCTATTTTCTTCCTTCCTTCCTTCCTTCCTTCCTTCCTTCCTTCCTTCCTTCCTTCCTTCCTATCTATCTATCATCTATCTATCATCTATCTATCTATCATCTATCTATCTATCTATCTATCTATCTATCTATCTATCTATCTATCTATCTATCTATCATCTATCTATCTATCTATCTATCTATCTATCTATCTATCTATCTATCTATCATCTATCAACCATCATCTATCTTTTATCTAAAAATGTATGTATGTATGTATGTATATATGTTCCAGCACAACTTTGGAACACCTTCAGCAATTTCAACCACACTTGGTATGGATGGCTTACCCTCTGGAAACAAATACTGGGGGAAGGGGATAAGACACCTCGGTGTGTGTGTGTGTGTGTGTGTGTGTGTGTGTGTGTGTGTAACTCTGGAATGCCTGGGCCATTAAGGAGAGCGAGTATAGTGTCCTAGAGCAGCAATTATTTTTGATGTCATGGGAGGGGGAAGGGAGAGCCTGGTCTTTAAGAAGAGCGAGCACAGTGTCCTAGAGCAGCAATTGTTTGTGATGTCAGTTCCTTCACGGTTTCCTCTGGAAAGCTAGCCATGATGTATGTTCTACTGTGGACCAATGGGGAAGTGCCTGATGGATTTGGGGCAAAGTGCCAGGATCGTAGACAGGGCAGGAAAGAGGAGCACATGGGAGAGGGAAAGGAAAGGGCAGGGATGATGGGCATGGGAGTAGGTGGAAGAAAGGCCTGTCTCAATGACTCCCTGTCAGACAAATACTTTGATGTCTATAAATACCCAGGCAATGCCAGGTTTTCAGCTAGTTAACCATAAATTCTGGATTTTGCAAGCCTAATGGACCTGGAAGGAAAGTATGCACTAGGGAGGAGTTTCTCACTTCATATCCTTCTTCTGAGAATTAATATTCTTTACTCTATGACCCTCTAGGGATCTAAAAGACATCTCTGGATTCTTTTTCCTCCCTTTTGAGTTCCCTATAAGTGCAAAATGTTGGAAGAATCCCATTCCATAAGATGCCTTCATTCTGTTTAGAATTCCATGTTCTCTATATGAAAAGCCTTAATTGCATAAAATACCTTTCGTGAAAAGGGTAGGTACACAAGTTTATTTCCTCATGAAGACAATGGCCACAGATAGAAACCCAATTTTTGCCCACACCCAATTTTCTCAAACATGGCAGCTTTAATAGAACAGTTTTTAAATGTAAAAAGAAATTATTTTAATGCAATGGGTTTATGTAGCCTTCGAACCATATCTACATTTTACTAAACCATAGACACTTAGACTGAAATTACCCCTGGGTCATTCATGATTTATCTTGATAGGCATACATTTTGCCTTCCTCACAGTGTTATCTTTTGGTCTGTTTATATTTCTATTGTTGGTTAATATTATCTGCTGTTCTTTCTGTCACATATTTTCACTTGAAGTACTAAAGGCAATGGGGGTATCTTACCCCCACAGCCTATGCATGACACTACAAGAATTCAGCCCACCACGGGAGCTGGCATGCCTGCAAAACTCTTACATCAAACGTTGGGCATTTGTTGAGATAATGGTGTGGACTTTTCTTACTTCCCAATCCAGTCTGGAACAGCATTATCATCCAAAGCCCAACGTTTGAAAGTTTGCTCTGTGTTCTGTCAAACTTTGGAAACATTCAAAAATCAAGTTGGGCTTATTTGCAACTTATTTTGCATCTACATCATTTCTGCTCTTTTTCCTAACCTTTTGTTGTTAGCATTGTAATAACATTTATTTTTCATCTCCTGTCATTAATTAATTAATTTATTTATTTATTAATCCAATTTATAGGCCGCTCCCTCTCCACCAAGGGACTCGGGGCGGCGTACAATTCATTACACAACAAATAAATAACAAGGAGGAGATATACAAAACATTGTACAATACATAATAAATAAATAATCAGTTAGTTAAGAACAACATAATACAATTAAAAACAATTAAAATACCCAAAGTCAAACTTAGTTTAAAATTTAAAAATTGTCCAGGGGGATTAGAAGATATAGTTATAATTCAGGCCAGGCCGGCTAGTTGGAACAGGTGGGTCTTAAGTTTTATGCGGAAGGAGCGGAGATCGGTAGCTGCAGGGACGTGCGGTCAGGGGAGGCAGGGGAGGCAGAGCCTCACCACTGTCAATCATGAAAAGGAAAAAAAATGTAAACGGGGAAAAGGCGAGTGCTGAAGTGAGGTTAGCTAGCTCACCGTGAATGACTGCCTCTTTAAAAAAGCCTCTAAAGCTCTGAGCTCTGCCGCTGACTAAAACGCTTCCTTTCGCCTGTGGAAGAGCTCATGCAGGCGAAAGGAAGCGTTTTTAGTCCGTGGGGTGCGTGCAAGAGGAGGAGAGAATGCCTGAATATTCTCTCCTCTCGCACGCACCCCGCGGAATAAAACGCTTCCTTTCGCCCGCATGAGCTCTTCCATGGGCGAAAGGAAGCGTTTTTAGTCCGTGGGGTGCGTGCAAGAGGAGGAGAGAATGCCTGAATATTCTCTCCTCTCGCACGCACCCCGCGGAATAAAACGCTTCCTTTCGCCCGCATGAGCTCTTCCATGGGCGAAAGGAAGCGTTTTTAGTCCGTGGGGTGCGTGCAAGAGGAGGAGAGAATGCCTGAATATTCTCTCCTCTCGCACGCACCCCGCGGAATAAAACGCTTCCTTTCGCCCGCATGAGCTCTTCCATGGGCGAAAGGAAGCGTTTTTAGTCCGTGGGGTGCGTGCAAGAGGAGGAGAGAATGCCTGAATATTCTCTCCTCTCGCACGCACCCCGCGGAATAAAACGCTTCCTTTCGCCCGCATGAGCTCTTCCATGGGCGAAAGGAAGCGTTTTTAGTCCGTGGGGTGCGTGCAAGAGGAGGAGAGAATGCCTGAATATTCTCTCCTCTCGCACGCACCCCGCGGAATAAAACGCTTCCTTTCGCCCGCATGAGCTCTTCCATGGGCGAAAGGAAGCGTTTTTAGTCCGTGGGGTGCGTGCAAGAGGAGGAGAGAATGCCTGAATATTCTCTCCTCTCGCACGCACCCCGCAGAATAAAACGCTTCCTTTCGCCCGCATGAGCTCTTCCATGGGCGAAAGGAAGCGTTTTTAGTCCGTGGGATGCGTGCAAGAGGAGGAGAGAATGCCTGAATACGAAGGATGAAGGAGGCTTTGGCGCGCTTTAGAGGCGGGTGTGAAAGCAAGGAAAGAGGCAGCGTGATCGGGTGGGGGAAGCAACGAAAGAGGCAGCGAGAGGCAGCGAGAGCGGGCACGGGAAAGCAAGGAAAGAGGCAGCGTGAGCAAGTGGGGGAAGCAACGAAAGAGGCAGCGAGAGCGGGCACGGGAAAGCAAGGAAAGAGGCAGCGTGAGCGGGTGGGGGAAGCAACGAAAGAGGCAGCGAGAGGCAGCGAGAGCGGGCACGGGAAAGCAAGGAAAGAGGCAGCGTGAGCAAGTGGGGGAAGCAACGAAAAAGGCAGCGAGAGGCAGCGAGAGCGGGCACGGGAAAGCAAGGAAAGAGGCAGCGTGAGCGGGTGGGGGAAGCAACGAAAGAGGCAGCGTGATCGGGTGGGGGAAGCAACGAAAGAGGCAGTGAGAGACAGCAAGAGCGGGCACGGGAAAGCAAGGAAAGAGGCAGCGTGATCGGGTGGGGGAAGCAACGAAAGAGGCAGCGAGAGACAGCGAGAGCGGGCACGGGAAAGCAAGGAAAGAGGCAGCGAGAGCGGGCACGGGAAAGCAAGGAAAGAGGCAGCGAGAGCGGGCACGGGAAAGCAAGGAAAGAGGCAGCGTGAGCGGGTGGGGGAAGCAACGAAAGAGGCAGCGAGAGGCAGCGAGAGCGGGCACGGGAAAGCAAGGAAAGAGGCAGCGTGAGCGGGTGGGGGAAGCAACGAAAGAGGCAGCGTGATCGGGTGGGGGAAGCAACGAAAGAGGCAGTGAGAGACAGCAAGAGCGGGCACGGGAAAGCAAGGAAAGAGGCAGCGTGATCGGGTGGGGGAAGCAACGAAAGAGGCAGCGAGAGGCAGCGAGAGCGGGCACGGGAAAGCAAGGAAAGAGGCAGCGAGAGCGGGCACGGGAAAGCAAGGAAAGAGGCAGCGAGAGCGGGCACGGGAAAGCAAGGAAAGAGGCAGCGTGAGCGGGTGGGGGAAGCAACGAAAGAGGCAGCGAGAGCGGGCACGGGAAAGCAAGGAAAGAGGCAGCGTGAGCGGGTGGAAGAAGCAACGAAAGAGGCAGCGTGATCGGGTGGGGGAAGCAACGAAAGAGGCAGCGAGAGGCAGCGAGAGCGGGCACGGGAAAGCAAGGAAAGAGGCAGCGAGAGCGGGCACGGGAAAGCAAGGAAAGAGGCAGCGTGAGCGGGTGGGGGAAGCAACGAAAGAGGCAGCGAGAGGCAGCGAGAGCGGGCACGGGAAAGAAACGAAAGAGGCAGCGTGAGCGGGCAGGGGAAGCAACGAAAGAGGCAGCGAGAGTGGGCAAGGGAAAGCAACGAAAGAGGCAGCGAGGGCGGGTGGGAAAGCAACGAAAGGGAGGGCGGGTGGGAAAGCAAGGAAAGAGGCAGCGAGAGCGGGCACGGGAAAGCAAGGAAAGAGGCAGCGAGAGCGGGCGGTGGCTGCAGGCGGCAAGGCTTGAGCGGGGTGAAAGCGCAGCCCCTTTCGTTGCTTTCCCATTCACCCCGCTCAAGACTTGCCCGAGAGAGCTGGGGATTAGGCTTTGGGTTGGTAGGAGACCTTGAAGGAGGGGGGGGGAGGGACTGGGGCCAGTGGAGGAAGCAATGCTACAGTGCACTCTGCGGTCCCCTTAATGTTCACTCAGGAAGGCGGGGAATGGGACCACGTGAGCAGGAGGCTGAGGCTCCGCCTTCCTGATGACGTCACCAGCCTCACCAGCCATAACCCTCACCGCACGTCACTGGGTAGCTGTACTAATGTCGGGGGGGAGGTCATTCCAGAGGGCTGGGCCCATCACAGAGAAGGCCATACCCCTCGGCGCCGCCCTCTGGCATTGCTTAGTGGACGGCACCCGGAGAAGTCCCTCTCTGTGAGAGCGAATTGGTCACAGGGATGTATGGGGCAGGATACGATCCCGTAAATAGCTAGGTCCTGTGCCATGGAGCGCTTTAAAGATAGTAATCAACACCTTAATGGCTTAACTACTTTGACACAAAAGAAGTCAACTTGGTTTTGCTTGTGCTGGAGCAGACTGAAAAAAACACACACTTCATATGAGGAAGAGGATGATGGTGCAAAGACAGATTACCATATCACTGTTTACAATAATGACCCAAAGCAAAAAGATCCCAGTTATTGCAGCAAATACTCTGACTTGAACACGTCAAATAGTCTATGGAGGAATCAGTCCTCTATTACAGATTTTTTTTTCCAGGATGATTTTTCCCCAGCTTTTTGAAATGACATACAAGCTCTATCACTTCTTTTAAAAAAAAAAAATAATAAAAAACCTTGACTTTTTTGTTTGAACAACTGCCCCCAATATGCTCTACATGTACTAATAGTTGGACCTTTGCTTTGACCCAGACTAGTATAAATGTTAGTTTGACAGTGTACTGAACCATTAATTCTCTCCATTTCTCCTGCTGCCTAGGGTGACATTCTTGCTCATTCTTTAAGTAAGTTTGCCTACCTGGCTGCAATCCTTCCAAGCTCAAGCAAACAAAGGCACACTTCTCTGGGCTGCTTGTGGAGGACTGTAAAAGCAAATTGGAGACAAAAAATATTTATGGCAAAGGCATTTGAAGCACTTAATGATACATGCTTGTAATATGTTGAATCCTAAACGACAGGATTGGATGGCTGGCACAGATAAATGACAGCAAGGCCACAACAGTTTATTGAAAAATTAAGATCTGGATGGCATGTGCTGTCCTAGAAGAAGACAACTCTTGCCAGATGACATCTGATGTGAAACATGCAAGCTTCATTAAAGATGAGAAATCAATAGTGTTTTTTTAAACCCTCTATTCCGCCATAAATTAATGTAAATGATTAATTCATTAATTAATCAATTATGAATAAGTCATTTTTTTCCTTCCAGAGTGGCAGCTCTAAATTAAGATTCTTAGATATTTCAAATAAACAAAGGATTGTAGAATAAAATTCAAAGGTGCTAATGGATTTAGTGATTTCTATAATGTGATCAACAAGCTATATGTATGCATTTCTGTTAAAAAAAGTGATACATAACAAACATATAACTAGTCACTCTTTGAAACATACTGTACATTAAGTAGGTTACAGCTAATAAGATCTTTACATAAATGAAGGAGGGGGTTTGGAGAATAAAGTGTGTTTGAAATAATTTAGTCTGGCACAGGACCATTTCAAAGTTATATTCTTTGGTTCCCAAAGTATAAAGATAATTGCTTTTGCAAACTTAAAAGTTTTGTTCAGGCAGTTTTATGGAATAGCATGGGAAACAAAAATCACCAATTTGCTTTTCACAGACATTTCATGTCTTTGAACGCTCTATGATTTGATGTGTTGGCAGCAATCACCCTACTAAGGTCAAAATTGGAAAAAGTCCTTGGAAACTGACTCACATGGGGGAAATAAATTAATGTACATATTAAAATACTCTTTAACATGAATTAATTCTGAAATATCCCATGGGATATTTAAAAAAAACTTTTAAAGCAATATAACATTTCAAGAAATGACAGAGGTGATAATTAGACAATATGAAGAAATAAAAGTTGGTTCCTAAAATAATGTTCATTCGTGGATGCAAATTAATTTATTTCTGTGCATTTGGGTCATAGCAATCTGGCTACATCTCATTTCATGATGAACAATGTCAAACAGTGTAATGGTTATTAAAGCAAATAGGACAATATAGACAACATTCAATCATTTCATGCTATCTTAAAAATGTGATGCCATAGTGTATGTGAAAACAGCACTATTGTTCCTGATTATCTATCTTGAATAAAATAAGTGGTGAGAAGAATTGTTATCATTATAGAAATGTATACTTACTGTTTTGCATTTTGTGGAACTAGAATTACTCTTTCTATCTATGAAATGCCATAATCTTTAAAAGCTAAATTACATTATTCTTATCTTCCTTGATATTAGGCATATTAAATTAAAAAGTACCTTCTTATGACTTTGACAAAACTCCAGGGACAATTATAGTTACAAACAAATAAAAATGTGGTACATATGCAAGTTATACAACCATATTCATGGAAATAATTACTTTCAAATGTACTTGCTCTTGTTACACATTCAGATACATATTGAAAAAAAAATGTCTGTACAGTTTGCAGCTTAATTTCCAAAAGGATTTAAGCTTGGTATATACAAAAATTAAGGATTTGCTATAAAAATATAATGTTTATACACTATGAAGAAAGTAGAGCAATTAAAGGTAATGAATAACCCAGAAACCCAGTAAGGTTAATTAGGTCATATGAATTAGTGAAGGTAAAAGCAAATTAATTGTTGTTAGGAGACAGAAGATTGTGTATTAGTTAGAAACATCATTTAAATCATACAACCAGCAAGGAGGAGTTTGCTTTCAGGTTGAATGAGATACTCATTTTTTTGCCAAAACCTAGTATATAGAACTTACCTTTCAATCCTTAATAATTATTTCCTATGAAACCTTCACCTATCTCATATACAGTAGAAATGCTATTAGCTTTTCTAAATATTGTTCACTTAGTTTCAGGTGTTGATCCTTTCTTGTATCTTGTGTTATGCTTAAATTGCATAATGCCACATCGCAAACAATCTATATCAGTTGAGGGTGACTATCTTTAAATAACATTAAAGATGCATTGTTTATGCAAATTACACAAATACAAATGTACAGTAAATAAATCACAGTAAGAAACACAAAACTGTGAATAGTTCAAGCAAACTTCGTGAAAGACACAGACAGAATAAAAATAAAGACTTATTCTGATGCAACTGGGAGGGAGGGAGAATTAGTTAATCCATTTGCTGCTTTGGAAAGCCACTTGCACACCTCAGACTGTTTTTGCCACCTACCGAAACGGAGAGTTCTAAATTGCAATTTCAAAAAATTACATTAAAAATGTAATTCCAAAGCAAAGGCCCTGGATTAATCGATCAGCTTGGTCACCATAGTAAGAAATGGAATACACTTCTACTCATAAGTGGGCAGAACTTCCAAATGATATAATTTTAAGTTTTAGATGGCAACACTATGAAGCAAATGACTGACAATTGAGAAAATCTCATTGAATCCTAATGATAAATACACACGAACTTCTTACGAATTTATAAGGCACCAAATGAGAGGCACATGCACTGTTGGCAAGCATGACCATGTCTTTACTATGTATTACTCTTATTTTTATTTTACATTGCATGTTTAACCATAAGTCTAGGATTAGATGTCATGCAAGGTAGAATAACAAAGTAAGTAAATCTAGGCCCATTAGATTCAGTGTCACTTCCACAGGATAATTGCTGCATCAGTGGACCATCACATATGATTGGAAGACATAACAGGTTGGAAAGAAGTCACAGTTGCAGAAAACTGATAACTCATAGTGTAGATTTTTTTCCAATGTTGTAAAGATGAAAACTATACATCATAAGGGGTGGTTTTTTATTTATAGCAGACTGTAAATCAAGACCAGGTCCACTTATGTAGTAAAAGTCATGCTGTGTGTTGCATCAAAATGAGTCTGAATCAATCACATGTAGGTATGCCATAGGTATGCATAAGTGTCACAAGAACTAGTGATGGAGGGAAAAAATATTGTGAAGCACTCCAAAAATAAATCACATATACATGCTTAGCATAGTTAAAAAGCAAACCCTTTTCTTGCTCAGTAGAATCCTTGAAGAAAAAGATGAAGGTTGATTGCCTCCATATCCTATAACCATTAAACAACACAGGACAGTCACACTTATTTGAAAATAGAGGATGGCATGATTACAAAGCAAGTGCACAACAGAACCATAAATTGTCAGATAAAAAATACTGTTGTACTTTAAAAGGAGCTTTTGGCAGTAGATAGCAACCACCCACACAATACTCAAATTCCTCATAGTTGTAAGAAGAAGAAGAAAGTTTGAACCATAAAGAATAAGTGATGTATAAGAAACCAAGATCTTTTTCCTTGTTTTCTTGCACAACAATAACCAAGTTTTGCAATATTATTGGTGGGAGTTCTGTAGGCTGATCCTAGCCTTCTGTAGAAGGATCCTAGCCTTCTGTTCCCTAGGTCAACAGAATTAATGATAAACAGAGAAAGATAGGCATTTAACACCAGACAAGAACAAATGCTACAAGGTAAAACTCTTCCAAATTTTAGATCCGCAATAAAATATATTCAATTCTGTCGTGTAACCAGTGCCACGGGCAAGTGAAAAAAGTTCATGTTGTTTTGCAGACTGATCCTCTTTGGTTTCCTTCTCATCTTAACTCCTTCTTAATGCCATTGATTACAGCACTTTTCTTGTCTAATGCATCATTCCTTTGCCTTTAAGGAAATGCCAGTGGCTTGGTTCTTTGTCATGCCCTTCAGATATTCAGTACAAGAACTCTCATAATTTGTCACCAATGGTGAGAGCTGGACCTAATGGTTAATGACTACAAATGTGAACAAACTGAATGTCCTGTCATCACTTTTAATGTGTACATTTCATCTATCAAGGCATTTCAATCAGATCATAAGCTTCTGAAAAACACATAAGCAGCAAACATATCTATTGTAAGAACAAATGCTAGCGTAAATCCCATGCTGTGTAACATCCAAAATATACCGGGCATAAGTGGTTTAGAAATTATATATACTTAGTGGATGCATTTTGATTTTCATTTATTTCTGTGTATTTACTGCACAGGATATAAACAGCTACATTGATACAGTCTTCAGATTATTTTGAATAGGAACATATGGAATATATTCTACTGGGCACATGTCAATGTAACGCTGCCAGAGAAAAAGATAGGTGTTTCCCTGGAGTTAGTCTATGAAATAGAAAAAAACAACAATTGAGGCAGTTGCTCCCTACTCATTTGATCAACTTATGTGTGAAATAAATCTATATTTTTTCTCGTCTGTCATAGTGAAAACTCAATGGCATGTTTTAACAAAGTGTTACACACAGAGGCAGACACACATAGGGGGGAAGGTGGGGTGTTGTGTGTGTGTACATGTATGAGTGTAAACACATGAGGTTTGAGTCTAAAATTTGTGATTAGTTCCTTACTTCCAGGGGGATTTAGCACCTATTTTTCTGTATCTGTTTATGTGTTCATTCTTCCCAAGGTATCTCTGGAACTCACTTCAACCTTGCCTCAAAGTGCAATTCAAATTAAAATCAAAATCAAACCAAATCAAACCCTACATTTGTACATTCTGGAACGAAAGAAGGAGAGGGAATGCTCCTAGTTCCTCTCTGATTCCTAGCTAACAACGAACTTTCTTATAGTATATGACCTGATAGTAACCTCATTTACAAACCCAAGAATGCCTTTAAGAATGAGTTGGCCAGAAAAACAAACTTTTAATGCAAACAATCTGCAAAGAAACAATTTGGAAAATAAGGTCAGGGCCCTGATTATTTAAACAATGCTATAATCCACAAAGAGATTATTTTAGTTGCATCTTTGGTCACAAAAGATCTTTTAAAGAAAGTAATTTGTCTAATTGAAAGGATATGTGGCCAAACAGATCACATTCCATAAAAGTAACAGGCAATGATCTGAACCAGCCATGCTGACTTAAGCAATTACAACTGCTTTTAATTTCTATGCATATGGCACATACTGTAGAACCTGTCATAATTTCCTACCCTGTCATGAGTTACATTCAGTTCATTTGAGTAGAGCTATGTGTGTTGCAGCACGTGTTATGACAGGAAAAGCACAACATACTTTCGAAATTGGGTATGGCTAATATAAAGGCACAAAGATGTCAATTATAAGACAAAAGGGCCTTTTATACCTCTCTGTTCAGGCTTCACCTCAAATGTTGTATCAATGCACGTTAAATGATCTCAGCCCTTTCTTTTCTCTCCCTGAAATAAGCAGAATTATCCATAATTACAATAAAACAAGAAAGAAGCCCATATTCAGAATCTATCATTTATCCCAAGAATGGAATTGAGGCCAACATTGAAAAATTAACACAAAACAGGCCAATGGCCCTTTTTAAAAATTAAATTTGGACAGGGCCATTATAGCTATAATTGTTGCACGAAGTTCAGCTTCACAAGTATCTAATTGATGGAATGTGTGAATCTGCCCCTCTAATAATTAAGACATACACTGAATATCACCCTCAGCAAAAGTCTTTTTTTTCTCAGCAAAATTTCAGCAAAATCAAAAGGCAACAACAAATATTACACCATAATTGGCAGTTATTTCTGACTTGAGACACCTAGAACCCTGAGATACATTAAGTAGACCCAAATGCAATTAGTGGCTGGGATTGGAATCACTTGTCTACCCCAAGAACTATACAGGTAGTCCTTGATTTACAACTACAATTTCCATTGTTCAGCAAGGTTCTTGTTAAAGGGAGTTGTGCCTAGTTCTACAACCTTTATTGCCATGATTACTGCAGTTGTGAAGTAAATCACATGGTTGTTAAGCAACTCTGGTTCTCCCATTGACCTTGTTTGCTGGAAAATGGCTGTAAAAGTTGTAAATGATGATTTTGTATTGTATTGTAAATGTATGCCGACTACTAAGCACCCAACTTTTGATCATGTGACCTGTGCTGCAACAGTTTTCAGTGTGAGAACCAGTTGTAACTCACTTTTTTTTCCAGTGCTGTTCAGTTGTAACTATGAACAGCCACTAGGCAAATGGATGTAAATTGAGAACTTGTTGTATATTGTATGGATAATGTCAGACTTTTCCTTGCCTATTTTAGAGTAAAAGTCATGCTGGCAAGGACTCTAGAATGAAGTGATTTTGACAAATAGATTTATTTTTAAAAATAGTAGAAATTCAATAAAGAAATCTAGAAACTGCCAAGTATAGAATGCAAGCCCTATTTAAAATGAAGTTCAATTTGTGTGCCTCTTTTTCCTTCCTGTGCAGTGCATACTTTTGAGAGAACAAATAAGGTTTTATATATATTATATGACATCTTGGGCTGTTTTGTTTACAGATCTAGCATAAAGCTGCCTCTAATGGCAGAGATTCCAGGCCCAATCTTTCAAACTCCCTGCATAAATATGTAGTCATTGAATCCATTAACACCCATATCTTGCAAGTGGGAAAGATTGACACAATAAGATAAATGATCAACATAATGGCAGCCCTAATACCATGGCTTAATTATTGAAAGCAAGAGCCTCTTACAAATCTATGCAAAATCATTCAGAGATTTATCACTTAAGCCCTCCCTTTCTTCCACCCATTAGTTACTGTGGGACAAGGCTGTTGAAAAGTATTAGATTAATCAAGACAATGATGGAAATGAGCACAGAAAATAAGACTGGAACTAAAAGAGGAATTAAAACAAGCATTCTCTATGCCATTACCCATCTACACACTTTTTTCATACCTCTTCATGAAAAGGCTAAGTTGCCTTGGCAACTGCCAGAGTGCTAGAGCTATAAAGTCATGAAGTTTTTCATAAATCGTTGCAAACAACACATTTTCAGTAACGTCACACCAGAACATATTTCACAGCATTTTTTCTAAAAAAAATTCTTCCAGCTTGTATTTGCGCTGTAGATGGGATCGTATCCTGCCCCATACATCCCTGCGACCAATTCGCTCGCACAGAGAGGGACTCCTCCAGGTGCCGTCCACCAGACAATGTTGGGGGGCGGCGTCTAGGAGTAGAGCCTTCTCTGTTGCGGGCCCAGCCCTGTGGAATGACCTTCCCCCGGATATTAGGACTACCTCTGACCTCCGCTCCTTCCGGATTAAGCTCAAGACCCACCTATTTCAAGTAGCTGGCCTGGCTCAATCATAGTTCGTTCACACTGCTCCTGACGGGTTTTTTAATTCTGCGACTTTGGGAATTTTATTAGGGGATTTTAAATTGTGTTTTAACTGTTTTTACTCATCTTCCTTCCTCCTCTATGTATATGTATTCATTTAGTTGTTTGTGTATTTTTCGTATTGTTCCTATGTGTTTTACGCCGCCCCGAGTCCTTCGGGAGAGGGTGCGGCTTAGAAATAAATTTTATTATTATTTATTATTATTATATATCTACTAAGCCATTCCTTCATTTAAATAAGCATCCAAAGGTGATGAAATCATCCCTTTAATACATGTTTTAAGCATAAAACAAGGTAAAACAGAAGCAAACATCTTATTAAATTGTTCAGTTGCCAGATAATTAAATACATTTGAGGAAATGATTTTAGTCAGGTTTCCATCACTCAGATGATAGCCAAGTAAATTGTTTTGTAAAATAACACACTGAAATCTTTTCCTTTTTAGTTTTGCTCTTTGAAAGAACTAACCCAACTATGGAAGATTCACTTTGGGTTTCATTCTACTATTATAGATTGAAGATGGATTACTATACAAAACCCCAAACAACTAGGATTTTCTGTTACATAATTTCCAGGTGGAGAATTTAATCTGTCAAAGGATATCAAGCTACCATTGATTTATTTAGCCCTCTGCTGAAAGGGTACTGAAAAAACTGAAGGGAAAAAAAACAGCTGGAGAAAAGAACTTCATGTAATGAAATAGCTGATTGGAACTCAGCTGATTTTGTTTCCTTATATCCCTCCCTCAATCATATTTTCTTAGTAGCTGATATGAGAAAAGCCAAATATATGTGTAAAAATATAATTATAGTGCATTAAAAGCCAAATGTAGCATAAACATACAAGAAAGTGTAATCTGATGAGAAAAGATCAGGATCTTTTAAAAAATATATTCATGCTGAAAGAGAACAAGCAGGTGTGACAGGGCACTTCAGAAAAGTACCCTATCTCCCACTTTGTCTGGGAGCTACCAAATTCACTTTATGGGAGACACCATAATCAACAAATTCTTCAAAACACCTTTCTTTTTCCGAAAAGGTGAGGGGGAAAAATCTAAATTAATTACCTTGTGGGGGAGAGGAGGGGGGAGTTCTCTAACAAAGGTAGCTTCAGATCTACACAAGGAAATATTTCAAAGGGGTCCAAATGACAGAAGGTTTTTTTTAAAAAGTTCACAAGTTCTAGCACTGCATCATAAGAATTATGCTTGTAGCAACCATGAGTGATGTTATAGCATTCACCACGTGCAGGAAATAAGTGAGGTGGGATAAGAACAGGGGTGGGATTCAGCCGGTTTGGATCGGTTCATGCAAACAAGTAGTTCTGGCAATCAGTTGGCCCCACACACCTGCCTCTGCTCTAGTCTGTTCTATATTTCCTTTGTTTGAAGCCCAGCTAATAGGCGCAGCAGAGTGGATTGCCACGCCTCAGCTGTTTTACTCACTGGGGCTGCAATAGAAGGTAGGTTTTAGAGCTGTTTTCAAATGCACTGCGTGCTCACGCACTCATCAAACTGGTTGCTACACCACTTTACCACCACTGAATAAGAAAGATGGTAAAACTGGGCTGTTGTCTTAAATGGGATTATCTTAATAGTTATGATGACATCATCCTGCATTTTCCTAATAAATTATAAAAACGGCAAGATTGTTTTCTTCTACATATCCAGATGATGGTCCATCTTAGGAACTTCAGAAGTTGATCACAGTTGTTCAGGCATGTGGAGGACTTTAATTTGGCTATAGAATGGGATGTGCAGTTTGGCTCCACCTTTTCTCCCCTGTCTTCCACATACTTCCACAGGTTTAGCTGGCATTCAAATAAGACATAGTAATTCTTATTTGCTTGAATGTGCATATGTTCTCCTGATAATGTGGTACCGTTTTATTAAGGAGCTTAACTCTATGGAGAGAGATATGCATACTCAAAGTGATGTGAGCTCATTTCCCCTTTCAGAAATTCATCTGAATGTATGGAATTTAGGAAGAATAAAGGGCAGGAATATACTTGCATCTACCTATGTATATGCTTGATTTATATAACTGATTGCTTGAAAAGAGCTTATGTAAGTTTTTTTAAGCCTCACAGTCATGGTTATCTGCTAGCAGCTGTCTGAAAAGCAGCCATTAAGATCTCTAACTTTTAAATGAAGAGCCTTTTGACTTTGCATTTTTAGTATACAAAATAAGTGTTCAGGTATTGATTTAGTATGCAAAAAAGTGCTTCATTTCAGCCATCACTAGTTTCAATAACAGTTTTATAGTTTTCTTTATGCAATCTCTCCCAAATCCCCATGGAAGAGAAATTGATACTGTATATACTTAATTCCATTTTGACATTATGTTCTGAACACTATTGACTATTTTATGTTATTTTTTTGTAACAGTTTTCCTAGAAAATATCTAAGGAATTAAATATTATCCTTCCTTCAGAGATTGACTGAACTGATATATAACTGAAAGAACAGATGTTCATTCCAAAGCAGCTTATTTTCTCCAAACAATCAGGAGAAATAGTTCTGCTGGAATGGTTCTACAATAAGGTTTGCTGATATATATATATAGTTTTACTATAGTTGTCTGGGTATACCATCTGTGACCAATTCTTGTATCTATCATCTGAAGTTACTGGTACAGGGATTTGCATGCCAGCCCTAGACACTGAGTAATCTGTAGGCTTAGTTTTGCTTGTACTGTAATCCCATAAACTGATGGAAAGTAAGCAATAAAATAAATTACTTTGGACTATTATAATGCATAGCCTGTGGATGTTTCTCTAAAGTCATATTGGAAGATGGTATGCTAAAACAAACAATGACTTCTGTAAGGTCATTAAAATGTTCATTCAACATTATCTTGGTCTGGTAAATGCATTTATTATTTTCCCAAAGATGCTTTTTCAAGAGTTAGGGTTGAAGAAGCTTCTTGGATGAGAAGTGAAACATCTTCAAAGAAAACAAAAAAAAACAAAGTCCAGTTGCATCTTGAAAAAGCATCTTTGGGACAACCATGATGACTGAGAATCTCCATAGATATTTATGTATTTGTGTAATTATTCATAGCACTCTCACTTCTAGATGGTTGCAGTAGAGTAGAAAACCAGTCATTAGCAGAAGTGAAATTAAGACTACTTTTAAGAAAGTAACTTCAGTAGCAGGAGGGGGACACATATTTCAAAAATCATGTCCATTAATCAAAACTAATAAAATTCAGTATTTAGAACTGTCAGAAGAAGCAATTAATTGGCTACTATGGGAAACAAGATAGTAGACAGGATAAGGTTTTCTCATGTGATCCAAGTATGTTCTTCTTACAGGTTTTTAAAATTAAAATTAAGTGGATACAATCTATTAAAACTGAATGAACAATTGCCTGAAGAGATATTTGAAACGTTAAATGAAAGTAGTGAAAACAACTCTATTGAAGTCTTCATCTTGCTAATGAGGATTTCTGGGAACCTCAAATATGTATCTGGCTTTGTAGGACAAATAGGGCAAAATTAGCAATTTTATTAGCATATTTTATTAGCATAAACACAATACTTGTGTTTAAAAACAATTTAACAGAACTACAGCTCTCAATAGATATTATGTAATTTATTATTATTATTATTATTATTATTATTATTAATAATAATAATAATAATAATAATAATAATAATAATAATAATAATAATAATATGTAATCAACATGAGTAATGATGACAGCGAAGAACAGAATGCGAACCCAATATTCTCAGATACAAAAATGTAAGAAAAGGAAGTACAGTACAGAAGACAAACAGATCATTTGCAACTCAGGTATGAGTTACACATATTCAAAAACCTTTTGAGTGGTGGAAAACAGAAGCCTCTTGATGATAGCCCAGTTGATTCACTAGGCTCATCTTCCATTACAACAGCTGAATTTCATTGCCAAACAAACAACTGGTTCTTTTCATCTTCTGCTGAAATGCAATCCTGAAGCAAAATAGTTGTCCTAAATCTTGTATCAAAAGAGATCTGTTGTAAGAATTGAAAGGAGCACAAAACACTGCAAAGATGAGGATTTCATCTGAAGATATTGTCATTTGATTCTTCTTTTTTTCTGAATGAAATGGCTAGCAGTACATCAATATAAGGCAAAAATAATTACATCCTGTAATTTTTAAAAATGATTATATGCTATTTTTAAAATCACACGTTCAGTTGAATTCTAGATACAAATTCAGGACACAAGCAACATCCATTTCTATCTCCTGGAGATATAAAATAATTGGATTTCTGCAGGTTATTTTTTAACCAGATGACTTGAACCAAACATCTACACTATTATAATGATTTAAAGATTTATGTATACAAATCAACAAGCCAGTTTTACATGTGCTGTGACTTTACAAAAGGAAAGGTCCTCAAGCCTTGAGGATCTATATTTTTTAGCAAAATTATAGCTGTGATTTATCATTTTCTTCCAGAATATTTTTATTAAAAAAAAACTTTCCCAGATTAACACAAGGTCTTGGAATATCCTTGTGGTCTGCTATCCAATAACTACCCAGGTCCAACACTGCTTAACTTTTCAATATTAGCCAACTTTGCCTTTCTGTTTTCATGTAGATTAATAGTAACTTGATTTGAAAAGCAGAGCAATATGGTATTGGCATATTAAGTCTGATTTTAAAGTATCTGGAATCATGACATTAGCAATTATCTGCAATTCTTTAAAGCCATTTAGTATGTTCTCAAAGCTGCACAAATACTCTTTACAGCACTAGCAAGTATTATCCAGTTGTACTAATTTCATCTTTGTTAATATTTGATCAATCATGATGTAAACATGAAAATCAAAATTTATATAATTGGCATAAGAAATTACTAACTGAAAGATCTTGATATTAAATTTGGTATTACATACATTTGATGTTATTATTTATTATTATTAAGATATCAAAAGTAAATAATTACATACAATTCATTTGTTCCTTTCTTATTTATTCAGGGAATACCTTTAAAAAGGTCATTTCAGAAAGCAAATGATTATCAGTTATTATATTTAAGATCATTTTCTGATTTGCCATTATTTTACAAATGTTATTGAGGATTTGCAGAACATTTTTGGCTAGTAAGCCAAAAGCATACAGTTGAAGCCTCAAACTGTGGGTCTGCTTTAGTTATTAAGATCTAAATGAGTGACTAGATCAATAAGATAATGCTAGTTGTGATTAGAGAAATAATAATTTATAATAAAAAAACCCTAAGCATAATGAATTGTATAGTCTGAATTTTTGCTCACTTTCTTGAATAACTTTCACTGAGAAATGATCTAGAGCTAAAACATTTAATGACAAAATATGATAAAAATCTCCAGAATTCTACTATTATTAGTAAAATAAATTTAAGTGGTTGCTTACCTAAATGTTTCCCCAGATTTTTTTAAAACCTACTACATGCAGACAACAGGTAAAGAGAAAACTGCCTTTTCTTCATAAAATAAAAGAATTACAGAAAAATTCAGTAATGCAATTATTTCTTATGTTTTGAAGTGATACAACAATTACATCATTCAGTTTTTCTGACATGTATAGCAATCATATAATGTAATCAAGGTAATCAATGTATTAACCTCCCAAATGAATGAGTATCAAATTGGCATCTAAGTAAAGATCCTTCTGCAGGGCTGCACCTCAAGTCCTCACAATGCCTTAACGGTTTTAGAAGTCTTATCAAAGTGGGAAGGTTGAGTTCTGAATGCTGTTTCACAGTTGATTATATGATGTTCCATAGAAAACTAGGTCTCCTTAAGGTGAAATTCTCCAAGAGAAAGAACTTCTACCTTGACCCATTTATCTCCTCATAGCTGCTCCGTCTTTTTTAAAATCAAGAAACCACCATGCCTTGCCACCCATTCCCATGCTCTAGAAAACACATCAGAGTTGAATCAAGTTTTTTTTACATTATTAAAATGTCTTTATTTTCTTTGAAACTTTTTAAAATTATTATTATATATTTAAAATAATGCACATTATTCCAAAAGTAAAGAAACTATAAATTCTTGAGTTCTGCAAAAAGTATGGAGGAGAAATAATGACATCATTGATATAATCACTTTTTGAAAAAGAACATGACCTCATAATAAATTGATAATATCCCATGAAAATCATTAAAAGCATATGTGGTATACAGTGCAATATACTCATGTTACTGGCTGATACATACCCAACCCTTCAGATTCAAAGAGACAAGTATCATCCACGCCCACATCTCTGCACCAAGATAGGAAATTTGCTGTATTGTCCCGTGCAAAAAAAGACCCAGATGGAGCATTGGCTTTGCAGGGAATTTTCCTCACTGGCATTTTCTGTAACACAAAGAGAAAGATGGTTATGAATGGTGGCCCATCTTTGTATACAATGGTGACTCATACAAAGGCACAACCTGTGGACAGCTAGTTTAGTCCATGAAATGATCCAAGAGTTGAACTTGATAGCCTAATCATATTTTACAACTCTATGAAAAGACTGAAATAGTTTGAAGCAATATAGAATAAGGCTACAGATAGGCTGAAAGTATGCAAAGAAGGCAAAAGTATTAAATCAAATAGAACACAAGATCAGAATGTAGGTATGGAGATAGTAACAATCTGGAACATTAAAGCTCAGCAAGACAAATTCTATGTTTCTAGAAACTTATAAACAACTAATTAGTAGACATCTAACTTGTACACAACAAAGATAAGTAATCAGATGATCAGCATAGACATAAAAGAAGCTTGTCATTGAAAAAATTAACAAGAGTAGACAAGGGCGTGTAAACCAGAAACTATCTTAGAATTCTGTGAGGAAAAATGTCAACATTTTTCATAGGTTGGGCCAACAATCCAAGCCACAAGTGAAGACAAAACATAACATTTTCTCAGCCTTGCAGTCAATATAAACAGAAATTCTTTTCAAATGTGAAAATAAATAAAAATAAACAAATAACCCAAAAGAGAAGATGACTCTTTTTGCAACCATGGGACAATTTGTGCATCAACTCCTCTTCTCTGCCATCTCACCCACCCTTCGGGTCATCTATATCAGAGATTCTAAAGCATTTTTTCCCTCATAGTCATCTTCTAAGCCTTATTTACTTCTGTGACTTCTAAAAATATAACAGGCTGCGGGGAACATATGTCCCATACTGAAAACTACTGATATGCACAAAGAATGATATTTTGCACCATTTTATTTTGATGTAAAGGCTACCTAAATGTTTTTTTTTGCAACCACCAAGTAGAGGATGCAGGAAAGACAATGATTGATGCAGGCATTACAATAATTGATGAGTGTCAGTCATACATGAATGCCTACTTTGTATTCCTCCCTCCCTGTCTCTCTCTCTCTCTGTACATGGCTTCCCCTGTAACAATAAATGTTGCATCATAGAGCAGTGCATATTTTGAAAGCTTTGCTTCTTTACTTCATTGAAGCTATTTCTTGAAGTCGCCTCCCTTCCCTTGAAAACAAAATGATCATGCCATTTTGATTAGCTATGCTTTGACAAACTTTTGACATATGCTTCAGACAATACAGCACTCTCTTCTTCCAATATATCTCGCCCAAGCTTTGGTGAGCCATCTTAAGTAAAGCCATTACTTTACTTTTTCCAGCATGTTCTTCACAAAACCTGAGAAGGCTTTTAACCAAGTATAGTTTATGTCAGCGGTGAAATCCAGCAGGTTCTGACAGGTTCTGGAGAACCGGTAGCAGAAATTTTGGGTAGTCCGGAGAACCGGCAAATGTACTTCTGGCTGGCCCCAGAGTGGGTTGGGAATGGAGATTTTGCAGTATCCTTCCCCTGCCATGCCCACCAAACCACTCCCACAGAAACGGTAGGGAAAAAAATTGAATTTCACCACTCGTTTATGCGCAGCATCTTCTCCTGACTTTGGAGGCAGTACTCAGGAAATTTCTGGTCAACATTAAGTGCTTCGTCAGAGCGTTACACTTTTTTTCAGTGAACAAAACTACTTTGCCACTGTGGTACAAATATCTTTGATGAAGCAAATCTTAATTGTTCTGCACAGGCCTCTTGTACCACATTTGGATTTTGGTCTTCTATCTGGTTTACCTCAATACCACAACAATCTTGTAGAGTGCCCCTTATCCTCTTACTTTCTTTCAGGATTATATCAATTAAAACTATTTTCCTTTTTCCAGAACCTATAACACAGCTCTCTTTTAAACAATCATTCACTGCAAAATTAAGTGACTCACTATTATTATAACATAATTAATTTGTTATTCTTTAAGTCCAAAATTCTTTTTTGTTAAAAATGGCCCATAATCCATATAATCCTATGCACAGGTTTTAAGTTCAAAGATGTTTTCAACTCTATTTCCTTACACTGAGGTATGCTTAGGCTTTGAGAAGTATGCCTGAGTCATTGGTCACACAATTATGCATGTTCAAGAGAAAAAGGTGGAGATGACTGGAATAAATTTAATTTAATAATGAAAGTGAATTAATTATTCTCCATAATTCTCTACTTCTATCACCTGAAAAATGGCAAATTTTGGAGAAACTCAGGCATGAATGTCTGCAGAGAAACAATGAGAATAATGAAGATACGTATGTCATGGCACCAAATCACTGATATGACTTACGTTCTTTGTGAAAATAAATCATGACTGAGGTGCCATAATTATTAAAATCATTCTTATTTGTTTTAGATTCTACTGGAATATTAAGATTACACTGAAAAGATTTCAGCAACAACACAACATCCCCTGGTTCAAGTTGTGCAGTCTTATAGTTGTTACCTAGGTTTGTTAATATTAGACATGCATGCTAAGTATAATATGAACATATGGGCCCAAAATAATATGCCTAATCTTCTATGCAGAAACAAATCAAGTCTTCAAAAATCCAAAATCAGTACAATGCCTATAAATCACAGAACAACTACTCATGCAAGGCTGGAGATTTAAAGTACAGAGAGAAGAAGCAAGCAAGTCAAGAATTTATCAAAATGACTACATATGCATTGTGACAATGCAAGCTTAATCCATGATGAACTTTTGTCTGACATTATTATGCAAAATAAAGAGAGCTTTGCATCATGATATTGTGATGTACATTTCAGCAGTTGCTCCCCCTTAATCCCTCATGGACACAAATGAACATTCTTAGGAACGTTTCTACAAATAGAAAAATGTCCATATTTATGTGGGACACCAAGATTAAATGAATTTGTTTGTGACGAGGTACATATGTTCATGTACAGATGCAACAATAATACGCACACATTCAAAATTTTCTCAACCGTGAGAAAGTTGGGCTAAAAATAAATGGGTTATAATATTCTGTTTCTCTATTAAAATGATTTATGGAGTATCTGCTTCTGTTCTGGAGCTGGATATTAAATTCAAGATTGTGTTTAAGCCAAGACCTGGGAAGTACAAATGATGTCTGCAAAACCTTCCAGCTTTGAGTCCAGACATAATTGCATGTAGGGAAAAAAAAACCCAAACAAACAGCCTTAGACAATTCTTGGCAATATCACAAAACAGTCATGGGGAAGGGAGCACACCCAAGCAACACAGAACTGACTGGGTTACATTTAACTGTAATTACTGGAAAACTAACTGTATCTGATATACGATTCCAGTAAAGAAAATTATTTCAAGGAATGGAATCACTTTGGGAGCAGTGAGGATTTTGCTATAAAGTCTCAAGCCATGTATTAACTCTGTTTAGGCCATGTGACTCAAAACTAGATTTTGATATTTATTTGCATTCCACATCATAGTGTTCAGGCCCACATGGACTTATATGGATTGCAGTCCATATAAACATATTGGGAGGATCGCTCTACCTGGGATGTTCCACAGGAGAAGCAACAGATTAATATTCAATGGCAATCATGCCAAGTGAAGCAGCTGGGATAGAAAAGGATCTAAGAGCCAAGTATTCACATTTTCCTACTAACTCCCATTCAGTTCTTGGCTTTCTGCTTATCAGAATCATGGAAGCCTATCAGGAGTAAGGGAGGACTAGATGTGGAAATTAAGCTTTTCTGGATAACAAAGCATTTATTCTTTTTGTTTTAATTGGTTAGGTACCATCGAGTCAGTGTCAATTCTTAGCAAGCACACAGATCTTCTGCATGATGATTTGTTCCTAGCCTGATCTTCAATGTCTTTCAACGCTGTACCAACCTTCACTGTAAATGAGTCCATCCACCTCGCTGCTGGTCGTTCTCTTCTTTTTCCTTTCACCTAGAACACTGGTTCTCAACTTGTGGGACCCCTTTGGGGGTCGAACGACCCTTTCATAATGGTCACCTAAGACCATCAGAAAACACATATTTTTGAAAAAATACAGAAAACATAAAATAATTTTATGGTTGGGGGTCACCACAACATGAGGAACTGTATTAAAGGGTCGCGACATTAGGAACGTTGAGACCCACTAACCTAGAACATTCTCCAGAACGCTAGATCTTTACCTAATGTGTTTGAAGTAGGATAATTTGAACTTGATCGTTTATGCATCGTGATAATTCGAGTCAACTTATTAAATGATCCTTTGATTTGCTTTGTGGCTGTCCACAGTGTTCTCAAGAATCTTCTCTAGCACCAAAGTTTAAAAACATCATTACCAGTGGTGAAATTCATTTTTTTTTTACTACCAGTTCTGTGGGTGTAACTTGGTGGGCGTGGCAGGGGAAAGATACTGCAAAATTCCCATTCCCTCCTCACTCCTGGGGGAAGGATATTGCAAAATATCCATTCCCACCCCGCTCTGGGGCCAACCAGAGATGGAATTTGCCGGTTCTCCGAACTACTCAAAATTTCCGCTACCAGTTCTCTAGAACCTGTTAGAATCTGCTGAATTTCACCCCTGGTCAATACTTTTCCTATTCTGCTTTTTCAATTTTCACTTCCAATGGGTGTCAGAGGAACTACCATGGCTTGTACTGTGCTTTTTGTCAGTATAGATGATATCACAGCATTTGAATTTCTTTTCCAGAGCTTTCAAGATTGTTTTACCAAGTGCTAGTCTGTGGCATTTTTCTTGACTGCTCATTCCTTTACTGTTGATGCTTAATTGTAAAAGGCAGAAGCCACTAAAGTATCTTTGTACTACACACTGATACCCATTTCCTGAGTCTTTCCCCAGAGCTGTCATGTTGATATATATTTAAGTCCAATTGCAGGCAGTATCTGCTACCAATTTTTTTTTAAAAAAAAATCTATACAGTTTAACAGAAAAGGCAAAAGATTAAAATGTCTCTTCTTATCCACAGTCAGGTGTTCATTTGAATTGTGTTACTTTAACATAAAAATGAAAAAGACATGGCTATTACGGCTTTAAAATCATGGCAATCTAAAAGTTTAAATTAAACTTTTACTGAAGAAGAGGGAGAAATATTAACATTCACTTCTTACCTAATGTGTTTACAAACACTTACACATAACTAAAATCTCAATTTTTATTATTCTCCTGCTAAAAGTAAATGCCAACTCTGAAATATAAGACTCATTTAACAAAGATTTGCTGTTAGATATTTTATTAGATAAAATCCAACTGCTTTTTAAAAAATGACTTGAAATTCTTCAGTGTTTGGAACAGATTGTCCTGACCTAATTAGGTTTCCATATGGCAAAAGTGACTTTTGTTGACATAGCAGTGTATATCCACAGTTAGCCTAAAACAGCAGGGCACACAACTACTCCTATCAAATATCAACACCCACCACCACCACTCCCCACCCTCAGTCTTGTTGATGTGCATGCAGGCAGTTTAAGGCAGGATGTGAAAGTGAGAGTGAAACAGATGATGTCAGCCTGGAAAAATGTGGCCAGGTTCATGCTCACACCCCAAGAGAGGCTATGGATATATGAAATCATATGGAAAAAGAAACAAATTGATATAATTTTTCCAAATGAGGCTCCATCATTTTATTTTACAAACAGATACTCAAAGCATATTTTAAAATCTTTAGAAAAGAAAAAGGAACTTTTTTTCCTCCCTTCCTCCCTCTCTCACTCTCTCTCTCTCTCTCTTTCTTTCCACTTTTCTTTTCTTTCTTTTTCCTCACAATTAAGTAAATCTAAAAGAGAGAGAGAGCTACAGTGGCTGCTCTAAGGGAAAGAACCCTGATGGACTAAATCATTTCAGTAATCTTTTCTGTCCATTGTAGCTATCATTTATACATGCATATAATCCACTGACTTCTCAGACCTTCAAAAACAAAATAAAAAAAGACTCCTCTGTCTGGAGAAGCTATCATTTTCATTCTGTAAATTCCCTCCTAGATTCTTCCTTTATGAGTTGCTCAGTTCTCCTGGGAAAAGCACATGAAGGAGAATTTCTTGGACTGCTCTATTTCAGATTGCAACTGCTGGAATATCATTTTTATTCCCTTTCCCCTCAAGAGGAAAAATATCCTCGACATACTAGAAGCCTAGTATATCCAGCAACGGCTGGCTTCTTCCCAGAACCACATTCTTCTTCGAGAGAGAAAAGCTGCTTGCCTGCAGGACTTCAAACTTAAGAGACCGTCTATGCAGACAGTAGCGGTTCCTCTCAAGAAAAAAAAATGGCTTTGGGATGTAGTTCACTGTGATTTAAGGTGAATGAATATTCAAAATGAAACATACAAAAGCAAATATGTAGGAATATGATTTTACACTGAAACAACAACCGTCGAGCAGTCTTTTCTAACTGATGAATTCCAGGCTTCAATTCCCATCACTGCCAATGAGCAGATGTCTTTTAAAAAAAAAATACAGTTTGGTCAATCAGGTTAAAATAAATTGAAAAACCATCTAGGTCCAGGGCATTATGCTTGCCTGGAAATGGATTCCTAAAGTCCAAATTTATGGGGATTTGAAGACATACACAGATTAAGGCAAATTAATGGTGGGGTGGAAACTATTGAAATCATGATAGAATTTGACAAGTTTAAGGATGGGAGAAACGTGCTCTTGCTGTTACTTTGCACAGCAATGCAGTCCTCTAATTTCAAAGTAAAGTGGTCTTGTTGCTTTACCTTGGTCTACTTCAGAGTCATTTTCAGCATTTTCCCACAAACTCAGTATGAACTAGAAGAGCTCTCCTTCAACTCCATGGCCCAAATCAATCTGTGGGAGTAAATGAATATAGAATAGAATAGAAGCAGAGCAGAGCAGAGCAGAACAGAACAGAACAGAATAACAGATTTGGAAGGGACCTTGGAAGTCTTCTAGTCCAACCCTCTGCTCAGGCAGGAAATCCTACACCATTTCAAATTAATGGCTGTCCAACCTCTTCCTAAAAACTTACAATGTTGGAACATTCACAACTTCTGGAGGCAAGTTGTTCCACTGATTAATTGTTAAAACTGTCAAGAAATTTGTCCTTAGTTCTAACTTTTTTCTCTCCTTGATTAGTCTCCACCCATTGCTTCTTGTCCTACCCTCGGGTGCTTTGGAGAATAGCTTGACTTCCTCTTCTTTGTGGCAGCATTATTTGCTCTGCATGGATATAATAACCATGGGTTCAGATCATATGTTCCGACCAAGCCAGACAAAAACATAACTACATCTTCTCTGGATCCTGTTTTATGTGTCAATGTTTTCGAAGAATGCATGACAGCTACCAACAGTAAAATGCTACAGCCAGGCTCTTAATCAACCAGATCTGGTTATAGGGAACGTTCAACCCTAGTGTGGCAGCAGTTACCTCATGTACCAGTTATTTTCAGGAGTAATTCAAAGTACTGTTCATGCTCTATAAAACTGTGCATAACTTTATATCTGGTTTTTAAAACACATTCCTCCAGGTGAGTCTGTTCTGAGTTTTAATAGCTTCAAGAAAACCTTTCATTTTGTTCTGCCAACTTCTGAAGCACATTTGGCAGAAATTGAAATGAGTCTGTCTGTGGCTATTCTAGAAGGAATTTCAGGAGGCGGGGTGATTTTCTAACCATCCCAAATAACTCTCCACCAAAAGGTAAACATGCATTTGTTGAGATAGGTCTTTGGCAGCCAACCTAATGCCCTGGAATGGCTGTAAAGATAAAGAAAATGTGTGCAGACTTCGCTACAATTACAATTATTTATATCATTTCACCATTCTGCTTTGCCTTTCATATGTTTTTTTTTTCCTTTTTATTGCTCCTTGATTGCACTTTATTCTCTTCGTATTTGTACACACCAATACTGGAAACTCAGAAACAGATTTAACAAATATACACAGGCATTTTATGCTATTGAAATAAAATCTTATGCCTCCTCCCTAACCTTACTATGCCCTATTGTAAAATTATCTTTTTTCAGTGCATCTACAAGTCAGATCAGTTAGCAGAAACCAATTTTCTTTTTCATCTCTGGCATATGGTACCTGAATGACCTCAAACGAACTATGAATAAATGGATACGAAAAAATGGGGTTGTTAGGACAAAAACAATAGGCACACTGGTGCGCTTATGCACGCCCCTTACAGAACTCTTAGGAATGGGGTGAGATCGACAGTAGACAATCTAAGGTTAAACTTTTGGAGGTTTGGGGAAGAAACCACTGAGTCAGGTAATGCATTCCAGGCATTGACCACTCTGTTGCTGAAGTTGTATTTTCTACAATTGAGTTTGGTATGGTTCACCTTCAGTTTGTATCCATTGCGTGCTTGTGTATTGTTGTGGTTGAAGCTGAAGTAGTCATTGACAGGTAGAACACTGTGGTAGATAATTTTATGTACTACACTTAGGTCACACCTATTTGATACATAGATATATTTGATACATACCTTATTGTTCTGAAACCCCCCCCCCCCCATGCCTGTGAATAAACCAGAACACAGGCTTGGCTGTTTGCCACTGTTTAATTACTGAGATAACAAATCCTTTGGCTGAGACAACTCACGTTCAATAGAGTAGCTCTGCAGCAACCCAGATAATTCAAATGAAGCAACGCAGATAGTCCAAACGAACAGACACGACTAGAATACACAGATTTCTTAACTACTAATCCGAATGGTTGTTTCCTGCAAATGTCCCCTCCCAACGCCTCATCTATAATCTCTCTTGGGAGGGGCCAATCCACAACCACCTGTGCTTAATCATCCTCTGTGAGTCTGCCTATGGAGTTGCTGCTTCTGTTTCTCATCCCTTCTCAATCTAGCATCAGGGACAAACTGCCTTTGATCCTCCCCACTGCTCCATGCCTCAGGTGCCTCCTGGTGGCCAACCAGCCTCTCAGGTCCCTGCTCTGAGTCTGAACCCTGCACAGGGTCCTCCACATCATCCAGGGCAGACTCATATGGTTCCTCATTATCCGAGTTCATCAGCAGCTCAACCGGATCCTACTGGGCCACAACACCTTATTAAATCTGTTTTTTCAATAACCTCCTACATAATTTATCATCAAAAGGTTGAACTATATACATGTATAACCTACTCTAGTTAAATATACTTGAATATCAAATGAGAACCCTATTCTCCAGAATGGGGTAACCTGGCACTATTTCTATGGTTTTAATGGCAGGATTGGATGGATGGATACATGGATGGATTTTTGCTATTGAAAGAAGAAGTCGCTGCTTGTCATTTCATTCTGATTAACTCAGCTTGACTATCAAGCTAAACAGTGATTTGAAAACAGAGTTTCTTATAAACTGCTGATTCACTGGAAGGAAAATGGGAAAAAAAAGGAAAAATATTTGGGAACTGGAATTAATGAGGGAAACAGGAAAAAAACAGAAACTACACTGCATTTAATGGAGTTTGGAATGGAATTACAGTTTAACTACTATGTTATGCAGCAAAACTGAGGGGACATCAGTGACCAAATTTCTTATTCATTCATTATTCTTTTTCCCCAAGAGAAGGAAGGAAGGAAGGAAGGAAGGAAGGAAGGAAGGAAGGAAGGAAGGAAGGAGACACAGACTGGTTCGGGTTTTTTTCCTTTCGGCTCATATTGTTGCATCAACAAATGCAGCATGAAAAAAGATTCCACTGGAGTGGGCCAAAGGCTTTTCCTATCTGTATTCTTACAGAGACATTTACTGTGAAGCCAAAGTGCAAGACATGGGCACAAGATTATTCTGATTATCAGAAAAGTGTTGGCCTGTGCAGAAGCAGATAGGCTCACTCTTGAACTTAAAAATAAAGGGGAATCAGAATATTTTGAAGTATGGAACAGATTTTATGATTGGTAGAAGACAAGATGACAAGACTGGAATAAATGTATATATTGTGATTGGACAGAAGGACAGACAATGTATTAAGTAGATTAACTGTTAATGGTTGAAACTAGCTGTACATAATGTGAATGTATGACCACTCCGACTCCGCGGTATTGCATTGTTTTAAATGTAAAAATTATATATATATATATATATATATATATATATATATATATATATATATATATATATATATATATATATATATATATATATATATATATATATATATATATATATATATATATATATATATATATATATATATATATATATATATATGTTGTATTTGTGCTGATAAATAAATAAAGGGAGACTAGTATTTGGGCATACCATACTTCATATATATATGAAGATTATTCTCATATGGAACTTCAAAGATACAGTAGTACTGCTTTGTTCCAGGATATCATGTTCAATTGATCAAGGTAAAGCCCCCTTCTAAATATAAGCAATTTCTCTTTTCAATACTGGATCATTATCACCCCAAGTATAAGTTTTCAATAATTAAATAGCCCAGGGTTAAGAAATATTTTTCTTTTGGTTATGAATTCCAATTATATGTTGTATGAATCCAAGAGTTAATGTTTAAAAAGAGGGGGAAAGATATATCTCTGTCTCTAATATATTCCTCTGTTGTGTCCTTTTAGAATCATATATTCCTAAAATACAAGCAATCTTAGATACTAGAGTGCATAACTTTACAAATTCTGGAATTCTTAAACAAGTTCCGGAAGTTTACCAGTACTAATAAACAGCTAATACCTTTGGTCAATTCTTAATATATGATGGCTTGCACCAGGAGTTTTGTTTTGTAAGATTAGATGTTTTATAAAGCTAATTGAATGGTGATAGAGAATAATAGGTGATAAACAAAGATAGAAATACTATTTTTTTAAAAACAATCCCACATTGTAAATTAGCTAAAAAGTGAGCTTTAAAAGTTGGTAGAAAACTATTTTAGTAACTTTCTATTAACTTTAAAAGATTCTTTAGATGCACATGGTAGAACTAAAATCAATTATTCCATTACTCCAAACTTGTAAACTACAACCATTCTTTTCAAAGAACCAACCTTTGACTGTCACTTATTAAAATTGCACAGTAAAATCTGACTAATAATAATAAAAATTCTGTGCAGATTCCCAGCAGCAGTTGGGAGCACATGGAATGTGTTGCCATATTCAACTTATCTTCTTTGGTTTCGCCTTATTTCTTAATGGATAGCCTTATGATAGGTAGTTGTCCAAAAATTACCTCCAGTCCCCTCTCTCCTGCAAAATTAGTTCCAAATGGTGCTTTACCTTTTAGGGGCCAGCTGGCAACCCCAGGACAGCAATTTAGATAATATAAAAGTGCCTGTATCCATGTGCCTATGTGTAGATAGACAAGATAGATAGGTTTTGCTGACATTTATGAAATTGCCAGATATTCAATGAAGTTGATGCTGTCACTCAAAACGTTCACTGGGAATTTCAGTCTTGATTAGTCTGAAATTTAATTTGACATTATTCTAAAACATTTCATTTCTCTTCCTCTTCTGTGATAAAGCTTAATTTTTTTTTCCTGTAATTCTTCCAATCAGAGACCACAAAGTAGCTTCTGAGATCTGGGGAATATGAAGCTGGATAAGTCTTGGGGTTTTTTTCCCTTCCTTTAATGGCTCCATGATTTAAAAAACATGCTGGAATGTTAACAGAGGAAGCCAAATTTCCAAAATCAACCTTAACTAAATGTAATTCTGAAACACGGCTTTTTATTGTGCACCTTTTTGATAAGAAAGCTGAGATACTTACAAAAACAAATACATAAATGCACTTCAGACCCTTTGCTCTTATGTTACTTATTCAGATAAGTTCTTAGCTCTTTTTTTATAATAGTAAAACTGATATGATTGGAGTCAAACATCCAGGAAGTCCCTATATTACATCTATGATTTCTTCTCTGGGAAATATGATGATTCTGTGTAAAATGATAAGCATAATATAGAAAGACAGGAAAACAAAGCATTAAGAAATCAGCACATTCATAGACATATAATCAGCACTTGTTTTACTATTGGTTATTGTTATTTTTCCAAAGGATTGTATTACTCCGTCAGCAGTGAAAGCAGTGTTAATATACTCCCTGTCCGTTTTGTCTTCAGAATCAAGTGAGGAAGGTTAACCTAAGACAGTGATGGCTAACCTTTTTCTGACCGAGTACCCAAAGCGTGTGCGCACGAACGCCCAAAATGCAATGCATGTGTGCCCCACCCCCATGTATGCATGGCAGAGACCCAGAGACCAGTTGGCTGGTGGGAGACATGTGTACATGAGCGGTGGAGCTGAGCTGGGGCGACAGCTCGCATGCCCACAGAGAGGACACTGCGTGCCACCACTGGCACATGTGCCATTGGTTTGCCATCACCGACCTAAGAGATTGGCCTCAACTAACCCAGAAAGCTTTGTGGCTGAGGGGCCACATGTTTTTTCTCAACCTTCATTCATGGCTTTAATTGCTATTGGGTTACTTGTTTTTTTTCTTATCTTAATCGCATAATGCATTTTAGAAGGCAAAGATGCCTCAAGGGGATAACATGGCAAAAGTCACACAGTGGTTTTCTTCAGCCTTCCTTTTAAATGTTTTCACTCCCTAGTCGTGACAATGTAGCTTTAACATTATTCAGTGTTCTGCCATCTAACCAACTCTTATTTTACTGAATTTCAAACCCAAAAACTGAACAGAAATAAGTTGTAGGCAAAAGCTTGTGAATTATCCACTTTTAAATTAATTGATTGAATGAATCCTCTTCTGCTCTAATTCTGGAATCCTGAACCCCCAGACTACCTAACCAAATAGATTACCCTGTATCTAACAGATTAAAAGTGATAAAATGCAATCAATCACTTTGGGACTCAATAGTAAAGAGGATGATTGTCTACTGATACAACATATGGTTGTCTACCTGTGCCTGGCTTTGAACATGATAAAATTGGTAATAATGTTTTTGTTTTTCATTGTCCCAGGCAAAATAGCCAAAGGCACCAAGAAGCTTCCTTGGAGAATGAGGTGCAAATAAATCAACCCAATTACATCAAATACATTTGCAAAGCATTTTGTTTCAGGCTTAAAATTCATTACAGAAATTTCAGGTAGTTAAAGGAGATCAATATTCCTCAGAACGAACGAACAGAATCTGTCTGCCTAAGATCTTTTTTGCAACGTATTCTATGAATAAAAACAAAATCCGGAGAATGAAGAATGCATCACCAAGATAATATACTGGAAAGATCTAACTTCATAATGTTCAATTTAAAAATCTTACTGGCTCCTCAGAACTGATGTAGTTACTCAGTTCTGTCTTGGTCCATTAACCACTTAATTTTAGGTATAATTTCTTAGGATTTTCTATAAAGGTAAGCCTAGACATGCATTTATCTCCAGAGCTGTGGCACCATGAATAATCTAGACTCCGTATGCTCACAGTCTCACATTACAACCCTCTAAGCTATTACAAAGTTATTGGGCAATTTAAAAGTACTCAAGACTAACATGACAATGATATATTATCATGTCTCCAGTCAAGCTGGAATGGCATCACCTGCTTTCTATAATTAAAACAATACATGGTATTTCCTTTTCCCTAATGCAGAACAGGTAATTCCACTCTAAAAAATATTCAACTGTAGTAAAAAAAAATCAAGTAAAACACAAAACCAAGCAAATTTATCATTTAGGGGAGGAACCTTATCCACATATCTGTAGGAAAATCAAATGAGTCTGGAGATGATTACCAATAGTGAAAAACTTAATTTGTAGCTAAGGGTCTTTTTATTCATCACCAAGGCAGTTTAGTCAGTTTTATTCACTCAGTAGAATACTGGAACAATTGCTTTCCCGTAGCTTAAGTGATATTGTCTAGCCCAGGGGTGTCAAACTCGATTTTATTGAGGGTTTTATCAGGGTTGTGTTTGACCTTGGGGGACTGGGATGCGTGGGAAAGGCATAGCCAGTGTGACCAGTCTGATGTCAATTGTGCCAGGAGCACCTGTGGTGACCAAGTGCTACGGCAGGAGTTTCCTCAGACCGTCCCTCACTCCCATTATAATCTTCCTTCCTTCCTTTTCTTCTTTTTCCTTCCATCTTCATTCTTCTTTCTTCTTCCTTTTCTCTTTCCTTATTTTTTCCTTCCTTGCTCTCTTCCCATATTTCCTTCTTTTTCTTTGTCTTTCCTCTTTCCCTTCTTGGATGCTCAAATGCAAAAGGAGAAACATTTTTCCTTTTGTTTTGTTCTTAGTTTGTTTTGCTAGCCACCTGCCAGTAAAAACAGAGCTCGAGGGGGCTGCATGCAGGCCTCCCAGGCCATGTTTTCGGCTGTGATGGCCTCCTGCAGTCCTCTGCCGGCAAAAATGGAGCTCAGGGGGGGGGGCATGCATGTGTTCACTGGCAGAGGCACCAAGGCCCAGTCATTTTCTGTTTCCAGGGCAGCCCCGTGAACCAGTTCTAAGCACTCTGTGGGCCAGATCCAACCCACGGGCTTTGAGTTTGACACCCCTGGTCTAGCAGCAAAGAAAGAACAAGAGATGGATAGATTCAGTTGCAAAGGACAATGGTAAATTGAGAAATAGATTGTCCTGTACCTGTTTCTTCTTATGCACATTTTAATCTTAGATGACTTGTTCAAAGAGGTAGCATTGAGTGAACTCTTTGGCATTTAAAATATGGAATCCTATACTGTGCTACAGTATTTGCCCTCTCCTGTTTCTTATGGACAATTTGCTTCTGGATCACAGCTGAACCTTGTTTGTTCAGTCTTGTAGTTGCAGCTAGAGAAGTGCAAAAGTGTCATTGTGAAACTTCATAAAACATCCTATTTTGGATGCAACTCCTGATCTGAATACCAAATACATGAAATTCAAAACATTCACACACACACACACACACACACACACACACACACACACACACACACCAAGGCAGCCTGTTTCATGCTCAAAATAACACATCTGAATTCAAATGAAAAGTTAGCACATGCATGGTTATATTTAACTTGCCTGTAGGTGATCTGTTATCAGCTGCATCATGGGAACAAATTCCTGTTTTGCAGCAAATGATCCATCTTAGAAGGGATTACTGGGGACAATTCCCCTGTTAATTTCTCCTCTACCCCTTATCAGCAATCTTGTTCATTTTAATCCATCACCTCCTACATAGAAACCACTGATTGCTATTTCCTCCTATTATAATAATCTTAATGAAGTTTGCGGAGTGAGAAAGTAAACATTCCTCTCCGGGAGTCGAGTTTGGGAAAGATCTCATAAACTTTGCTCTATTCTTTTTCTTCAATAAATGAAAATGAAACGATGGAGATGATATTGATGGTGACTGCCTGTCCAGAATTGGAATTCAATTTGTTTGCAATAGCACTGCCAACCTATAAAAGGAGGATCTATACATCTTAGGGAGCACTCATTAAAACTTTCCTTAGCACTTTTTTGCATTGTTTTGGCTAGCCAAGTTACTCATACTCTAGAAAGTTACATGTAGTCCTCAACTTGTGACTGTTTGAAGTTATAATAGACATCCCCAGGGATAATTACCAAGTTTCCCCAAAAATAAGACTGCTAATATATTAATTATTGCTTCAAAAGACTCATTAGGGCTTATTTTTCAATTAGGTCTTATTTTCAGGGAAATGCAATACTAAATGTGTCTATGTGACTGACGATCTTAACTGGGGCATGTTTTGGGGTGGGGGTAGGGCTTATATTACGAGCATCCTGAAAAATCACATTAGGGCTTCTTTTCTGGTTGGGTCTTATTTTCGGAGAAACACGATATGGACCGTGCATTACAGAGACCTGGTTGGGCCATGAGAAGGATGTTCCTCTTAGCGAACTATGCCCACCAAGCTTCCGGGCGTTTCACCAGCCGAGAGTCCAGGGCAGGGGCAGGGGGTGGGGTGGCGGTAGTTATTAAGGATAGTCTCGGACCTCAGGAGGTCACTGTGCCTCAGATAGGCAGGTGTGAGTCCCTTTTTGTGAAATGGAGCCTTGGAGTTCAGGTGGGCCTTTTTGTTACATACCTGCCTCCCTGCTACGTTTCATCAGCCCTGCCGGAGCTGCTGAATGTATTAGCTGGATTGGCGGTTGATTTCCCCAGGCTTATGATCCTGGGGGATTTCAATCTGCCTTCCATTGGTGAGACATCTGAGTCAGCTCGGGAGTTTATGGCTTCCATGACCGCTATGGACCTAACTCACTTAATTCAAGACCCCACCCATAATAGGGGACACACGCTCGACCTGATTTTTGTCTCTGGGCAGTGGATGAATAATCTAGATATAGGGAATATTTCTATTCAACCCTTGTCATGGTCTGATCATTTCCTCATCAGGCTTGACTTCCATATGCTATCCCTCACCGCAGGGAGGCGGAACCGACTAGATAGTTCTGCCCCAGGCACTTGATGGACCCTGAAAGGTTCCTGATGGAGCTTGGGACTTTTCCTAAATCCCTTGCTCACAGTTCGACTGAAGCCCTAGTAGAAGCCTGGGATAGGGCGGCCACTGGGGCCTTGGATTGCGTTGTGCCTTTGCAGCCTCTGACCCAGTGTCGATCCCGGGTGGCATCCTGGTTTACCGAGGAGCAAAGCTCCTCCTTAAGAAGCCTTCCCTGGACTCAGCTTCTTTAGCCAACTATCGTCCGGCAAAGGTTGTCGAGAGTGTGGTAGCATGTCAGCTTCCCCAGTACCTGGATGAAGCTGTCTACCTGGATCCGTTTCAGTCAGGTTTCAAGCCTGGGTACAGCATGGAGACGACATTGGTCGCATTGGTCGATGATCTCTGGCAGGCCCAGGACTGGGGCTGCTCCTCTGTCCTGGTCCTATTAGACCTCTTGGTGGCTTTTGATACCATCAACCATGGTATCCTACTGCGACGACTCAGGGCGTTGGGAGTGGGGAACACCGTTTTACGGTGGTTCTCCTCCTACCTGTTGGATCGGTCGCAGTTTGTGTTTACTGGAGGGCAGGGATCGACCCCAAGGCGCATCACTTGTGGGGTGCCCCAGGGGTCGGTTCTCTCACCCCTCCTGTTCAATATATATATGAAACCTCTGGGCGTGATCATCTGTGGTTTTGGGGTATGGTATCATCAATATGCTGATGATACCCTATTTTTCATCTCTACCCCAAACCACCCAAACGATGCCCTCGATGTCCCGATGCCTGGAGGCTCAAGCTCAATCTGTCCAAGACTGAGTGGCTGTGGTTTCCGTCATCCCGATTTGTGCATCTTGTTCCATCTTTGATGATAGAGGGAGAAATATTAGCCTCCTCAGAGAGGGCCCACAATCTGGGAGTTCTCCTGGACTGGCGGCTCAGTTTAGAAGAACACCTGATGGCCATAACCAGGGGGGCCTTTTACCAGGTTCACCTAGTACTTCAGTTGCACCCCTTCCAGGATCAGGATGCTCTATGCACAGTCACTCATGCCCTCTTCCTTTCTCACCTGGACTACTGCAATGCTCTCTACATGGGGCTGCCCTTGAAGAGCACCCAGAGGCTTCAGCTGGTCCAGAATGCGGCCATGCGGGTTATCATGGGGGTACCTAGGTGCTCTCATGTTACATCCCTTTTAGGCGGCCTGCACTGGTTGCCGGTTGTTTTCCGGGTGCAATTCAAGGTACTAATTGTGACCTTTAAAGCACTCCATGGCTTAGGCCCAAGGTACCTACGAGACCACCTATTGCCACCAGTAGCCTGTCACCGTTCAGTGCAATCCCACAGGGTTGGCCTCGTCAGGGTACCGTCGGCCAGACAGTGTTGGCTGGCAACCCCCAGGGGGAGAACCTTCTCTGTGGGAGTGCCTTCCCTCTGGAATGAGCTGCCCCCGGAGCTTCGCATAATCCCCGACCTCTGGTCCTTCCGATGTGCCCTAAAAAGTTGGCTTTTCCAGCAAGCCGGCCTGGCCTGTTAATTTTATCTAATTTTTAAAATGTTGTTGTTATATTAATTGGGTTTGTTTTTTGGATACTTATCTAATTTCCTTTTAACTTTTGTGATATGTGTTTTTTTTTAATGTTGTACGCCGCCCTGAGTCCTTTGGGAGAAGGGCAGCATATAAATCCAATAAATCCAATCCAATCCCCCAGTCACATGACCACACTTCATGTACTCAGCAATTGAGCTACATTTACAGCAGTTTGCAGCAACCCCCAATCATATGAGTGTTTTACAATGGTTTTGCTGAAAACTGTAATTTACTTTTGGGTTTTGGGTGGATTTTTTTTTTTTTTTTTGCAAAATTGCACCCATAGCACATCATTGGTTTGGTTAATGGCCATGGCATTTGCTTGGCCACTGCACTGCATCATCTATCCCTCATGTCCTGGAACAAACTAAACAAATGTACGGTGTTGTTAAAAGTGACATTGAAACAGACATCACTTCGAATTAACCTTTGATCTTTGAGCTACTTAATCAAGTGGCATAGCATAGGTAGTCCTCAACTTAGTTCATTCAGTAACCATTCAATGTTACAACAGCACTGAAAAAAGTGATTTATGACTGTTTTTCACACTTGTTATTGTTGCAGTGTGCCCATAGTCACCTGGCAACTGACTCATATTTATGATGAGTCACAGTGGTGCAGTGGTTAGAGTGGCAGATCAAATCTCACCAGGCTCAAGGTTGACTTAGCCTTCCATCCATCCTAGCTGGGTGAAATGAGGACCCAGATTGTTGGGGGCAAGAGGCTAACTCTGTAAACCGCTTAGAGAGAGCTGGAAAGCACTTTGAAATGGTATATAAGTCTAAGTGCTATTGCTATTGCTATGATGGTCGCAGTGTCCCGGGGTCATGTGATCCCCTCTTGTGACCTTCTGACAAGCAAAGTAAATGGGGGAGCCAAATTCACTTAACCATGTTATAACTAAACAATTACAGTGATTCAACTTAGCAACTGTGGCACAAAAGGTCTTAAAATGGGGCAAAATTCATTTAACAAATGTTTCACTTAGCAACAAAAAAATTTGGTTCAATTGTAGTCATAGATCAAGGACGACCTGTATGGATTTTTTAAAAGCATTTTGGGTTAGCCAACGTCTGGCTCCTGCTTTTCTACTAGAGGCAAAAGGCAATGTTCATTATTAGCTCGCTTTCACGTTTCTCCTACAAAAAAGCAAAGAGGTTGGACTGAGAGAAAGTGACCAGCTCAAATTTACTAAGTGAACATTCATGGCTCAGAATGGATCTGAAATTGAATCTCCAGATTAATAACTCATTGTTAGTTATTAAAACGACAGCATTTCAAGAAATATCTACAATTTAAGAATCAAGCAAAACAGTCTTACTAAGCACAAGTATTTTATTTCAGTTCAATGGTTTCCATTGCTGACTTTTGTCGCTCTGTTTCTATGCACATGTTCTTGTGCTTAATTACTTCGAAGTATCAATGTTCCTTCCTATCTGCTATTCCGACCCTTTCACAAAGTTCTGCATATATAATTTCATCTAGTTTCTTTCTTCCCCAAGGATTGAAATCATTCCAAGTAACAGATTTCCATATGTTCTTCACGGAAATATATTCATGAATTTACAATGACCCCTCCAGAAATATTGCACAGACAAAAGTGTAGAAACACATGCAAAATTCTGCACACTACCTAACTTTTCTTATTTCGCTGAATTCAGTTAATATTTTTCCCTTAACAAAAATATGCCACACAGACACACACAGACACACACACACATGTACGTGTGTGTGTGTGTGTGTGTGTGTGTGTATGGGTGTGTATATTAACTGTCTGTAAATTACCAGGTCATTTGCAAATGGACAAATCACGTATACATTGCTTCCATAAGCATGTATTTATAGAGAGAAATGGAAGAAACTTCAGCTAAGTGAGGCTAAATCTCACAAATAAAGGGAAATATATGTGTCCCAGGATAATGTTGCAGGGTCCTAATCTGGGTCGGTCACCAGAATGAGAGATTTAGTCTTCTGAGTTTTCAGATTTGTGCTGTAGGCCAACCTTCTCTCTATGGTAGAATAGATTTATTTAATCAACTGGCTAAATAGTTTAAATTGAACATCTGCCCATTCCACCTAGTTATGCAGGCTTCATTATCAACATCAGTTTTTTTCCTCATCACCATCACTTCCAATAATTGTATAATATTTTCTTACTCTTAAAGGCTTCTTTTATTTCTGTAATGTAATTGTCAACCATCCAAAATATAAATCCTGCGACCATGGGGATGCTACAATGATCATAAGTGTGAAAAATGGTCATAAGTCACTTTTTTTCCATTCCGTTGTAACTTCAAATGATCACTAAACAAACTGTTGTTAAGTAGACTACCTCTGCTTGAAAGAAAAAAAAATGCTTAAGATTTAAACTTCGGAACTAATGCATATATTTGGAGAGGGGGTGTCTATGTCTATAGACTTATTTTGTTTGCCATAAAACAACGTATCCCCCTATTTGCTATTAATTAGTTACTGGATACAGAAACTTTGAATGTATTTATTTATTCATTTCATTTACATACTGCCTAATCAACTGCAGACTCACAGCAGTTTATAATAGCTAATAACTTTATGATTCAGAGACGGTTGCTTGTTGAGATGGGCATAGCACAGCCTCTTCTTACCCTAAACCCTGCCAAAAAGTGGTATTGTCAATTTTCTTTAGCTAGACAATTATGCTTCCACCTGCTGTCTAAAGGAGACAGAAGGAACAAATGTCCAGAACACAAATAGTGAGGATCAGGCTAGAAAGCATTCTGCCCAGTCCCTCGGAATTCATAAACTAAAAATAATCCAAGACAAATGTTTACACATTGCCTCCACCAGGTCCCATCCACAAGAAGTCAATGTTTCGGTGACTTGGAGCAATTTGGCAACAAAGTGGTTATGGTAACCAGTCAGGATGTTTACCTGTCTCATTTCTCCCTAACGAAAAATTAGCAACTGTAAACAAGACTACCGACTGACAGCCCAGAAAAGCAATAAAACACAGAAGTAAAGATATTTCACCACTGTGTAGCCCCAAACTTGAGCTTGAATCTGTGCTTGGTGAATTTTATTATTTGTGTTTCTCCACCAGCAGTCTGAGATTTGCTGCTCCCATTTTATCTCATAGTGTTCCCTTGTAATCCAATGATCCAACCAGGATCAAAATACAGAGAGAAGCTGCTTGACCATAATCATACTAACTCGGTGCCAAAGGCTAACTTGATATTTCCTAACAAGCTACTGAGAAATTGAAATGACCATCAGAATCTGTCAGAATAAATGAGATGCCTGAAGCAAAATCATCCCACAGATATATCCTGAGAGCAGTCATTCTTACCTGGACTAGGAAATGATCTGACAACAACAAAGATCTAGATCAGTGATGGCGAAACTTTTTTGGCTCGCGTGCCAAAAGGGGGGAGGGCAGGGGGTCGCGAGCGGGTGTACCACACCCATAATGCAATGTGCAACCCCCCAGAGGTTTCAGGAGCATATGCTCACATGACCAGCGTGACCTCCCATTTTTTGCATGCTTTTTTCACCTTCCCCAAGCTCCAGAGGCTTTATAGGATCCTGGGGATGGCAAAAACAGCCTCCCCGCACCCCCCTGGAGACGCTCTGGAGACTTCAGGGAAGCTCCTGAAAGCTTTGGAGCGCATAAAAACAGCCCTAGGCAAACCGAAAGTTCAGGAATGGATTTACGGTTTGCTTGTAGGGGCGGTTTTAGCCCTACAGAGCCTTCAGGGGTCTTCCGGGGGGTTCCCTGAAGGCTCTGGAGGGCAAAAAACCCGACTCTACGAGCAAACTGGAAGTCACTTCCAATTTGTCCATAGGGCTGTTTTTTAGTCCTCCGGAGCCTTCAGGGACTTTCAGGAGGCTTCCCAGAAGGCTCCGAAGGACTAAAAACAGCCTTATGAGCAAATTGGAAGTCAGCTCCTGAATGTTCGGTTTGCCCGTAGGGCCGGTTTTTTGTGCTCCAGAGGCTTCAGGAGCTTTCCTGAAGCCTCTGGAGCACAAAAAACCGGCCCTACGGGCAAACCGAACATTCAGGAGCTGACTTCCAATTTGCTCATAAGGCTGTTTTTAGTCCTTCAGAGCTTTCCTGAAGCCTCCGGAAGGTCTTCGGGGAGGGGGAGGATGTTTTTGCCCTCCCCAGGCTCCTATAAAGCTTCTGGAGTCTGGAAAGAGCAAAAAATGGCCTCAAAAAAAGGCTGAAGTCAGCTGGCCAGAACGTGCACGCACGTTCTGACAGGGCAGTGCCCTGACAAATGGCTTCATGTGCCACCTGTGGCATGCATGTCATAGGTTCGCCATCCCGGATCTAGATGTTATACTCCCTGATTGCAGATCATCTTGCAGCAACTCTAAGGCAAAAATTAAATTTCATATATGATGGACCAGAGATTACCTAGAACAAATCATTATGATTATGAAATCTCAAACTCTCTGTCTCAAGACTTACATTTGATGGTAAAAACATCCAACAATATTAGGGATGAGTTTGGAAAAAATAGAAATTTCTTCTGATACTATATGAAACCAAGGGAAGGGACAGGAATTTGGCTTTATCTAGGTATATCAGAGGTGGGTTGCTCCCTGTTCAGCCTTGATTGGGCGAACCAGTAGTAGCGGTGGCAGGAGGCTCCGTCCACCCACCCGGACGCTTCTGTGCTTGTGCACGAGTGCACGCACAAGTAAAAAAAATAGAAACCTACCACTGAAGTATATGATATGGCATGGCCACTTCACTATTTGATTTTTTTAAATCTTTTCTTTGTTCTAAATTATGTCCTGATTTTCAGAGTCTCTGGAACACGAATGCAACTTTATAGGCAAGATAAAAATGCAAGCAGCTTTACAATCTTATGAAAATAATCCTGTCCAGACGGATTAACACATGTTAACACTATGTTATACCCTCCCAATTCAAATTATTATTAAAAACATTTTTGCTCCAAATTCTAAAAAGAAACTTTTTGAGAAACTGGAAGACATTATCCTTGCACAATAGTAATAATACTTGAGTTGATATTACTGGTAGCAAGAGGAAAGTGTACACAATTATAGCCACTCATTCTGCAATTCACTTGTCTTGCATGCATATATACCTACATGTACATGTACATACAGATAGTATTTATGAATTGTTATGTTTGGAAGGATTAGTTAATCCTGTAGTTTTAAATTTCATTTTCTGCTGAACTTGGATCAAAATAAAATGTGTTTAAACTTGGTTTGAAAATGCTATTTTACAAAGAGCACTTTTATATCGTGCTATCTCAAAGTGTGAGTGGGAAGCTATCTGTCTGGAAGTACTCCCATGCAGTATCAAACTCTCTCTCCAAGGTTCCTTCCAGCTCTATTCTGATTGATCAATTGGTTGATTATAAAAGAAAATAAAAGATACCTATTATCTGTATACCTGAATAATGTTCATGAGCTGCCCTTCCGCTCTTAGTGGATATTGGCACAAGTAAAATTAAGAACTGCTATCATTATTGGTTCCAGTCCACTGGCATATTGTTTAGCCATTATCTTCTACTGCATTCATTAGTTTAATGCCCTTTACCAGGTTTGTGTTAATAAATTAAATGTATGTTATTCCATCTGGCCTGCTATTAACACTCAGATTCTGAAAAAAAAAAGTTCATGAAGCTTTTTATTTATTGTTAGACTGGACATGATATCTAATGCCAATTGTATACCTGTCCCCAGATATAAATGGCATGATCTTATCGCAAACTGAGCTAAAATGCTCATGTAAAAGATTATAACAATGCTTTCATGTTAGAATTATTTTGAGAGCTAGAGACAGAATCATTTCATCTTCTGGTTTACAGTATATCCTTTCATTTCAGAACCTAGAGGTTTTTTTTTTCTTAGCAACAATACCAGAAAGGTAATCCATCTTTGGGTACCGTTGGAATAATGCCGTGAATATTATTCCAATAACTACTAATGCACATGTTATTTGAGTTTAACTCTTCAAGACACATGTGAGCACACATAGAGATTATTTAGTGATTTCAAAGTAATAAGGACTCTGTGCATACCACACATGCCTTGGTGCTTTAAATTTATTTGTACAGCTGCAAAATTCTCAGATTAACTATCTGTCAGGAGAAGTAAAATATGGTCTGGAAAGTAAGGAGATGAAATCCAAGACACTGGGAGAAAAATTACAAAATGAACTTCTGCAATATGAATTACTTCAAAAAGAGAGAGGAAAAAAACCCTTTCTAGAATAATAACCTGTAGCTGGAAGACCAGTATATCATTAGCAATAACCTGGATAGTTCCAGCCATTTACTAATAGGCAGCATTTATTGACATAGCTGTCACTGAATCTCATTTTCTCTTAAATCTGCTGGAATATAAATTTGGTCATAATGCAAATACCACATACTGTAGTGTCCCAGAGGCAAGTCTGCAGGCAAGAAAACAGAACTGCGATCTTCACAAATGATCATTCTGTTCCCATGGAATCAGCCTGCTGTTAAATCCTCAGATTTTAATGATTACGTTTTCTTGAGGAAGATTAAAATTATACATTTACATGACATGCTTTTTATCATTCTGATTGTGTCAGTACATATCAGCTATGTGTCATTCCTTCATGGCATTTCAACAAAAAATGTTTAGTTTGTTGCTTATTTGCATATTTTTAAAGGACTGGAAACTTAAAAGTGTGGTAGTCCATTTCCAGTCTCTGAACTAACCTCTGCGACATGTATAAATATTCAGATATATACCCCACACGTATATACAAACAGTACAAATCCTGTTATGCTAGTGCATATGATGTCCCATTGATATCTACAATATTTAAAACCAATATAAGAATTAAAGTAATTGCACAAAAAACCAAGACAGCAATACAAAAAATTACAAAAAGGAAAACTGTACACCTTGTTTCTCTGAAAATAAGACTTACTCTGAAAATAAGCCCTAGGCTGATTTTGTTTTTTGCATACTCATAATATAACCTCTACCCCAAAAATAATCCTTAGTTAAGGTCGTCATCAGTGCATGATGTGGCCAGCACCAGAAAAGGAAAAGCCGCAAGGGCCAAAGGTGTCTAGCAGGAGCTGCAGTCACAGCAACACAGCATAGGTGAGTTGATTACCTGTTCAAGCAGAAGGCTAAAGCAGAGGTGGGGGTGGCATGTGATCTGGATGCACCACGTGGGCTGCAGGCCAGCCAAGAGACATGAAGGTGGCTGCCCACCCATTCAGTCCCGCCATCTCTCAGCTTGTCTGCGGCCCATGCAGCATGTTGTGGCCACCAGCAGCCAGCAGAGCTTGCAGAAGATTCAGACAGTGAGGAGGTTGGGGAGGAGTCCCAGTCCTGGAATCTGGGGAAGGCTCTGACGAGTGCTCTGTATCAGAGGCAGAGATGGGGGCAGGGTTGTTTGACAGTTACAAGCTGCCTTTGGAGTCGGACATCAGTGGGGTAGAAGAACAGCTGGAGCCTGTTCCCAGTGTGTGCATCCACAGAGCTGTCAGGAGAAGGGAACAGCTAAGGAGAAAGGGTCGACTCAGGAGTAAAGCCACAGGTGGATGGTGGATGGCCCTTCCCATAGGGAATAAAGAGGAGCAAAAGGGGAGGGGAGTTTGCAGGAGACAATTAGTTCAATTCATTAGGGTAAAGATCTGTTCCCGACTTCTTGCCAAGTATTATCTGCTATAGAGTGGCATTTGGAAGATATCAGCCTGGTAGCTCTCCAAGCCTGATAAAAGTCTGTAGTTGTGAAATCTCTTGAAATACTATTGGCCGTGACTTTGCTGGAATTCATGTTAAATGAAATAAAAGGGGTTTCATTGGGACAAGGAGTTGGCTTCATGCTTTTGAGAAGCCTAGGTCAGAACAGACAGAGAGCTGGGCCTGTGTGCGCACACACACACTGGGATGGAGGGCTTAAGTGATGTGGGCTGGACCTTTAGAGTTTCCCAGGATGGCCATGTAGGCTGGATTCAGCTTCATCGTGGGCTGAATCTGGCCCACAGGCCTTGAGTTTGACATCCATGCCACAGAGTGTCACAGGGAACACATTGCACAATTGTAATTGTTAATAAACATTAAGGCCCAGTCTCACCCATAAGATTTCGTTTGATATTTGATCCCTATGCCTCATATTGATTCCCTTGTCTTTAAAAGAAAGAAAGATACTAAAGCAGAGGTGTCCAACCTTGGTAACTTTATGATTTGTAAACTTCAATTCCGAACCGCTATGCTGAAGTTGAAGACCACAAAACTTAAAGTTGCCAAGGTTAGACACCCCTGTGCTAAAGTTTAAACCTGGCATCCTTTTCTATATAGACCATATACTTGATCACTTTTTTTCCTAAGAGAGAGTTCCTTTATTTGGAATTTGTTTTAAATCCCTGATCAGTGGGCGTATTATGTGCTCCCCAGTGCTGCAAGTTATTAAAGAAGAACAGGTATAGGAAATCATTACCAGAACAAATTGGATTTTCTCCCCCATGTTCAATTTTAAAAAGATAGAATTTCACCTTGATACTGACGTTATTGTATTATATCTAAGGAAACAATGTAAATTTAGAAGGCAGGAGCAACATTGCACAGTTTACACAATTTTGACCTTTGAAAATTGGAAACCATTAAGCCAATTGAAGTCCAACTCTAGACCCTCCTTCCCAACTTGCATGAAATTGTATTATATACCCAAATTGGTAAATTCAAGTAATCCTTGCTAAGCGACTATTTGAAGTTACAAAGGGCCTCCCTAGAGTCCCTATTTGTGACCAATTTTTAAAGTTCCAGTGGTCGTTCGTCCCCACCATGATTTTTTCTGCAAGTATCAGGTCCTTATTTTTAGATGTTTGCTTAACAATTGTAGCATTTGGTTAATAACCCTTGTATTTGCTTAATGACTTTCTCAAAAAAGTAGAACTAGGCAATAACTCAATTAACGACTGGCACAACTTATGACCATAACTCTGACCTCAGTTATGGTTGTAAGTCATGGACTGCCTGTAATTAACATCATCATGATCGTTATAATAGTATACAAACACCAAATATAGAATTTTATATGGAAGCTCAAATGTGCAAATTAAGTATGTGAACAGCACAGAATTTCAACAAGTGGCATGAGATACAGCAATATGTGAAGAGTGTGTCATAATAAAAATTGAGGACATATGTTTCCTGATCAAGAAACGAGCTGAGATGGGAGTGGGTGGAGGAAGGCAATGTAATGCTTGGAATAAAAAAAATCTGGAAATAATTTACACAAAAAACATGAATATAATAGAGATACAGTGTCTTTTCTATTGGCAAAGTACTTCATCACGCCCAGCTAGAGAAACAGATTCAGGCTGTTTTCCCAGCACAAATGCATGTATACTACATGACTTGCACAAATTTCATGCACCAAATGTGAACTCTGAGCTATCCCAGATTCTTCACAATAGGATTCTTTATAGTCTTGGATTTATCATATCCAGCCTTTCTGGAAACTATTCTCATGGGTTTACATCATGGTAAGAGCCATGCTCAAATTGATTCTGACAAGACCAAAATAGTTTGTTGCATTCTATTACTTTGAGATGAAAATAATGATGTGCCCTCATGGCCTTTGAAGGCTTGTCAGTAACAGAGGAAAGTTGCAAAGGAAGTCTATATTTTTCCTCCCCTTTGTAGGAAAAGATAGAACCTATCAAGACCACACAAAGTGCCAGATGGAGCTCATCTTACTGACACTGAAGAGTCCTCATAGCATTAGTCACTCCAAATGAGTCATTGTGTGAAGATGAAATATGAGTGTCAACAAAGCCCACTGTAGTTTTCAGAGATAATATTTTGTTCTAAATGAGAAAATGGCCACAACCTCTGCTCTATCTACATCACGATTTTGATCCCTGCAAATCTAATCTTTGCTGACACTTGTTTTAGGATACTGCACAGAAAATCAACTTATATAAAGATAAGAAAAGAAACATCTACCTGTTAGATTTTTTCCTGCCTTGCTTCTGAAAAAAGATCTAGAAAACTGACAAGGGAAAAAGCATCAAACCTACATTTTGCTATTAGAATATGGCACTATTTATTTTTAGGTGAACATAAGACAGCACACATTTTTCATTAAGAGATGTTGGAATGTAACCAGTATTAAGTCTGAAATATAATTAACATAGACTGTCTCAAATTTATATTTATTTGTGTTGAGTTGAGAAACTTACTTTCATTATATAAACATCCTTTTGGATAATAGCTATTTAAATTTTCCCCCTAAACACCTACCTCTCAAACTCTGAAGCTCAAACACTTTCTGTCAGGCTTCTTATAAAATATGAGCCAAGCCAAGTATCAATTTAGCAATAGCACCAGCAACAGCATTTAGACTTATATGCTGGTTCATAGTGCTTTCCAGTCCTCTCTAAGCAGTTTACAGAGTCAGCATATTGCCCCCAAAAATGTGGCTCCTCATTTTACCAACCTCGGAAGAATGGAAGACTGAGTCAACCTTGAGCTGGTCAGGATCGAACTCCTGGCAGTGGAATGCAGAGTTAGCTTGCAATACTGCATTCTAACCACTGTGCCACCACAACTCACTTCAGTCACATAGATGGCCTCCCCCAAAAGAAAACCATTTGTATATTGATCATTCACCATTGTGTTCCTATCGGAAGTAATATACTCATGCTAATAATACTACTTAAGGAGATGTGTGGCTGAGGCATAAAGTCATGGCACATTATCCATCCAAACAACATTTTAAAATAATTTTCTCTACTCAGTGCCCTCAAAATATTTCAGGGATATTAATTCACCACCATTCTTAACCACCAAGCTATGTGGTGGTACACCACTGAAGTAACACTTGAATTGATCTTGGATTAAAAATATGCTTAAATTGCGGATGATGTACGGTAAGTCCATCCCTACCGATATTCACAGGTACATGTGATTTGTAGTGTGATTTACATATAGCCTTTACTGTCATTGTACAAAATAAATACACTGAAATCGGTTGCACTTAGCAGATAAACTGAAGAACGAATAGGTTTGTAACAGAAGTTGCATCAAGAATAACTGCATAAAACCAGGTAGAACTCTGTTCTTCACATTTTACTTGTCTTCACTTAATAATGTGTACCCAGTTGACTCATTTTTCTGCATTCACACAGCACACTAAACTATTATGGTTTGGCTTCCACACAGTAGGCTAAGAAAAAAAAAACATGCTTGGTTAATGTGTGATGGCTTTTATATATATATATTTTATTTCTTGTTCCCATATAATTAAACAAAGTCTCAATATGAGTCACTTGCTCAATCTCTGTATTATTGAAAAAGAAGGAATCCCTTTGAGATTCAGTGTGCAATAAATTCTTAAGCTCTCCTTTGAGAGGCATGATTTGGCACCAGAAAGAAACCATAAAGCTTCCATTATATGAAAGAATGCATTAAGATATAAAAGCAATGCTTTAATTTATTTGGGGAAATGAAACAAAGATAATAACTGTCGATGAATTCTGATGGAGACATGCACCCTATTGAGATATAAAAATGTGACTGATAAGCTTTCAGTTCATGAAATTACTTTATTAGTAAAATCTTCTTCATCCCTTTTTTCTTTCCTTCGTTCTAACCTCTTCTCTGCTGTCTGCCTCCCACTCACTCCGCTGCAGTTTGGCTGTTGTCTCCTGCACAGATCCTCTGGCAGCTGTTTCCTTTTTAAAAACTATCAGCCTATACCTACCTACAGAGTGCTTTATCACTTTTAATAGCAGCTGAAGTGTCTTAAAGTTTCCAGCTGCCAACCACATCTTCAAGAAAGCAGCTGGACATGAGCTCCATTATGAGTCTTATGCAGCCGCATAACTCAATAGTAGCACATACAGTATATTATGAATGCAGTGAATCTCATTCTTTGGAAGAGCATTACAGAGTCCTTTAGTATGTTAAATTCCATGTAGCAGCATTCTCATATATTGCAAATGCTCTTTTGCGTTTTCCAGTTGTGGAGTTTATAGCTTGAAGCTTCTACCCAAGAACCCATGAAAAGGGAAACATACCTTGGGAAATGTTGGCAATGGTAAAAAGCTTTAATGCTGCCACTTTTCATTCTTCAGCTATGGAATGTGAAATAATACACTTGCACTCATGCTTTCACTCACATTTGCACAGCATTAGGGTGACGTTTTCTGCTCTCATTTGCACGACACCTACACTAGCTTAGAAAAGAAACTAGCTTCTGGAAAGGGGGAAAAAACTTCAAGAAAGAAGGAAACTACAGTTATTTTATATCTTCATATTGTGGCATAAAACAACCACCAAAACTCGTAATCACTAGACCACTTTGATCAAGTGGTTAATGCACCAGCCTAGAAACCAGGAAACTTGAGTTCTAGCTTCAATCTTAAGCATGAAAGCCAGCAGGGTGATTTTGGGTCAATCACTTTCTTTCAGCCCAACCCACCTTGTGGGGTTGTTGTTGTGAGGAAAATATGAAGGGGAAGGAGTATTAGGTACATTTGTGGCCTTGAGTTATTTATAAAGGTAATAAGGGCAGGAAATAAAAAAAAATAAGTGGTAACATAAGTAGTAAAGCAGCAACAAATCATCTAATTTTAATTGATGAGGCATTGCTAACCATTTCAGGGAAAAGCAAATGTGAATAATTGTTAACAGCCACCATAGTTCCGTGTGACACCATCTCCTGCTCATTGCTCTTTCACCCTCAGTACCCATTTCATCCAGCTGATACTTCTTACAGATCAAGTCATAAACTATTGTTTGGCATCACACATGAAAATACTGATGGAACTCAGATTAGGAGCCAAATACAGCTTTGCCTGTGGAAGATCCTATGTTTGATGTTTGTTATTTCTACTTTTAAAAGACCTCAGGCCATAGAACTGGAAAGGCTTCTCCAGACACTCTTACAAAATTATTACTGTTTCTCAAAGCAGGCCATCCTAGGTATATTCAAAAAGAGAGCTAAACATCACTGTATCTTTTCTACACCCCACCCAAAATTGTAATTAAATTGTATAGATTGCTTCAATTTCCCTGCCTTATTACTTCTGGTATGCAATTCCACAAGGGGAAGATTAATACAGAGACAAGTATTCATATAATCTCTAAAATGCTCATTTATTTGATTTTATGTTTACCCTGACTTTGCATCAATAAATGACATTGAAGACAGCCGTTGGTTAAACACTGGGTCATGATTTCCTATTAGATTATAACCAGATTAAAGCGCTTTCGCCAGCATTAATAATTTTGCATGTGGCAGAAGAAAGGCAGCTGAAATAAATCATTAGTTATTGTCACTGGAAAGATTGAAATCATAAAAATAAATAAAACTTCTTACATACATGTACTTTCCTAAATTAAGGTACGTTTACCTTCCCAAACTTGATTTCAATGCAGTTTTCTTTAAATTTCTCCTGTAAAGCCTCTGCTAGCTGACAGAGCAAAGCACCATTATCCAATTTCTCCATGAAGGTTTCAGCTGTTATTTCTTTTCCTGAAAAAGACACAAAAGGAATACCAATCAGCACCAGTTCTGTGGATTGTTCATTGTGTGGAAAAACATGATTGCACTGTGGATTTTGTTTGCATCAAATTGTGATTGCTCCCTGCTGAAGAAATATCTCTCATATTATAAATCACATACTCATTTGTACTTTAAAAAAAGATGGCAGAACCTTTATTAAAGTAAAGTTATAGTCAATGAAGTCAAAACATATTTTATTTCTTCATTACCAATCTGTATTTTCCCCTACAGCAGTTAATGGTAACACTGAAGAGCATTGTTCTAAAGCTTAAAACACATGTAGCCAATGTAGTAGCTTCACATACTGAGACATTTTTTTAACAAATGCAGATGATTGCAATGCCAGATTGGCTGAAAATATATGTTTCCAAAATCTAAATTTAGCGGGTTTTCCTTTAGGATTTGGGGAGCATGACATTACACTAGAGCACCAGTCAAAAGACATATGATTTAACTTAATGAGAAGGCGCTGGAAGCAACAGCCAATGGATTGGATGTCATTTACCTTTAATGAGCTAGGGGGATGAGGATGGTGGAAGTATTTGATATTTTTTGGAGCAGAAAAAGAGTATTTTGCTTATTCAGGTTTAATAAATATTATAGCTCTATTTAATCTTCACGGTTATAGTTAGCTACCCACTGGAGAATTGGCTGGCTTCCATTCTGATAGCATTCAGAGGTCCTTGAAAAGACCTGATGTTTTTCTAGAACTGGGCATGGGTAGTCAAAGCCCCTTGCTGGATATTGGTTATATCTGTTCTTTGTGTTGCTGGCAGGATTGATCAATTTTTTCCACTTTAGTTTTGTCTTCCTTTACTTTTCTAATTTATCTTCTATTTTTATTTGTTTGTATATATTGTGAGATAACCGAACACATCCTGGAATCAGCACCAAATTGAATTTTTATTGATTGATTTATTACATTGGTAAACTCTACCGAATAATGCTAATTACACCACTTGAACACCTTAGGCATTGATAAAGTTACAATTAGTAACTACAAAAGGTAGGAAGAATGCATATAGAAGAAGTACAGAAAAGTAAATATTACATTTTTTTAAAAAAATGTATTTCACTTTTTACAAAAAGCAATAGATGAACACATAACCGGTATAAATAAGGATAATAAAATAAAAAAGCATTTATAAATAAACACACAACAGCAAGCAGCTGGAAGAGGACAATTGTCACAAAGAAATCCAGATCTTAGTACTTGTAACAAAGAGGCAACTACCTCCAAGCCTTTAGATTAGCTCAACAAAATGCCCTTGAGAACAGGTTCTGAGTAATGTGTATCCCTGAATGGCACTGCCCTTGAGCTTTTTATGATAAAAAATAATGTCAGACAAATGTCCATCAGTGGTAAGTGGTATGTAATGCTTCTACCCCTCATTCTTGTCTCCAATGACAGACTATAGTACATGAAAACAAATTGTTGCAGTCATGTAAGATTGCCTTATCCATTTGTTACATCTTGATTATTTTTGATCTTCCAAGAATCTTTTCTAAGTATCTTCCTGCCAATACCTAGTTTGCATCAAAATAGGGATGCAGAAAAGCAGTGCTCATTCTATTACAGAATTTGTTCTGTATCAGACTGCCAGAAATGCTTTTGTAAAATGACTGGAATAATTAGAAGATGGTTATTTTGTTTGTTTTCACAGCCCTCTGTGTGCAGATGTGGAAGAAGACATAGAATTACTATGAGGACATTTTATGATTTCTACAAATGCACTTATACCCTGCAAGCCAAATAACAATCCTAAACATCATTTGCCTGCAGAAAATGCATGAAGTGTTGCCACTCTCATTTAACTACAGTTGAAACTCTCAATGCAATTTGGGATACTGCCTAAAAAGCCCAAATCAGAATTCCCTAGCATGCAATAGAGGTCTTCACAATTAATTTCTTTCGGCACACTTCCACTACCAGTTCAAGATAACCATGATTTAATGGCTAAAACTCTGCCTAATCTTAATAGTGTCTTTGACAGTTTCTTAACTTGTAATTTAAATAGGCATGTTTCCAGAAAACATGATTAATTACAATTTGATCTGGTGTACATTTAAGATTGTTATATAGTGCAGGTGTTGGTATGTATACAGTATTGTACACAGAATATATTGTATATAATATTTCTTCCAGTCGCTGTTGACTACTGGCAATTGCATGGAATAGTTCTTGCCGTTTTCAGAAGTTTTTAGCCTGGTGTCTTAACCACTACGTCAGATTGGCTTTCATGATGGATATATGGGCTTTGGGTTTGTTTGTTTTTTATAAACAATGGCTTGAAATATATTATTGTTTTACTATGCCAATCCAGTCTTTATTAAATCAAGATGACCCACCAACTGTGTTTAATCTAAAAAACAGGGGGAAAGACTTAAAGCTGCCTTAAAAAAAAGTCTAGGGAGATTCTGAGTCATAGTTATCTCAATACACGAGCACACAATAGATGCAAACTTAAGGTAAACTGCTCCAAACTTGATTGCAGAAAATACAACTTCAGCAACAAAGTGGTCAATGCCTGGAATGCACTACCTGACTCTGTTATCCTCAAACCCCCATAACTTTAAACTTACACTGTCTACTGTTGACCTCACCTCATTCCTAAGAGGTCTGTAAGGGGCATGCATAAGAGCACCAACATGCCTACCGTCCCTGTCCTAATGTTTCTTTTTATTCGTATCCATTTCATGTATTCAAAATCATGTTTATACTTATATATGTTATCTAAGGCATGCTTGATGAAATAAATAAAATAAATAAATAAAAACATGCCTTTTCAAAAAGGCAACTCTTTTTTTTTCCTTGAGAAAGAAGAAAAAAAGATTCATCCATAAAATAAGAAAGGTACAACTGATTCTTACATTCAGGGCAAAATTCCAACATCAGGATTTCTTAACAAAACAATCCCATCTATGCAAACTCAAAAAAGAATAATAAAAAAATCTTCCGGAAATCCCCAAAGAAAGTATCTTTTTTTTTTTCAATGTGGTCTGAAGGTTTCCAAGTTCAGTCACAGTAAAGAATCATGGCTTTTTGCATTTCTTTAATTTAGTACCCCAGGTGGTAAATTGTTATGTAATTTTGTGCTCTTTAAAATTATAGCTTGTCCAAAGCCTAAGACCAAAACCTAAATGGTTATTATCATATTGTGAAAATTACAGAGTTTCTTTACTTGCCACTTGCAAGTTTATACAACAAATCGAAACCTAATTTAGTAAGCTTGACATTTAATTTATTTATCAATTTATTTGTTTAACGCTGAAGCCTGAGCATTATGCAAACATATGAAATGTAAAAAGCCCATTTTTGTGTATCTAAAGAAGTGCATTAATATTGAAGTCATAATTAAAATGTTAGTCTTTTAAGATATAAAATGCATGTTGCTTTTGGAGAGATATGTGGCAACACATTATGGCTTTTTCTTTAATTATGACAAAAATATGAGTGCATTTAGTTATCATATTAAACTCTAATAGTTAATTCTAATGACTAATAACTGATCCATAGTGTAAGTTTTTTTGAATATATAAACTCTTGTTATACAATAGTTGCCCCCCTTTTTTCCTTCCAACATAACAGAATATTTGATGGTAGAATGCATTAAGTGAAGTTTCTTTTAGCACAAATATTGTTTATGCCTTTAAGCGTGAGTAAAATTATCATATGATATCCTAATCATATCCTGTTTCCTGAGTTATGGTTCTGTCCTACTTCATTAGTTTATTTTATATACTTAGTCAAAGTTTTAAAAAAATTAATCAGATGCTGAAGGAAATGCTGTTAACCACCACAAACCTGCCAATTAAAGTTAATGAATTTTGCTTTCAACATCTATACCTGAAAAATAAGTGAGCTACATCAGCCTTCAGTATTCAGAGTGTGAGGTCAGCAAGGAACATTTCTTCTTTATCTGCCACAATAACCCTGACATCCAAAAGACTTCAACCCTAACAAAGCTCTAATGAAATATTTTGAAATTATGTTGTTTCTCTTTTATGGAATTGCAGTCTTGTCCTCCAATATCAGCACCCCATACCTGTCTTCCTAAGGTTTGTATGTCAAACAGGACATGGGGAAATGAGCAGCAATGTTTTTTTTTAATAATTGCATGCTAATCAGCTTTCCATGCACTAAGGCAGTGATGGCGAACCTTTTTCTTATGGCGAGCCAAAATTGTGCAATTGCGTGTGTGCTCACTCAATCTCCCCATCCACCTGCACATGTGTGTGTGACCTGCCTTCCCATGCAGGTACATGTGTCCCCTCCCCAGGTTCTAGAAGCTTTACTGAAGCCTGGGGAATGCAAAAAAGGCCTCCCCCGGCCCCCCAGTTGCCCTCTGGAAGCCGAAAATGGATAATTCCCAAACTTCCAGTTGGACTGTTGGGGCTGTTTTTTGTCCCCCCCCCCCTCCGGAGGCTTTCCTGAAGCCTGGGGAGGGCAAAAAAAGTCTCCGCTGGTCCTCCAGAAGGGCAAAGAAATCAGCTGACAGCTGGCCTGCCACCAAATATGGCTCTGTGTGCCACCTGTGTCATGCGTGCCATAGATTCGTCATCACGGCACTAAGGACTTCTTGTGATGATGAGCAACAAACTAATGAACTACCTAAAACAACCACCATTTAGCAGTGACCTTTCCAATTGTTACTTAATATTCAGATGCTCGGGAAAGTGATGTCACAAGATCATGAGCAGAAAGAGATGCATTCACTTCCTTCCCTGGGGTTTTTTGAGAGCTGATGTCCATACAATGTGGCTGTCTGCTTGCTGACTGGCATTAGTTGCTAACACAAAGAATAACAAACAGTATTAGTTTCACTTATTCCACACACATCCCACACATACAAGTTCTATGAATTCAAGAGACTGTCTTGCATGCAAAAACCCTGCTTCAAAAATGAGAGAAATCAGGCAGAAAGTGGATGCAACAACTTTGATTATTTGCTTTATTATTAAATCATATGATTTTGCAGGGGGTTGGTATTAGCTATTATTGGTCTTAGCACTGAGATTCTACTGACCCCATAAAGGCTAAGCAGAATCCAACAGAGTTCATATTGGATAGGAGAAACCAGAAAATTCCAAGGCAGTGGGCCAGAATGGAAGTGGAAGAAAACTTCAGAAGAAAGCTGTGACAAATCTTTTGCTTCATCACCAAAAAATGACTATGTAGTCACCAGGATTCAATCCTGACTTCTAGAGGGAACCTTCACTGTTTATTTTATTCAAAAATAAGGCTGCCATGTTTATTTTTTTAGCAGATCCCCCCCAAAAAAATATGAATAAAGGAAATCACCAAAATAAGCCTGACTAACATTTTGAACTATATTTTTTCAGGATTTGCATGAGTTAATTGATAAAACAGATCCCTTGCAGAATTTTTTCCCCTTCAAAATTTCTCCCAAAGGGGGGAAAAGTCTCATATTGGGGATAATTTTTAAGGACATGCATTCAATTTCCTAATGTCACTATTCCTAAAACAGACTTGAAAAACTTTGGATCTGACCATTCTAGGGAGACCTGGACATAGAGAGATTTTTAAAAATGTAAGTACAGTAGATTGTGCTTTTTGGGCTTCTGCTGCAGTTTCTTAATTATATGATTTTGAAGTGGAGAAGGCTGCTAGATTAATAATTACACAATAGCTATAGGTCCATGGGTTTAAAAACAAATCTGCTTGCAAAAACATGGTTCTCCTTCCTGAAATGGAATTTAGCTGCTGGGTAGTAGTGAGTGATTTCATTATAAGCTGTATTCTCCCACAATATACTAAGGAATTTTCTATCAAGTCAGTGCAGTGTAGCTAAGACATCTGGTACCATACTACAACTCTGCTGGACTAAAACTGCAGAATTGCCAGCCAGCTACCAGAGCCATTGACTGGAGAAAGTCATCCTAAATAATCAATTGCTTCACAGTGTAATTGGGAACATGGATTTTGATAATAGTTCCAGCTGATAAATTCTTTCCTTAAAAGATATAAAATAAAACATTTGAGTCAGGAGAAAACCACATAATACTTTGTTGAAGCCAAAAAGTTGGCTTGTTAATGCAATTTACTCTAAATTAATGCCTGCTTGATATTCTGGACTGCAACCCCCATAAACACATGGGCTACAGGAGAGATGGGAGTCATTGCCAATCACATATGGGCCCATCATGTTGAAAAACACTTTTCGAATCAGTCTGTAAAGTGTGGTTCACAGCTTTCATGTTATGGAATATTAGCCATTTCTGCATTTTACTGATTTCAGAGTCCTAGTTCCTGAATAGTGTCTTGTTCACTGCAAGTTTGTCTCCTTCAACCACGTTGCCTCACCATATTTTTTTTGTCTATTGAAATATTTGGCATCTCTATATTTGTGTCATAAACTTTTAAGGTAAGGGTCTACATAACTATTTTCTCTTTCCATACAGAAGCTGAATTGCAAATTATGAATTGCAATTTTCTTCCCTGGCAAAATGGCTTCAAACAGTTTGGGTTACTACTAACTCAGTCATTTATCTCCAGTAGCGTCTCATCCAAAAACAAAAATAACATGCAATAAACATAGGTTACCTTTTTGCCCAGTTTGCCCAAAAGACAAACTGAGATATCGTAAGCATTCCTATGAGTTGATAGGATAGGACCATGATGGCGAACTATGGCACACGTGCCACAGGTGGCATGCACAATCGTCTCTGCAGACACCTGAGACATCACCCCAACTCACTTTTGCCATGCATGCGTGCACGCCTCCCACCGGCCACCTGATTTTTGGGTTTCTGCTGCACATACATGGATCAGGGCACATGTGGGAGATGCATGCACATGCACGGGGAGCAGGGCGCATGCGCAAGGGTCACTCATGCATGCGCAGGGCGGCATGGGAGGGTCATGTGTGCATGCACGGGGGGCACACAGGGGAGATGGGTGTTTGTGCATGCACGCTTTCGACACTAGGTGCCAAAAAGGTTAGCCATCACTGGGATAGGATTATGTTTTGTTGTACTGTTTTTCTCTCTCCCATGAAAAGTTTAGGTTTCAGACAAAATGTTGATTTTCAAACCCCAATGTAATTTTCAAGACCTAACCTGAGGTCATTAAGAAATATGTACCTAAAAGAATGCTACATGTGACATTCAACAGGGACAACAATCTTAAAGTGTACACGAAACACAACCAGAATAGCTTTCTTTACATTATTAAGACTGATGGGAAGAAGGCTTGTCCTCTCTCAGCAATCTAATCAAGACAGCTGTCTCAGCACTGCTGATAGCTGCCAGGTGATGGATGATCAGTTGGGCAAAAGGCAAGAGCTCTCTAGAGGGATGGAAATAGCTTTTGCAATTCCGATTGTTTTCTCAGTCCTGTTCCATGTCTAGCTTTGAACTCTCCTGAAAGCTTTGAGGTATCTAACATATGCATTACTCATTCCAGCAAAATGTTTGCACACCTTTTAATACCACAATAGTAATTAATGGGAGTCAACCTTTTTCATTAAATTACAATATGGAAACATTTTGGGAAAGAGGCTATGCCGTTACTAATCTCATCTAAGAAACCCTCTAAGCCCAGAGCTATGGACCCACCCATAATTTTTTTTAATCTAATATCTACCCTGAAGCTTTAAATAACACCAGTAAATGCTTTCAGATTTTGTTAAAAACAGCTGCCCTTTACAGTCTCAATTTGTCCACACAGAAAATGTTTCCAATCTTGGCAGCTTCTAAGATGTGTGGACTTCAACTTCCAAGTTTCCTGTCAGCCTGATCATTGCTTAAACTAAGATCCACACATCCAGAAATTGTCTAAATTAAACATTGTATTATAGCTTTTACAATTATAAGGATCTCTTTAAGTCCAATTCCCCATCCAGAGATGTCAGGTCATCCAATGTTTCTTCTTTTGCCCACCAGTGAGTTTTGGATTGGTTATATGAGCTTATTTTGGCTGGCTTGTGTCCATCCCCCCTCCCCCGCCAAATAGGATAGGATTGGATTATCAATCAACAGCTGACAATTATCTCTGCGCTTATTATATATACTTATAATTGCAAGAATACCTGGAACAGCCCTTCCAAATATTGAGGTTAACTCTGAGGGAGCCATGCTTATTGTTCCTTATCTGATGATTTTTATATTGACTGTTTTATCAATTGTCGTGCACCACTCAGAGTCACCTTTAATGAGATGGAGTGATAGCGAGTGATATAAATTTGATAAATATTCTCTTCTTTAGGCTAAACATACCCAGATCTTTTAACCATTCTTCATAAGATTTAGTATCCAAGGTTCTCTCCATTTTTGTTGCTTTCTCCAGTTGCCCAGCATCCTTTTTATTGTGGCAAAAAAAAAAAACCTGGATATAATATTCCAGGTGTGGCCTGATATCAGGTGTGAGAGATCAGGTCTACATGTGAAGGTCATCAACCAGATGTATTGCTAATTATGCATAATAATTATATCATTCTTATGCAATTAGTAATCTTCTCAACTAGAGTTAGATAAGGATCAATGGAATTCAAGAAGGGTTGGACTTAGACTTCTGGCTTTGTACAAATTCTAGGTTGATCCCTCTCTTAACTCCACTGCCCGGTTCTGCCACTCCTTTCCCTACACCTGACCAGTGCAGCAGATTGCAATATTATACTGGTTCTTTTGAGAGTTGAAGGGAGCATTGCTACTCATATTTAATGTGTGGTCTATCAGACATTCAGAGCCTTCTCACAAACACTTCTGTTGAACCAGGTATATCTTATGTTACAAGTCTATGTCTGATTTTTCCTACCTGTGCAGAATTCTACATTTCTCACCATTGAAATGCATTTGCTTGCAAAAGGCCCAATATTCAAATCTATAGAGATTATTTTGAACCCTGATTCTGTTTTATGAGGCGGCAGCACTATGCCACCCCACTTACAAATGTGTGCTCTGCATCCCTTCTACCCATCTCAATGATTCATAAAAATGTTGAACAGAACTGCATATCCCTCTCCACTTAGGTATAAATCCATTAAGCACCACATGATGGTTATTCACCCAATTGCAGATCGGGTTGGTACTGGAATCATCTATCCCACATTGCCCCACTTTAGCAAGAAAGGGACTGTGGTCTACTTTATCAATTACCTTACTGAAGATCAGGCACATTACAACCATTGATCTATTACTCAAATCAGTTTGTAAAAAAAAGGATAAATTACTAAACTGTTTTAAAGAAACTCATGTTGGCTTTCAGTATTCACTCTGGCCCTTTCTAAATACCTGAAAACCCACTATTTTGTTATCTTTTCTAGGCTGTAACCAGATATTGAAATTAAGCCATGTATGGTATACAGTTTCCTGAGTGTTCTTTTTCTCCTTTTTTAGAGATTGGAAAAATGTTAGCTCTTCTTCAATCTTCTAGCATATCCCCCATATTCCAACAGTTCTCTAAAATTACAGTTAGTGGTTCTGAGATCATATCTGCCAGTTTCTTTACCACCCTTGAATGTAATCCATCTGGCTCCGGCAAATTGAATTCATTCAAAGCAGCTAGTGTTCTCTCTCCACTTTCTTGCCAATTTTGACCTGCAACTCTCTCCTGCAGCTGCTGACAAGATGGACCATTGTTTTAATCTTCCAAAAATGTGAGAGGCAAAATAGGAATTAAGCAGTTCAGTTTTCTCCTTTATTTCTTTAACCACTTTGACAAAACCACTCTCCCCAAAATAGCTCAACTTTTCTCTTATTTTGCACATATTTAAATGACTGTTGTTGTTTTTGACTTTTACCCTATAAGCCTCAGCACCTTTTGAGCCTTTGTCTTCCTGACTCCATGTTTACAAATTCAGGCTATTTCCTGATATTTTGTTTTTGCTGTATGTCCATTTTCACATTTTAAAAAAAAATCACCTTTTCACTTTATCAAAGAGTTCTTCATGAAAATATGCTGTTCTCATCAGTCATCTCTCTCACTTTTCTTTTTCTTTCTAATGACTTACTCTTGTAACTATTTAATAAATATAGGAAGAAGAAGTCTTACCTAAAATGTTTATTGAAATGATTATAGAAAAGATACTGTGCATAATTTCTTAATCCTGAAAGTGCTCTCAATAAGTCTTCCTTATACTTTCCTCAGAGAAAAGCAAATATATAAAAGGATTGAAGAAATACCAATTACATATAGGTCAATTACATATCCCTCAATCTGGCATCTTCCAGATGTGTGGTCTTCAACTCTCAATATTTGCAGCCAACATGCTGAAAATTTTGGGAGCAGAAGTTCACATATAAATACGGCCTCCAGCTTAAAAAATGCTAGTATACCGCATATTGTTTTTTCATATGTTGAGAATGAACATCTGCTAGAAGGAACCTGTTTTAGTCTTAGCCTCCCTACATCATCTTGTTGCTCTTGTTAATTACTGTTATTATTTTCCTCTTATTTGTACCAGTATACTTCATAAAACAGATGAATTGGCATTGTCCAGTGTCCTGCTTTTCCCTTTCCCTTTCCTAATTGACTCCTGAAAGACTTCCTAAGAACCATCTTGTCTTGATAAGAGAGAACAGACAAAGTGAGAACTCAAGACCAGAAACGCAAGAAGAAACAAAGAGGAGGAGGAGGAGGAGGAGGAGGAGGAGGAGGAGGAGGAGGAGGAAGAAGAAGAAGAAGAAGAAGAAGAAGAAGAAGAAGAAGAAGAAGAAGAAGAAGAAGAAGAAGAAGAAGAAAAGCCAGCTGAGAGGATACATAGTTCATTTTAAGAATAATCAAAACTTAACAGTTATATTACCATCCTCTTAGAAAATGTCATCAGCAACATCCTTGTTTTTTCCTCCCTACTGAATGCCTATCCTTCTGTTTCTGTTTAGGCCTTTTAAACAGTAAGCTTTGGTGAGAAAGGCCTTACAAGTCTCTTAATTAACTATTTTTGGCCTAAAACCAAGATAAAATGGCTTAAATACTTTTGGGGGATAAGATTCTTCAAAGCCCAAGTTTTTATTTCAATTTGGACACTGCATAAATCTAGTCAAATCCGCCCTGCAGAAATATTGTTTAAAATACACTTTAAAAAATAATAAAACTAAGAAACAAAAGGACAAAGCTTTAGAAAACATCCTAATATTCCATCAAAAATCTACAAAAATCTAACTAACATAAGATGTTGCCTAGTCAGCTTCATGGATTCTTACGACAAAGAAACATGATGTCAGTAAATCTAAGTGACTTCATCAGCAAACTGCTAGCAACTATACAGCATATCTTTCTGTTCTTGTCCCCCCTAAACCAGGCTAACAGCTCAACAATGCAGTACTAGAAAAGTAACAGCAGTGCCACCTTCAACAGCATGGTATAGGCTTCAATATGAGCTCCTACTTGTGTTGAGTCACATTCAGTTCTATTCCTCATCTATCAGCTCCAGATTTCATTCCCATTTATTCATCTCCCGAATCTTCTGAAAAAACACTCGAAGACAACAGATAGAAAAATGCTTCTTCTTCAGAAAACAGGTCACCTCCTTGTGTCAGATATACATTATATAACCCAGCAGCACAACAACAGCCCACAGTGCTGTTGGGATTTATGGATTCTCTAGTTTGGACACATTCTGTAGGTTATTTGAAGTATCTTGTTTCAAAAATTGTAATCATGCACATTTCACTAAGTTAATGGTCATGACAATGAGAGATTTGTTTATGGAATGGGTCTTGTTTAACATGTACATATTTCATTTATGTACTCTGCTTTATTTTCCCTACCTCATGCCTTAATTTATTTATCTAATTTTATCTTTATTTTCTGCATTTGCCTAATCTTACCAATTCTGAAAGAGAAAAGTCTGGTGAGTATATACATAAGAAGAAAGTTTTCAATGTGTATCAAAACTTTGGCCTATTGGCAGACACCATTTCAAAAGCCTTCCAAAAAGTCTTCTGTCAATGAGTGAATGGCTACCACCTAAAAAAGACTAAATAAATAGTTGATTTCCCATTCGTAATATGAGGGTGTTATTGGCTCTTCTGACCTTAGCATTTTCTTCCCACTCTTCCCATAAATTAATGGATATTTTGTGCACTGAAGTAGTGGCTGAATTTTGTGCACTTCATTGTGCACTGAAGTAGTGGCTGAATTCTTGGCCATGCTTAGGAAATCCACATTTTTTTTCAGTGGTGGAAGAGTAATACTAGCATATTGGAAAACCACTTGCTTTTGGCCATCCCATCACTGGTAAAATGCTTGAAAGTCTACAACTAAAACTTTAAAAAATTAAAATTACCCCAAAAATCTACCTTCCTTGTTACTTTCATTTCATTTTGCCAAATAGTGATCAAAATGTTTTGAAGTTTCTGTATCATGGTCTACAAGCAAAACTTTTTTTCAGTGGAATTTTTAATCAGTTTGAATTGAATTGGGTTACTGGTGAATCTTGAATTGAATAATACCCAGTGGAATCCTGAATCTCTAAGCCAAATAAAACCAAGGCTATTAACCGGAGGTGCTCTAAGTTCAGCAATCCCTTGGAGTTAAATATTCCATACTCCTGGGAATTCTTGACTAACAATGAATTTTTCATCAAACAAATGAATATAGTAAGACATAATGTTATAAAATGATTGCAATAAAAGCAATGTGAATATTTCATTATGTTCTGATTTGTGTTTCCATACAGAAATTGTAATTTCTATTGAATAATAATAGAATAGAAGAAATTTTACTAAACTTTACTTCATTCAAAATATCTATAATAATTCTTTCCAATATCTCTGCAAAACATTCTTCTCTACCTTGAGGCTGTCCAAGCTGGCTTGGACAATCCTTCATTGGGACTGGGAGTCTCAACCACATCTGGAAGTTGTAAACAAGTTATAGTATTAATGTGTGGGTTTCCTAAGCATGGCCAAGATCGGTTGAATAAAGTTGTTGTGGTGTTACTTGTGATTCAAACAAATTGTGTTTCTGATCAATATGGTTCATAACAACAATACTATTTCTAAACCAAATTATTTGTTTAAATCCAGATGCAGATTTTTTTTACATTAGACCATCACTTTTTTTACTAGTTGCTTGAAAAAAAAACATGAAAGGAAAAAGAAACATGGATTGAACAGAGAATGGCAACATCAAGCATGAAATTGCTATAAGAAGGTATGCAAATTAGATATCTAGAAGCAGCCTTCCTGTTGTATGCTTATCACTTAGCTTGAGATCCTATCCTAGGCACTATATGATACCAAACCTCTGTAGCAGATAAACTGGAGAATGGGGCAGAAAATGCTTGTCTCCAAGCACTCTATGCCGACACTACCTATTTACTCCAAATAAACCGACACTACCTATTTAATCCAAATAAGAGTGAAGATGTATGGAAGGTAAATAAAGCACTAGAAAAAAGGGCTTCTGTGCCAGAAAGAAGATAAAATCTGGTTTGTTCTTTTTTCTCTCACACACAGGTGTTAAATCATCAGCAGTTCACTAGAAAGCAGTACATGGCACAATTATGGCAAAGTTCCACAACTAAAGTTACATTCCAGTCAATATAATTAGAATGCTAAGCATTTTAAGGCTTTAATCTTGCAAAAATCAGTATTGAGACTCATTGCCTTTACCATTTCAAATATAAATACAATTTTATCCCCAAGATTCATCTAAGTCATTGGTAAGAGTAAATACCAATACTTTTTATTTGTAATAATCATATATAAAATGACAACAAACATACATTTACCTTCTAAATTATCATCCTAGTGCATAATGAATTATTTTAGAACCTAAATTTGCCAATGAATCATGTCAAAAAACAAGTCAGCCAAGAAAACCAACTAATCATAGAATAATATATTCCTCAATCTCTACAAAAGCCTTTTTTTTAAATCATTTTTGAACTGTTCTTTTTCCTAAAAACATATTTTAGCCCCTTGCACTGATTCAAAATAGTTGAATGAATTTAGTAATGAATTTAGTTCATTACTAAATAGTAATGAAAATGTGCTTAAACCATAAACAATATTTCAATGCATGATATTTGCTGTATTATGTCTTGCAATAGAGGACATATGTGAAAGAGATTAGAATCCAGTTTGCATGAGACACGACAGGGGAAAAAAAACCAGATGAAGATATCCAAGATAGACATTGAAATGCAAATGCAAAAAAATTATGCTGTGTTATTTTTCTCTCAATTTTCATTCCATTCCATCTGATGGAAGAGAATTTGCTCTTAAAATTTATATTAAAATGTCACAAATTGGAGAGGAGTCTCATGCACTTATTTAGGCTTACAGCCAAGGGTAGATGTAAATTGCCTTTCATATTACTGCCCAATTACATTCAATTCCCAGGCTTCTCATACTTCAATTTACTTCCAAGGAAAGGTATCACAAGAGTGATATCCATGCTATTCAAGGTATGCATTGTGATGTCACAACACAGGCTACACTCTTTCATACTTACATCATAATGGTGGAAAGAAGTACATTAAGGTGCAGTTTGCACTACAATACTGCTATGCATGTTTTTTTCACTTTTTCCTCCTATCATAAGGATGCCTATGAAATTCACCTTGTTCATACAAAGTGGACCTTACATGAAAGAAATCCTCAACACTTCTGGCAAAGGAAACATTAAAGCAGATTTTTAACACAGCATAAATGCATATAACAAATATGTTTGATAGCAGGTAAATAAACAAAATTCTCAAAGCTCTACTATAGCCGGTTTTTTCCTTCCCCCCCCATCCCCACCCAATACATACACACATATATTACACACACATATGCTAAATTAATATGGAAGAAACATTTACTTCATTGTAGCCTTCCAAATAAGAAAGCAGGTGAAATTAGAATTCTAAGCAGCCTATAGAACTAGACAATAAACAAGACAGATGGTAGAACTTTAATTATTTATTCAGAGCAGGTTTTTCCAGTTGCATGTCAGGGTCCAAGATCAAATTTAGAAATGCTTGACAATAATTACAGTGTGTAGAAATAATCTTACCCAGCAAGTTTGTCAGCCATAGCGCTAAATCTTCCTTCATTGGTAACAAATTAGCCTCGTGTCTGCTGGCCAACCACTGGCTATACTGGTGCATATCAGAGAGGCCAGGCCCTCGGACCTTAGGGCTCAGAGAAGTGCACATCCTTCAGCCACTGATGGTACCTGAACTCTAGAAAATATAAAAAACAAAACAGAACACCACGTATAATGAATTGCTTCCAGATGCTAAGAGTCCAGATTCAATAGAAGCCAGTGTTAAAATATGATATAGATGCTTCTTTCATAAGAACAATGCACAGTAATACAATTGCATATTAGCATATCTATATATTTTTTCAAGTGCAGCCTTTTGGTGTTGATAATTTAAAGGCAAAAACAGTTCTGTCTGTATATATTTATGTATATACATGTATCTGTGCATATACACATACGCACACACCAGAGGTGGTGTTCTTCCAGTTCACACTGGTTTGGGCGAACCAGTAGGGGCGATGATGGGAGGCTCCACCCACCTGCCCATACATCGTCATGGACTCTCTGTGCATGCGCATGTGCTCCCGGTCCTAAACCAGTAGTGAAGGTAAGAGGATTTCATGCCTGATACACACACACACACACACACACACACACACACACACACACACAGTTTGTGTGTGCACGCGCATGTGTTATAATTTCAGTGAAGGTTATGGACAGCAGTGTTCCATATTGATTCAATGTGGAATCATAGGAGTGCCTCCCAGTGAAGGTCTGGGAGAGAGTGAGTGACTTGAAGTTTACCCAGTCAGCTTTTGTGCTCTCTGAAAAACATGGGAAAAATAAGTTGCATCAACTCTTCCTTCTCCTTTCAGAAAAACTGCAGGGTTATGATGGATGCCTGCCTGCCTGCCTGGAGTCAAGTTCTAACTTGTAAATCTGATGCAAGCTGACAGATCAGGCTGTCTTTTGGATCTTGTTCATTTACTGGGAACTATCTACACTCCTGGCTTATGTGGCTCCTTTAATTCATAATGACATGTGGTCTTCCTTTGTGCTGTATTAAAACCCACTGAGGGCTCAAATGTAAGGCTAACTTTCCTATTTTCGATGGGATACCAACATTAATCAACACTGACACTGGGTTTAAAATAAAGATGCATGAAATACTGCAAAAATAAAATATTACCTTAAGGGGAAAAAAGGAAGTAGAGGCAATGAATTACAAAGGTAGACCATGGGTGTCTCCTAATCATTACATGTATGTGTATCTATGTTCGTATGCATGTGTATATACAAATAAAAACTTCTGAAATAAAGACATTCACAAATAAAAGAAAGGTAGACATGTTAAGAGATATGACGTAGTCCTTGGTGCTTTTTGAGGTTGGTTGTTTTATTGCAGACCTTTTATTATTCAAATAGGTAACATCATCAGTGCTAATGAGTGTGGGGTTTGTTTCCTATCTATATACAGTTATGTGTCATGCTAGTGTTGGTGGAATTGTCGTTTTTCTCCTCAGTAAGTCCTAGAAGTTCACAAATTTAGAAGTTTACAGAGCTCAGTAAATATTTCGTATCTGTTGAAAAAATCTTACTAGGTTTTTTTAAAAGAGTACCAAGATTTGCCTATGATTTTTTACTTACTAATTTGATCGGAATAAAATAATGATTATTCTTTTATTTCTGTGAATATCACCTTTACTTGGTCTTCATCTTATTTCTTCGAGTCTGGTTCTTTAACAAAGTCTGTAATGACTGTTTACATTATTATTACGGTGATATTACGGTAATCATTATAAAGTTCTAAACCATCTGAGAATGTTTTCCAGCATCCAGTTTGAGTCTGCCATTTTCTATCTACAGAATAATATAGTAATAATAAATGTGTGAATTAGATTCAATGGCATTAAGTTCTTTTGTTTTTTTAACCTAGATTATAATTTGTAAAACATGAAATGTGTTCCAATATTTAGAACAAAAGAAATACAAAGTTAAGGAGAGCTCTGTCTCTTCTAGCCTCCTTCACTTCTAGTATTAGAATTTAAATGAGGAAAATTGGAGAATATAAAGATAGTTTCATGTAAACTTCAGCTCTTGATGATTACAGATACAATTGGGTGGTATTCCTGGTCAGAACACATAAGTAGTTTGCCACTGCCTTCTTCTGGGTTAGGTTATATTTTTTATCCCATATTTCCACTCAAATATTAACCAGGCTTAACTCTGCATAGTTTCTAAATCTGGATAAGGAAAACCAGATGCAAAGCTTTGAACTATAAGTATTATATCTAAACCTTGAGACTAAGCCTTAATGAACCTAAACCTTAGTGAAAAGAAGGACTAGGGGAGACATGATAGCAGTGTAACAAAATATCTCAGGGGTTGCCACAAAGAAAAGGGAGTCAAACTATTCTCCAAGGCACCTGAGGGTAGAACAAGAAGCAATGGGTGGAAACTAATCAAGGAGAGAAGCAACTTAGAACTGAGGAGAAACTTCCTGACAGTTAGAACAATTAATCAGTGGAACAGCTTGCCTCCAGAAGTTGTGAATGCCCCAACACTGTAAGTCTTTAAGAAGATGTTGGATAGCCATCTGTCTGAAATGGTATAGGGTTTCCTGCCTAGACAGGGACCTCTAAGGTCCCCCCCCCCCAACTCTGTTATTGTATCGCATTGTATTGACTCTGTCTTCTGAAGCAGATCTATTTTTTCACATTTGATTCATTTAACATTTGTTCTCCCCCCCCCCCACATGGTGTCTGAATCATTTGGTAGCAGCCTAAAGACATAAATACAGTTGCGTCAATATGGACTAGGCTCCAATACAGCAAGGTGTCTATATCACCTTTCAAATCATTTTCTAAATAGAAGCTCATTAGAAGATACATCAATTAGAGATTAATGCACTGGATTACCTAAATTATGCATAGATAAACACTACATATATGGAAGGATGAATTGTACCTCATGAAACGAGGAAAAGAAAAACATATCAGAAAATGCATATTTTTATTTCAGTTTTGGCAACCTTGATTCAGTGTCTTCAGCAAGAATAAGTATTTGATAAGGAACATAGAACTATGGAGGAAATAGGGAGGGGAAAACTAGTAACAACAAAGGAGAACTAGAAAGAGGCAGCCAACAAAGAAGGATGAATGTATCTGATGATTAACTTGTACACCTAAACACACCTTGGAACTTTAATTTTTAAATCCAGGACAATATTTTCTTAGTGCTAATCTCTCATCTGGGCCCCAAACCCCTCTCCTCAAAAATCCGAGGATAACATCTTCTGTAGTATTTGGTGAAATAATCTATTATTCAGTTCTTTGCGGGTATTTATCTCATCAAACTCTGCTTTCTTTGAAATAGAAAAAAAAAAGAATGGTAGGTGTTTTCAGAACATCTGAAAAAACATTTTAAAACAGCATGGGCATTGTGGAAGTATCATAATTCTAGCTGTAGCAGGGGAAAGGGGCAGAGAGAGATTAATTCTACAGCCATAGACATTTTGTAACTCTTTTCATCTGCTTTATTTTTCTCCTTGTTAATTTTTTTGTTTGTAGTACGTCATGCCATATTTCATGCACACATTTCACACATTCATTCTAAATTCAGCATCAATGTTGATTAATGTTGATGTTCCTATAAAAAGATGGGAATGATAGCATTACTTTTAAGCCCTAAGTGGATTTTAATGTAACACAAAGGAAGACCACATGCCGTAATGAATTAAAGGAATCACCTAAACCAGAATTGTAGATGGTTCCCAGTTAATGAACAAGGTCCAAAAGACAGCCTGATCTGTCAGCTTACATCAAGATTACAAGTTACCATATCCTGATCTCAAGCAGGAAGTCATTCTTCATAAGCCTGCAGTTTCTCTGGCAAGGATAAGGAAGATTTTTTTCGTGGCTAATTTTTTTCATGTTTCTTTGTAGTATCAGCATGATTTTGGTAAGAGGAAAATTATGGTAAGATCCAAGCTCTACTGCTCAGCCAACCGTAAAAGTGTTTGTTTGTGTGTGTGTGTGTGTGTGTGTGTGTGTGTGTGTCTTGTATTGTTCTGTTCCAGGGATATGGTGGCTCAGTGGCTAAGACGCTGAGCTTGTCGATCAGAAAGATCGGCAGTTCGGCTGTTCAAATCCCTAGCACCGCATAAGGGAATGAGCTCCTGTTACTTGTCCCAGCTTCTGCCAACCTAGCAGTTCGAAAGCATGTAAAAATGCAAGTAGAAAAATAGGAACCACCTTTGGTGGGAAGGTAACAGCATTCTGTGTGCCTTCAGCGTTTAGTCATGCCAGCCACATGACCACGGATATGTCTTTGGACAGAGCTGGCTGTTCGACTTTGAAACGGAGATGAGCACCGCCCCCTAGAGTCAGGAATGACTAGCACATATGTGCGAAGGGAACCTTTACCTTTACCTCTGTTCCATCAGCTTTGTAAAAAACTTGGAAAGTCTTCATTATTGAATTTTTGGAAATGTAAAGCAGAAATGCTTTAGGTTTGAAGTAGCAATTTGGAACCTCTCATTTTGAATACAGTAACAAGTGCAGTATAACAATCTCCATGTACAGTACTGTACACTCAGAAATATGTCCCACTCAAAAAAAATCCGAATGTTGTATTATGTCTTGTAATGCCAACTCTTATTGATGACTCAGTGAAAAGCCAATTGTTGTTTTTTTTAAATGAGAAACAAAGCACAGATTATGAATGTTTGAATCAAATGGCAACCTTAGTGTATTTTGTGGGGACCTGTCATGAATATATTTTTTTCTATTCTTGAGGGATTTTAAAATAAAAGTTTCACAAGAAATTTTACTTCTGCAACTTGGTTACAAATACATAGCAGTTGTAACTTTAGTTACTGATTGGTAACTGGGTGACTAAAGAAATTGAATGAATAAATAAATGAATGAAGAAATAACTGTACAGTTAAGTGGGACTTTTTGTCAATGTAATGCAAACTAATTTATACCAATATTAGCATAAGTCAACTTTTCATAAGGCCAATTGTGGTCCATGGCACTTTTCTGTCTGTCTGTCTGTCTGTCTGTCTGTCTGTCTGTCTGTCTGTCTGTCAGGTATATTATGGTTATGCTTAAACATATTTTTATTTTACTTGTATACCACCTTTCCATCACTGTGTTCAAATTATCAAAGTGTGGTAACTGAATAAAATTATCCCCAAGATTTTCAATTACCTTCAAGGTTAAGTGAAGATTTGAAACAAAGACATTCAACTCAAGACTTAAGGTAAAAACCTTACTTGATCAAGCTTAAAATTTTACGGAACAAGTTTTTGCACACTTCAATTACTCAAGGAAATTTACTTCCAGGAAACTTAATAGATATTGCAACTTTCATTAATATTACTGCAGAGGAAAAATGCAGTTAACAAAGCTAATGCCAAAGTTTACAAGACAAATCAACATTAAACACCCAGACATGTAGTTTCTTGCAAAAAAAAAAAAACCCACATTATTTTACAAATAAAAGAGACAGAGAGAGGATGAGAGGACACCACATCAAACCATATTTGAAATTAATATGATACATTTATTTCTAGATGTGCTGTTTGCTTTTGCTGAATTATAATTAGATGTTATAATTTTACATAAAACTCAGCATTTACATCCTGATAATTTTCTTACTCATTTAATTTGAATGTGTACCCATGTACTATAAACAATTTTGTATGCTTTTGGGAAAAATTAAACAAATTATTTTCTTCAGCATTGCTAAAAGCCACGTGTCCCAATATGCTACCACATTTTTCAAAAGAGCATAAGGTAAAAACATGAGTTTTCCCCCTATACACTTTTAATTAAAGCAAGTAATGTAATTCTGTTGCTTGATTAATTAATAATGTTCATAAATCCAGTAATGAAGTCTGTCTACCATCACTGTCATGGATCCTGCAGCATCCATTCAGTTAGCTCAAAAATAACAAACCTCAGTCATTCAATCTACTTTATATGTTATCATACATAAACTCAAAATTTTGCTCTTCCACATCTAATATTTTGTACTTTACTGGAAGCTAGTGAATCTGATCGGGTACACTGAAAATATTGTGTTCAGACTTGATGACAATAAGATTCAGTTTTTAATATGAATATGACAAAATGAAATATTTAGGAATAATCAGTTTCTAAAGAAATTGTGACATGATACACTACCAATTATAGACTCTATCAGTGAAAAACACATGCCTGAAATACTCACTTCTTTACTTCAGTAATAAACCTTCTTCCACATTACTTCAGTAATTACTTCAACCAAGAACAGAAATTTATTCAAACTCAGTGGACCTGCCTCTCTTATTTATGTAGTGTTTTCTTACAGACTCTTTTTTTAAAAAAAAATCTAATTGTAATAAAGTATCTCTAATTCTTAGCCTGATTGTCTATGCAAACAATTTCAGCACAGATAGTTTACAGTACACCTAATAGCATCTAAGTTTCAACAAGCTGGAAGGTTGCATTTCTCCCATTCACTCCTACCAAACAGTGAAGTTTTTATTTTACAGACAGAAGGTGTACTTAGTTTTCTTAGTTTTATAGCTCTTTGCCAACTCTGCAATTTAAACTGTTTGTTGATATTTGTCAGAAATCCCAGGGGAGATTAAGTGACTATGTGGTATAATCCAAATGATTATCCCAGTATTGGCACTAATTAGCAAAAAGTAAGTCCAGTTTTGGACTAAAGCCCTAATTATATGGTAAAAACTGGTTTATGTGGAAGACACTGGCTTATTTAAATTAGGTGAGGAGGAGAGGCAATAATAGTTAAATTGTTGAAGGTTACCTGATAGAGTTGACCAATATGTAAACAATAATTAAGGAGATGTGGTAATCCTGACACCTTTGGAGAGCTCATCCAGCTGGAATTAAATTTTGCTAAAATAAATTAAGCACATGCCTAACAGACATGCATAAACTGCCATGTTAATCAGCATAAAGATTAAGAAACATGCCCAAAGATTAAGTAACATGGCTCTTGCCCAATTTTTTGTGGTTCTTTTGTTGTCAAAAGTACTGCTTACAAAGTCAATAAGAAAACTCATACTAAAGCAAGGAAAAAGTTGTACCACAAGAACCTATCCTCTCTTCGACTAATTTGATCTCAAATCAACAGCAACATCTTTTATGTCACAATCCTGACGTCTCAAATTCAGACAACTCAGGCAAAACAAGAGGCAGCAAGTCAATCATCATCATCCAGATATCGCCAGACCTTACAAACCACTATGACTGACCATACTGAGCTCTTCTTCCATCAGAAGAAATGAAATTGAGCTGGCTCATCTAATACTTCCTCTATTTTCACAGCTCAGGGAAAGATCTTAGCTTAGACACGTTGATACCAGTTTCATCAACTTCCCATGATAGAAACCAAATTAGTTGCTCTGTTCTTGCAGTCTTCATATTTTTTCATCCCATTTTGATATCAGTTTGTAAAATGTTCTATATAACTGTCCAGTGAAGATTTAATGTGTGCATTTTTCTGTGATTTTCAAATGGTTTGCAGTTTGTAATGTAATTGATTGGCTGAAGATTAGTCAAGTCATTGTTGATGCATAATGACCAAATATTGTCTGGCTATCTGTCCTTAGCTTGATATTTCAGATCTAATAATAAACATAATTAATCAATTACAGAAGGCAGCTTTACTTGGAAAAGGTTATATCTTGCGATAATAACCTTAACACTATCAAACACTATCTGCCTATCCCAAGTTATTAGGAAGGACTCATAGGTAGATAAAAAGGCCAATGTAAACATCTGACTGTACAACAAACCACAATAATAGCAAAAATGTGCATAGAAACATCTACAAAAAATATCATTTACCTCCAAGTAAAAATTGGTGGGACCATAAAATAGACAAAGAAATAGTTAATGAAGAAACTAAAGTGCTTTAGGGTTTTAAAATTCAAACAAACAAGCACCTGTCATATAACACCCCAGACTTAACAACTGTCAATAAGAAAGACAAAAAAGTCTGGATAGTGGATGCAGAAGCATTTGGAGACAGCAGGGAGGGGGAGAACTGGAGAAAATTATAAAGACATGCAAATAAAAGTAGAACAACTGTGGCAAAAGAAAGCAATATTTACCAAAAGTAATAAGTACCTTGGGTGCAATTCCAGACCATGCGCAGAAGCGTCCGAGCGAGCGCAGAAGTGTCTGGGCAGATGGGTGGAGCCTCCAGCCACCACTACTACTGGTTCTCCCAATCTGGGCTGAACCGACAGCAACCCACCTCTGTTCCAGACATCTGGAATGCCACTTAATCACCATCAGCATTGACAAAATCACCATCAATCAACTGCAAGAGGCAGCTTTACTTGGAACAAATTACACATCCTGTGATGATACCTTCAACACAATCAAACAACATCTGCCTAGCCTGGATCTTTGGGAATTACTCAAGTGATGGATAAAAATGCTAAATCCAGTCTAAACATCTGGCTGACTATGCAATCAACCATAACAATAATTTATACGCTGCCCTATTTCCAGCAACTCTGGGCAATTTTTACAAATTATTAAATCATTTAAAAGCCAGGAATAATAAATAACACAAAGAAAATACAAAACAATAGCGCATTTTGATTAATATGCATATATTGGAGACCAAGTGCTACACATGTCTTATAATTAGTTTCTCACTACAAGAATCCCTATGTCATAACTAAGAAATTACTTGTGATGGCCACCGGTTACTAATAATTTTGAATCAATAATTTTGAAAACCTATATTTTATTTTTATTTCTGTTGAAATGGACACTATTCAAAGTTAGAAAACTTAGTATATAAATTGTTCCAAGATTCTTTGATATTTATTTGTTCCTGTAACATAGGCATTTTAACTATTGTTTTAAATGTAAGTTAAAGGGAAAATGAATTTTAAATGTGAAAAGATGACCATGTTTTAATTGTGCTGTTTTATGAAGCATGCAACAGATGACAATTCAAGACATTTCTGCCATCCTGACAATACACATAAGGAGTCCACTATAGGAGTTCTGTATCCAGAAATCTGTAACAATATAATGTACATAGAAATAGTTTGCATATATGGTGGCCTATTGCTTGGTAAGATAGTTTTGAGTTTGTTGAAAAGGCATGTCTCTTGTAATATGATTGGACTGTAATAGATGCATTCCAGAATCAAATTTTGACTTCTTTGATTATTTAAGTAAATGGTAGGGAAGACCAGCAGTTCTTGGTGCATGCTGAACTTGATTGTTTGCTTACAGACATTACAGATGTCCAACAAGTTAAAATCATCAGTGCAAGAAATCAATACTGAATTTGTTATTACAGTGTCCAACAAAGTTGCACTTGCTGAAATTCTCTTCAATCTAGATCAGGGGGTGTCAAACTCAATGCTTGTGGGCCAGATCCAGCCTGTGTGGTGCTTAGATTCGGTCCACGGGGCTGCCTTGGAAACAGTTCGAACTGAACTGGTCCGAACGGATAGGAACCCAGCTCTGCACCGCCCTCCGAGCTCCATTTTCACTGACAGAAGGCTGCAGGAGTCTGTCATAGCCGAAAACAGAGCTAGAAAAAGCCCATCCTGGGCCACCACAGGTGTCCCTGACACGAGTGACATCAAGCTGGCCACACCTACCCCAGCCACGCCCACCTAATGACCCAGGGTCAAACACAATCCTGATGGGGCCCACAATGAAATCGAGTTTGACACCCCTGATCTAGATCCAGATCAAATGGGTAAGCAGTAGGTCACTGCCTTTAATAAGACTGTTTCACAAATTCACTTTTTCCTGGATTGGCAAGTTTATTCCTGTGCTTGCTTGCTTGTTTGCACTCTGCCTACTGTCCTGACTGAGTTTCTCAGCAAGCTTCATTCCCTCAATTATCCTGAATTTCGGTTGAATCATTTTATGAACAGATTATCTGAGCAAGAGCAATTTCCATGTTAAATCCTTATCTGCTACAGTTCCCATAGCTTGATGAGCAGTGCTCAGAAAGGGGTAGAGAATAAGGGAGTGTGTAAATAAGATTTTAAGGCACACCTAATTTTGCATCTCTATCAACTCTAAGGTAAATTATAAATGCAATAATTTTGTAACTATATTTTCTACAGATATTGTACACTTCATCTCTATTATACACTAAATCAGAAGTGTCAAACTCGATTTCATTGAGGGCCACATCAGGGTTATGTTTGACCTTGTGTGGCTGGGGTGTGGCTGGGGTGGATGTGGTCAGGTTGAAGTTACTCAGGTCGAAGTTACCTGTGGTGGCCAAGTAAGTGCTAAGGCAGGAATTCCCTGAGACTCTCCCTCACTCTCATTGTAATCTTCCTTCCTTCCTTCCTTCCCTCCTTCTCCTCATTTTCCTTCCCTTTTCCTTTTCCTTTATTTTTCCTTCTCTTTCCTTATTTTTCTTTCCTAGATCTCTTCCCATCTTTCCTACTTTTTTCCTGCTAAGGCAGGAATTCCATGAGAGCCTCCCTCACTCTCATTATAATATTCCGTCCTTCCTTCCTTCCTTCCTTCCTTCCTTCCTTCCTTCCTTCCTTCCTTCCTTCCTTCCTTCCTTCCCTCCTTCTCCTCATTTTCCTTCCCTTTTCCTTCTCCTTTCTTTTTCCTTCTCTCTTTCCTTATTTTTCCTTCCTAGATCTCTTCCCATCTTTCCTACTTTTTCCTGCTAAAGCAGGAATTCCATGAGAGCCTCCCTCACTCTCATTATAATATTCCATCCATCCTTCCTTCCTTCCTTCCTTCCTTCCTTCCTTCTCTTCTCTTCTTTTTCTTTCCCTTTTCCTTCTCCTTTCTTTTTCCTTCTCTCTTTCCTCATTTTTCCTCCCTAGATCTCTTTCCATCTTTCCTACTTTTTCTTTGCCTTTCCACTTTTCCTTTCTCTTTTCCTGTCCCTTCTTGCATGCTCAAATGCAAAAGGGAAAACATTTCTCCTTTTGTTATGTTTTGCTAGCCCTCTACCAGTGAAAACAGAGCCTGATGGGGCAATGCACAGCCTTCCGAGCTCCATTTTCTCTGGCAGAGGCACCACGGGATGGTACTTTGCTGTTTCCTGGGCAGCCCCACAGGTCAGATCCCCCAGGTCTGGCCTGTGGGCCTTGAGTTGACACCCCTGCACTAGATGCTCTCTTGGCTGTTGTAGCTACACATTGATAGAAATGAAAACATATGAAGCAAGCAGAGGCAGCTTTCATCAAATAATTAAAAGCTGCCAAACAGCAACATGGCTAGTTAATAAAAAGTAGATCAGTTGCAGCCACAGAAAATATTTCGTTTTCATGGATGGAAGGTAACGGTCCTGGAGAGCAGCCATTTTGGACAGAAATGAGCTGCAAGAGCTGAGAAGCCAAAGTTGAGTTCAACAGAGTCAAATTCAAGTTTTTGCCATCCCTGCTATTTCTATTTAGTATGTGCTTGCCTCCCCTTTCCCCCAAGTGTAACACACAAACTTGCACATAAGCCCCAAAGAAAGCATTTTAATAGAACAAGAGTCTATTGGCTCTTTTGTATCCCTTCTGGTTTTGCTCATAATGTTGATTGTGCTTAAACAGGAATGAAGAAAAAATAAACATTTTTTTTTTGCAGATAACACTGAAACCTTCCAAGGGAACTGCTTACAGAAAAGCACGGTCTTCTCCCCTTACTGGGATTCTGTTAATATTTGAAGCAGAAATGAATACCTAATAAAATGTACCTAATAAACAAAGAAAAAATCCATTCATTCTTACAAGCACATCTTGTGTTCTGCATCTTCCCTTTCTGAAGGTACACACCAGATCAAAACTGTAATTTGAAACACAATTTTCATTATTGCTAAATTCCTATTATTGCCAGTATAGGTTTGATTCTCTGTTAAGACATAGATTGGAATATTGGGGAGAATCTACTTTTCTTATTTTTCGCTTACTGGCTTCTCCACCTAAAGTAAATTCAATATGATGAAAAGGGCTCAAAAATATTGTTATGGTTATCTCTGGAATTCCATGGCAACTGGACTGTGAAACACAACCCTGGGCAGAAAAGCATCACAGGCAAACGACACCATAGATATCTGCAGGTAGTCTACATTTAACATTCAGCAACTGTTCAAACTTCCAACAGCATTGAACAAATGGTACTTCAGGTTCAGACCAGCACAATGCCCTTGTAGTCATTCATTCATTCATTCATTCATTCATTCATTCATTCATTCATTCATTCATTCATTCATTTATTTATTTATTTATTTATTATTTATTTATTCTTCGCATTTCTAAACCGCCCCCTCTCCCAAGAAGGGACTCGTCACATAGTCATGTGATTATGACCTGATTGCTTGGCAACCAGCCTGGATTTCTGACCACAGCAATGTCTGATAGTCACTAGCTAACTGACCTAGGCCTTACCAAATCACAAAACAAACTCCTTGTCTCTCCCCGCCCCCCCAAAAAAACCTTTTTATTTGGCTAATGTGAATTCCTAGCATTCGCATCTAGCAAAATCCTGGCAAACAGTCTTTCAAGGGTGAATTGCAACCACAGACCTTATCAGTCCTTGGATAGTTGCCAGGCTGATAAGCTTCCAGGTGCAATGCTGCACAATGAAATACTTGGCAAATAGTCTTTGTGAGGCAGGGACTCAGATAAGCAGATCTTCAGACTAATAAATGAACTAGTTGTCTCCTTCAAACACCACTCCCCTTTTGCTCCTATTTATTCCCTATGGGAAGGGCCATTTAGTGTCCATTTGTGCCTTTACTCCCAAGTTGACTTGTGTTCCTTAATTGTTCCCTTCTCCTGACAGCTCTGCACATGGGCACTTCGGGAACAAGGTCCACCCACTTATCTCCGACTGGGAAGGTAGCTGATAACTGTCAGATGGCCCTGGCCCCATCTCTGCTTCCAATGCAGAGCACTCATCGTAACTTTCCCCAAGCTCCAGGACTGTCCCATGTTCCTCCCCCAACCTTCTCACTGTCCAAGTCTGCTGCCACCTCCACTGGCCACTGGCAGGCCACAACACTAACTGGAACAGTCATGTGATATGATTGCATCACTTAGTGACAGAAATTCCAATCCCAATTACCATCATTACCTACAGCAGTAAGCCAGAATCCACTTGAGGCCATAGTATGAGCCAAGTCCTGCTGAAGAAACTAGAATAATGAGGCAGTGAAGTATTAGGCAGTGAAGGAAATTGGCAAGCTAAGAACTGGCTGGTAAACTGATACACATTCAAAAAAATGTAAAGATGCGAAAGCAAAGCCAGAATTGAACCATTGCTGAGATTCGTAGGCAGTAGGAGCTATTAATTTCTTGTAAGAAAATCTTTTTTTTCCCTTGTAGTTATATTAATATCCATATACACTATATCTCAAAACAATTTAGCACATAACTCTGGAACCCTCCCAGGTTAGCTTGGAACAAATTGTAGATGTTAAGGGGAAAAAAGAGGAGAGAAAGAGAGGAACCATCATCTGAAACTTGTTAATCAATTAGAATGTTTAAAGGTTTGCACTAAAATATGACACAGTCTGATAAAGTAAACTCTAATTCACAAGCAGCCTTTGTCCTCTGATATATTTTATAGAAAGTGCATGAAGACAGAACCATGGCATGGCATCTTAGACATTCGTTTCTAACCGCTGTGCTTGGGTTGAAAGCCAGCATAAAATATATTTTCCAGTGGGGAAAACAGCAAATTGAGTGACTCCTTGCAATAGGAGAAGAGCCACAACTCATGTTGTGCTAGCACAAGAACCTTGGAACCTGAAGAATTCTCTAGAGTTAAGGAAAATTGACTCATTTGTTTTCTGGACAGCCATTTTTTGCTAGCAAAATGGACACTTTTGCAATCCGTTGGTGAGTCCGGTGGCTGAGATGGGATTTACCTCACATTTAGTAGTGTTACATAGTTGGATTAAAACAGACACTAGAACTGACCTGCCTATTTTTAAAACACTTTTTATATTTTGTTGGTTTTTTAGTTACAGAGAGAATTTCTCAGATACATATTAGCATTTCCCCTTGCATACTTTTGGTAATTTTGTGACTTTTTATATAGAAATCTGATACACTTACAGGTAGTCCTTGAGTTATGACCACAATTGAGTCCAAAATTTATCTTGTTAAGTGATACATTTGTTAAGTGAGCTTGACCTCATTTTACTACCTAACCACAGTTGTCAAGTGAATAATTGCAATTGTTTAGTTAGTAACATGGTTGTTAAATGAATCATGATCATAAGGCACTTTTCTCAATGTCATTGTAACATTGAACGGTCACTAAATGAAATGTTGTAAGTCAGGGCTGCTGTATTGAGATTTGTGTAATTAGCCAAAAAGAAAAGACAAAAGTTTTGCTGGCTTTTCTTTGTGATCTGAGGGAATTATTTTTATGGATGTTCAGTTTAACTTTCAGCAAATCTGCATCTGTAGAATTGGAGTTCTGATTTTTCTACTTGTGGGCATGTTTTTTCCCTGTTTGATTGAGTGCTGATTATATTGTGTGTTGATATATCAACAAGATAATTGGAGAAGTACCTTTTATCTCTTTTTTCCCCTTTTTCCCCATTTCCAATGAATTTAGTAACTGCAATACTTTCTTTCTTTCTTTCTTTCTTTCTTTCTTTCTTTCTTTCTTTCTTTCTTTCTTTCTTTCTTCTCTTTTTCTTTCTCACTCTCCTTCCTCCCTTTCTTCTTTTTCTTGGATACTACAGTCCAAGGTATATGGTCCAACCATATTGACTATGGTTATAGGAAAAAAAATCACTGTGCAGTGGATCTGATAAGACTGAGTTTTGAGTAAGTTTTGGTAAAACCTGTTTGAAGAATTTATAGTTAGTGACATAATCTATAGAAGCCAAATTTGAGGATTTGGGAAAAAACAACTGGAAAATAAATTGAATGAAATTACTGGCAATATTTAAAACTGTATGGAGGGTGGACCTTTTAGAACACAAAATGGGATCTGGAAAGAGGGTTAGAAGAGTGGCTCCCAACCTTTGTGACTTGGCGGCCTGCCTTGGTGGGGGAAGAGGGGAACTGGGCCATGCAAGCGGTAGGCTGGCATGCACCTTCATCTCAACTACAAGTTGAGATTCACATGCATGTGCGTGCATGCCATCCCACCACTTGCGCAAGTCGAGCTGCATGTGTGCACTGGCCTGAGGCCCAGTTGCAAATAGGCCAAAACCTAGTACTGGAGTGTGGCCCAGGGATTGGGGATTTCTCGGTTAGATAATTTTATATTACTTGAGATTAGAAAAAAATAATTCTAGGACTTAGAACTGTTCCAGAAAATCCCAGTGAAGGGACAAGGAAAATAGTGGTCCAAGCACTATCAAAATTATGAAACTGGGAGGAGGAGCAAAAGGAGCAAGAATTGGATACAGCCTATTACAGTGCTTCACAACCTGTGGTCCGCGGATCCCTGGAGGCCTGTTATGATTCAAATCTTGAGTTAAGTCTTGGGGGTCCATGGCCACAAAAGGTATTTAAGGGGGGGTCCATGATGAAGAAAAGGTTGAGTACCACTGATCTATTGCATACTTCTGCAACAAGATGTTTTGATGTATTTTTTTTATGAAAAGAACAAAGCAACACATTTTGAAAAGTCATTTTATTCAAGATTAAAAAATGATAATACTATGTAACTGTCATAAAAGAAATCCCCATTAGGCTTCTACCCAAAAAAAAAGTATTCCTTTCTAAGAGAAATTTTGAAGCATAAAAGGATTCCATTTTGCTGAGATTATCTGAAAGGTGTAATTTTTACTTTCCATCAACATAGATTTAACTCTGTCCAAAAGGCTAAGGACTTTATACAGGGCAGAACCAAGAAAGGCCTAATGGATGCAGAAGACGAAGGTGTACATGGACAGCAACAGCTTGAAATTACTGAAGAAATGGCGGTGTAAGAAGACACAGCTACAGAGTTTGTTGGAGTATTACCCTGAGTACTGACAAATTTGTAATTTATGGGATATGAATGAAGCCAATGCTTCTCAAAAAAGAAAAAAAGATATATTTTTTATTGTGGAGGATATAATTTGCTTGCAGGAGATGTACATAAGGAGAAAAGATACAAAGCATTTAATACATAAGATTTTGGGTGAAGAATTCTATCAAAAGGGTACTGTTAATCTTAGATAAGGGGTTATGATGCAAATGTGCATCTGTAATGAAATTGGAAGTTACTTCTTTTCTGTTTTCTCTTTCTGCAATCCTAGCCTTGTTCCCTTCCTGACCCTTCCTTTCGTATTTCTTTATTTTTCTGTTTCATTATATTTTATTCTTCCCTGAAAACCAATGTAGTCTTACTTTAAAAGCCAGCATAAAATACAATTATACTTTGTATAAACCTGTGACATTTTACAATAGCTGTTTGTCAATCATATTATCATAGTGTATGGTTATTACTAGGTAAGCAAGTGACTATTGGTAAAAATAATAATATATAAGGCATTTTGTTTCTTTTTTTTTCTTTTCTTTTTATCCTATTTTTTTCTTTTTAGTTTTTATATTCAAGTTTAAAGATTGTTCTGTAAATTGGGAGGGTAGTGTACTCAGTTTTATCTTGGTGAACTGAATCATTTTTGGTAGCAAGGTACAAACAGCACAATCCTCTAGATCAGGAGTGTCAAATGTGCAGCGTCACAAAACTCTTCTTTTCCGTCTCAGTACTGAACAGATCCCAGGCCCAGTGATTCAGCAATTAATGGAAGTCTCTATAAGAGCCATCTTAGTTGTGTCAATTACTTTCCCAGTTATGATACGTCATGTGATGTATCACGACTTCCCCTCCCCTTTGCTAAAACGGGGGTGGGCGTGGCCAGCGCGTGACACATCAGGCCCGCGGGCTACGAATTTGATACCCCTTCTGCAGATGTTTACTTATAAGCTACTCTATTCTTCTTCAGCACCCCAGGACTTGTCCTTAGCTAAAAGAATAAAAGACTAAGGCCTGAATGTTAATGATTCTTTCTCATTCAGTACTTGCATTCTCTCAGAATAGAACTACTGAAGAACAAACAGGTAATGAGGAACCCAAGGCTTTCCCTATTTATTTTCTCAAAAGGTTCCTCTTGTAAGTTTCTCCTTGCTGCAGTTCAAGAATTAAATAAATTAGGCGAGCTGCTTGAATGCACAGCAAGGTGGGGGAGAAACTTGAAAGAGTACAGGCAATCCTCAATTTACAACACTCTGCTTAGTGACCAAAGTTACAACGGCACTGAAAAAAGTGACTTATGACCATTTTTCACCCTTATGGCTGTCGGGTCATGAGATTTACATTCAGATATTTGACAAGAGGTTCATATTCATGATGGTGGCAGTATCCCAGGATCATCTGATCACCTTTTGTGACCTTCTGACAAGCAAAGTCAATCGAAGTGAAACTCAATGGGAAAGCCAGGTTCACTTAACAATGAGGTTACTAATTTAACAACTACAGCAGGAGTGTCAAACTCGATTTAATTGAGGGCCACATCAGGGTTGTGTTTGACCTTGGGGAGCCAGGATGGGCATGGCCGGAACTGGTGTGGGCAGGGTGGGCATGACTCATCAAGGCTAACTCATCAAGACTCCGTTTTCGGCTGCGACGGCCTCCTTCAGCTCGCTGCCAGCAAAAACAGAGGTCCCTAAGCTCTGTTTTTGCTGGCAGAGGCACCATGGGCCTCTCCTTTATTGCTTCTATGGTGGCCCGCAGGCGACATCTAAGCACCCCATGGGCCAGATCTAGCCAGCAGGCCTTGAGTTTGACACCTCTGAACTACAGTGATTCGTTTAACGAATGTAACAAGAAAGGTCACAAAAAGTCTAATTTAGTAACATAAATGTTGGGGTCAATTGTGGTAAGTCAAAGACTACCTGTAATGAGGAATCATGCTAGGACATCAAGGTAATAGGACTCCTGATGATGATGGTCTTATTTCTGTGAGGTTCTTCATTTTATTCCCCTAGCTAGTCAGATTTTTCATTATCAAGCATGGAACTGAACTTAGATCTTAGATCTTCCCAGGCCTGGTCAAAAGCCTTAACTATGATGCTCCAGGATTCACCAGCATACAGGGTGGGAAAGTCACCTAGGTACTAAATTGGGGTTTGAGGGAAGACAAAAAAGCTGGGGTGGTTGTGCATTTGTGTGCTATGGGAAGCTTGTTTTCTAGTTGCAGTGTTTATAGATGTGGGGAAAATATCTATTTTCTATGTAGGGTGAATGTTTTAGGTGTGTTTTTCATATACTCTTGTGCGTGCCCTCTATGGTAGAAGTCTGTGCGGTCATTGTGTTGTGGGGTAACCAAGCTGATTTTGCCTAAATACTGGATAGCATCCTTCACCATATTCATGACCAGGAGATTGACTTATCAAATAAGGAACGGATCAGGCGACAAATAGGCAGCTTACTATTTTCATAGTCTTTACCATTTACTGTCTCACTTTGTTAATGTCAGGAGTAACCATATTTTCTCAGCATCCCCAAAAGTATGTTACCTCATACAACCATAACTTTTCTTATGCCTTTTGTTTACAACTTAAAAGTGTGTTTGATTCCTATTTAAATAGGTAAAAACCACCTCCAAGTGACTTCTCATGATTTAGGAATGTGTCCATGTGGTCTCTTTTCTTTTCCATTCAGAGGGGTTTGCCATTGTCTTCTCCCCCCATTTTCCAATCTTTTAGCAAAGGGGGGGGGGAGTCATGATAGGTCACATGACCCCACTGTAACGCTGCACGTTTGACACTCCTGCTTTTTAGATCATGCCTTGTGAACTCTGGACTTTTCTTGCCTCATGCACCCTCTTGCATTTTCAATTTAATTTTGCCTAGTGGGTTTCTCTTGTTTGGGAAAGTCTCAAGTGCCTTGTGGACTCATGGCCATTGCTCTGTGGACTAGCATTGTTCTGCTTTTGGCTGGACTAAATTGAAACACTGGTAATTCTAGGTTTCTAGTGAAGGGAATTGCTGGCGAATGTTAATAAACCCACTAACCCACCATTATGTGTGCATGTGAGTGAGTGGGACACCACAGACATAAACCAAAGGAAGGAGCTAAGACTCTAAGCAGGGTCTCCTTTCTCAGGTAAACAGAAATGTTGCAATAGGAGCGAGAAGGCTCTTGCTGCAGACCCCACATTACTGGACTATCAAATAACAATGGAAGGGATGATAGTGGCCAGACTAAAAAAGTTACTTCAACATAAGGCAAGGAATGGAAGCATCTACTCCCACTTCCCTCTTAGTCCTACACTCAACCTTAAATACTTGTTACAGGTAGTCCCCAACTTATAAACAACCAATTAGTGAGCATCTGAAGTTATTATGTCACTGTTGCAGCATCCCCATGGTCACATGATTACTTTGAAATCCTTAACTCTGAGTCTAACTAGCCTTCGAGGGTTACTGTATTGTAAAAAAGGAAAGGAGAGTTAAACATGTTGCATACATTCTAAACAAAGCCTCACAAAAGGCCATCCAATAGATACATAGAGATAGATAGATAGATGATAGATAGATAGATAGATAGATAGATAGATAGATAGATAGATGATAGATAGATAGATAGATAGATAGATAGATAGATAGATAGATAGATAGATGATAGATGATAGATAGATGATAGATAGATAGATAGATAGATAGATAGATAGATAGATAGATAGATAGATAGATAGATAGATAGATAGATAGATAGATGATAGATATGGATGGGCAGACAGAGGATGGATGGATGGATGCATGGAGAGGGAGGGAGGGAAGGACAGACAGAAACAGACAGACAAGACTGAGTTATTTAAGGATGTGGAACCTGCTCTTTGTACAACCATTCAAAGTTACAATGGCACTGAAAAAAGTGACTTACGACCGTTTTTCACACTTACAACTGTTGTAGCATCTCCATGGTTAATGATCAAAATTTGGCTGCTTGGAACTGGCATGGATTTATGACAGTTGCAGTATTCCAGGGTCAGGCGATCACCTTTTGACAGGCAAAAGTCAATGGGGAAGCTAGATTCACTTAACAACCACGTTAGCACCTTAACAACTGCAGTGATTCACTTAAGAACCAGGACAGGAAGGATTGTAAAAGGAAAGAAAACTCACTTAACAACTGTCTTGTTTGGCAACAGAAATCATTGGGCTCAATTGTGGCCTTAAGTCGAGGACGACCTGTATTACTTTGTCGCTCGTTGTAAAAGTGAACCAGAGGAAGAAAACGGGATAAATCTTATTCGGATAGCCAACCCCGATTGAGTTCAGGATTTGTTTTTATCATTAACCTCAAACCCTAATCAGTCTACGATATGCTATAGAAACACCGATTGCCTCGGCTAAGGGCACGTACTCCCCTCCCTGGCTCGGTGCTCCGGATCAATATTCCGCGGACCGACACTAAGGCTTTGGCCAACTGTATAAAACGCAACCGCTAGGCAGCCCATCCATCACCAGCGGCCGCTCGGCCCAGGCGAAACGTCTTGCCAGAACGTCAGCCAATTTCCCATTTAGAGCGCGGTGGTCCCATCGCAAAAACCACCCTGCTGAACTTGGTCCAAAAAGAAGTCCAGTCATTGGGGAAAAGGGGTCTTTCCCAACTGCGTTCTGTTTCTACTCCCGGCCTCGCTAACGGCAAGGCCAGACCCCCGAGAGTCCGCAGAGCTAGAGGAAACCTGCAATGCGACGGGGAAGGGGAGGAACCCGCGCCACCGAGCCAGTTCAGCCACTTTCTGAAGCATGAAAAACAAAAAACAAAAAATCAAACGCCGGAAAAGAGCCCTACCTCTCCCCCCCCCCCCCCACCACCACCTATTTCCCGCCATCCCTGAATGGGAGGAGGGAGAACACCCGGCGCTTGGATCTTTTCGGAGCGGCAGGGAAAGGGGCGGCGAGGGGAAGCAGACTGCAGAGGCGAGTCGGTAACGTGATCCCTGCCAAATACACCAATCCTAAGAGTCTGTCTCGTTTTCTGGCTGATATCTACCTCTCCCACGGGCGGGAAGCAGGAGCCTTTAAAGCAACGTCTCCTGGGCTGCTCAGGGTTAACCTAAAGGTCTGCAATTAAGACAGGAGGGAAAAGCTGGTCGGGCTCTCCCTCCCTCCCCACCAGCAAGATTTGCTGCAGATGTTTCCAGAGAACAACGCGCAAAAGAGGGGAGAAACAAAGACTCGGCTCGAAATTAATGGAAGGGAGAAGGTGTTATTCTCTTCTCCCCACACACACATATTTCTCTAACCAAGCCGAGTCTTCCACAAGAAAACATAGGGGGATAAATGAAAGCAGGGGGAGAGTCAGTTGGGTGTAATAGTGGTTGAGGCAACGGGCAGAGAGACCGTGAGTTCGAGTCTCGTCTGAGGAACAAAGCCACTTGGGTGACGTTGAGCCATTCACTTACTGTTTAGTCATGGCAGTGGCAAACTAACTTCAAAAATATTGCCAATAAAACAAGACTTATCCTGGCAGTTGGCAGCACTCAACAATGCCCTTTCCACCCAAAATTGGAATTCCCAAATCCGCTGTATAGCCAGGACAGGTCCTACCTATAAGACTCGTAGGTTACTAAAAAAACAACCTTTTGTCTGATCTAAGTCCACTTTAGGGAACAAGTTTGATCTGGTGCAGACTGCTGCCTTCTCCGTTTGGGACTGAAGGGCTCCTTCCTGAGGCCGGAAACGTAACTCACAACTATACAACCAAGGAAATCCATGGTTCCGTGCCCCCCCCCCCCCCCGTTCCCCTACAGGCTCACGAAGTTGCGGGAAGAAAGGACTTGGCTTGGGCCAAAGCTTGGTCCCACTCGAAAAATCCAATTGCCCTAAATCCAGATTGCCCGTCCCACCTCAGAGGGCTTTCCAGTGGTCTCCCGTTCCAGTTGTCCTGCGGACCTACCTTCCCCAGCGCTATTTGGATTGCCTGCTGGAACCATACAGTAAAAACGGGCATCTCCCTCGCGCACGTAGCGTATACATTGGTTTTGCCTGCCTACCAACCTCACAAGCCTGTTCTTTGGGTGAAGGAAAAAGGGAGGGGGAAAGAATGTCAGCGTTCATTATTGGGGCGGAGGTAGATTTTGTTATCTGCGGTCAAAGCCAAGATTGATGCGCGAGAGCCGGGAAGCCACGCGCAAAAGACCAGCCAAAGTTTCCAAAGTTCCTACTGCGATTCCCCCAGGAACGCGTTCCAAAACAGCGCACCCACCCACCCACGCACGCAGGCACTCCGTCCTCTCTTCCCGTCGTCTTTGTTGTTGTTGTTGTTTGGCACACTCAAACGTGTCGCACTGAACGCGATTGTCCCAGATCCGCAGACTGCCGGACGGACGCGCGCTTGTTTGTAAACTTTGCGCGTAGCCCCGCCACGCTGTGGAAGACCGCGTGCTCTTTTTTTTTTTTTTAAACTTGCGGAACCTTCCTCTTCGCTGCGGCAAATCGAGAAGCACGCGAGACGGAGTAGAAAACGGAGTGCAGGGGTAGGGGGAGAAAGAAAGAGGCTCGTCTTCTACGGGAATCGAAAGAGGTGAAAAATTGCCTCTCTTTCCTTGCACACGGTTTCTCTCCCCCCCCCCCCTTTGGGATAAAAACAGACCGCCTCTAGGTTACACAGACGCAACGTCCACTTCCACCCACGTTGACATCCGCGGTCCCTTTGTTCAATTTCGACCGCACCGATATATCCGTCTCTTAAATGTCTGGCGCGGCCGCCAGAGCCCTCTTCCCCTCACCCACCCGCGTCCGCTATTTCTGAGTAGAGAGTTCAGCGCACCCGCCTCTCCGCCGTTTCGCTTTGCAAAACAAAAAACAAAAAAACACGCTCACTCACTTTGCCCGCGCGATGGCTCAAAGCCTCTCTCCTCCTCTCGTAGCCCGTCCTCTTAGCCCGAGCAGCCCGACCGCAGCAGCGCTACTGCCACTGTTCATACTTCTGATCTCTGTATACTTGGTGCTCTCTTTGGGAAAGCGGTTTTTTTTTTATGCCAGAAACAGATTTCCTACATTTCATCAGTCCACATAGACGGAACGGAAGTTTAATGCTGACTTGAGGGAGGGGAGTAGGGGAAGGGGGGGTGGATAGAAAGAAGCGGCGAAACGGCAAATACAGGTTTACCATAGGAAAGAGGAGGGATATTGAATTACAAACTCTTCGCAGAAACTTTGGATCGAGAACGAGCCAAAGTGCTTATTTATGTTGCTTCCAATGCATTGAGAGGAGCGGCGCGATGGCTTTGAAAAGAATGCTGGATGGGATTGATTGGGAGCATTGAATGACACTTAACATGCCAGTAAAATGTTTCAGCTGGGGAACATCAGGAGCCAAGGTTAAGTTTATTCCTTTAGGCTCATTGGCAGAATTCATCTCTTCTTGAGGCCAAGGACAGTGCTCCCACTGATGGAAAATGGGGTGGGGGGGATGCAGTTAATATATTCTGGCATAGGTTTGCCTGGGTATAGCTTTCTTCCTGCAGGGTTGCAAGCAGATAAGTAGACAGACAGACTGACAGATGATGAAGATGGGTGGATGATTAGATAGTTTGGTAGCAAGAGGCCTGTGGAGCATATGTACCTTTCAGATTCTTTTTTCTCTCTATAGGCTTCTAAGTCCTACAGACTTGCTGATGAAATTTGGTAGAGCAGTGAAACACTAAATATTGGAACAAGGTTTGCTTGTTGACCTGTCCAATAAAACGGGCATGCTAACTGCTACTGGGTTTACCACAGGGGTAAAATCCAGCAGGTTCTGGAGAATCCATAGCAGAAATTTTGAGTAGTTCGGAGAACCAGCGAATGTCGCTTCTGGCTGGCCCCAGAATGGGGTGGGAATGGGGATTTTGTAGTATCCTTCCCCTGCCATGCCCACCAAGTCATGGTCACTAAGCCACACCATGCCCACCAACCCATGCCCACAGAACGATACTAAAAAAAATTGGTTCACAGTAAGATTGCTTCTATATATCCCGTTTACTATCTTTGATATAATCCTACATGTAAAGTCACAACACTGGTTGCATTCACTTCCCAAAGATGAATTAGAGTTTTTCAACTTAGTAGCAGAGTCCTTTTAGCACTTGCTCTGTGTGCCAAGAGGGAAAAAAAACTACTCTGGACACAAAAAACTATATTCTGGCATCTTCTAATTATGATAGCCACATTTATTTAATTACCTTATTTACTGTTTGTTATTTTAGCCATAATGTTATCCAACCGTTGCTTATTAGTTCAATCATCTTGTCATTGTGGGGGGGGGGGGGAACCAGTTAATTCAGGAGGAAGAAACAGATGTTGGAATGACTGCATGGATATAACACTTGTCTGGTTCAGTTTCCTACTAGTTATCATCCTAGTCCCTGAAAAAAACTACAGAACATTCCAAATGTCTTCTCATTTTCCATTATTCTTTTCCATCTGACAATAAAAGTGGTCACAGATCATGTTTAAGGGTGGGTAGCCTTGTAGAAGTTGGATTATATAGTTTGGTTATTTCCTCACCCTTGAAGGAAAATAATAAGAGGATGGAATTTTCAACCCAACTACATGTAATAGATGTATTCCACATATGTGAGGTTATGCATACTTATTTTTATCTCTTTCCAAGTGAAAATAGATTACATAAACCTAAACCATTGAGCAGGACAACTTGGTAACATCATCAAAATGAGAATGAATAAAGAGTTGCCAACTTTTTTCTTTGTTTACTTTATTCAGCAGGATCAGTTTCTGGATATATGCATCTCTTCTCCAAATAGAAGTTGATTAACTATAGTTCTTGCAAAGGTATAAGCTCCTTGATGCCTAATCCATAGCTCACTGATGCCATTCTTCCAGAATCCACATGCAAACAGAATGAAAACTTAAAGGAGCAGACACATGGATGACATTATCATGGCAGAAATTAAAGAACCTCTTCTTAGCAGATAAGAATCAGATCAATGTCATCGTCTATCCAGGGGTGTCAAAGTGGCAGCCCACAGGCTGGATGCAGCCATGCAGCCATGCCCACTCCAGCTTTGCAAAGGGGAAAAATGTTGCGATACATTACATGACAGCAACGTGATGCCACGAGTTTGACATCCGTGGTCATTGCTAACTTGTAATGCTAGTAAGTTATTTTTGTAGCCTGCATTTTGTATATTTTTGAAGATGCTTTGCTGAACCACAGGATCAGGAAATCCAGAGTTTTCCAGAAAACTCATGACTTCATACTTACTTCAAAAGAACTTTTGCACTTGGAATAAAACTATGAATCTTTTCCAGACTTCAAGCTCTACAGTGATGTGTACATGGGTTTCATTTCAGAGATTTTTTTTAAAAAAAATATTGGAAAGCCTGTGTAGCCACATACGCAGCTCTCCCCTAGAAATGTTCAATAATACGTTCCTTAAACAATGTCCAAGACATATGGTTAAAAGAACAACATGCCAATTTGTCTATACTTAGTCTGTACTTTCCACCCCCATTTGAGTGAAATACATTTACTGGGTTTTTATTCTTGTTTTGACTGAACAGCCTTCGTATCATGCTTCAATGTGCTAATGTGATATGAAAATACAGCACAATTGGACAGTCACAGGCTAGTAAAGCTGTATATTTCCAAATCAACTTTATGGAAGGAGTCCTGGTTAGGCCTAATTGCCAAATGCACAGCTGAAACTGATATTATTAGCTACAAATAATGCAGAGATCTACACTTCAAACAAAGCCTACACATTCCTGTTTTGCACTTCTGGCTGAATTTTGCTTCCAGATTTGGCTTCCTCTTCAAATAACAGCCGTTCAGAAAGGCTTGTATAGAAAAGGTAAAAATATTCCAAATGCTTCTTATAATTTTTCATGTATTTGTGGGACTGTTGGACTGCCTGATCAAATATATTGGGAAGTGTAAAAAATTTGTAATTTGGGTTAAAAAACAGAGATAAATAACCATGCCTTGAACTATGAAAGGTTTTAAAACTAAAAATATACTTTATAGAATAACCATATGAAAATTTAAAAAATTTAAAAATTTAAAAAACACTCAAGAAATAAATAAAACTAATTTGCCATCTGGGAGGAGAGTCACAGCTGCCCTGCCCCTCAGACCTAATGTAATAAAAGTGTCCACAGACTTTCTAAAGACCAAGAAGATGGGGGGGGGAGCAATTTGAATAGGTGGAGTGGCCATTGAAAGACATGTTTTTATGACTTTTGTAGATGACAATCTCTAATCAAAGGAATGTGTAAGAGCCCACCCAATAAAGGTTAGTGACTGATAGATAGGAAGGTCCCACACCTTGACCAAATAGCATCTTATGACCATCAGCATCTTATTGTACCAGGAACCTAGCTGTCAATCAGTGCAGGTCTTAAAAGATTTTGTATCTTGAGACTGATCTGTAACTACTTGGAGTGTAACATTCTGGACAGCTATACAAATGGACTTAAAGGGCATTACCCTGTAGAATACATTGCAATATTTGGGTTGAATGATGATTAAGGTGTGAGTGACAGTAAATAAAGCCTCCCTATTCAGAAAAGGGTTAGGCTGTGGAGTTGTTTATAGCCCCCTTGGCCACAGCTACCTACTGTGTTTCCCCAAAAATATGACATCCTGAAAATAAGGCCATACCAGATTTTTGGGGTGGGAAAAATATAAGCCCTCCCCTGAAAATTAGCCCCCTTGGATACCCCCTCCGGCCAGGTAGAGTGCCACTCACTGACCTAGCAGTATCCTAAAGGTTCCAAGCCGTGCGAGTCCCTGTTCCCCCTGATTTCCATGGCTTGTGCCTTTGGGATACTGCTAGGTCGGTGAGTGGCACTCTGCCTGGCTGGAGAGGGGGCTTGCTGGGTGGCTGCTCTCTTGCGAGTGCACTCCCGAAGAGCCGGGCACAGCCTCAGGGGCAAATGGCTGTGTTGCACTGTTGCAGCAGCGCAACACAGTAGCAATGAGGTGACCATGCTCATGAGTAGCCACTCAGCAACCCCCCCCCTCTCCACTGGGCAGAGCGCCACTCCCAGCGATATCCCAAAGGTCTCCCAAAAGTCTTCCAGCAGTGGCCGCTCTAGGAATGCACTCTATGGTTGTGGGCCAGCTGCCAGGTGCCCTGGCTGCCGGAAGACTCAGCAGCAGACTTCTGTGGTTTGGAAGCTGCAGAAGAAGCCATCCTCAGTGCTGGGATGGTAGTGGTGCCCTGGCCCTGCAGGGAGAGGTTGTCCAGGTCATGGTAAGGTTGGGAGGTGCACAAGCTGGTGGTGGAACAGGTGCTTCTTCAGCCGGACAGAACGCCATTCACTGACTCAGCGGTATCCCGAAGGCGCCAAGCCGCGTGAGCACCTGTTTCCCCAGCTCCCGTGGCTTGGTGCCTTCAGGATACCACTGGGTTGGTGAATGGCACTCTGCCCAGCTGGAGAGGGGCATTGCCGGATGGCTGCTCATGAGAGTGGTCACCTCATAGCTGCTTTGTTGCACTGCTGTGACAGTGCAACACTGTCTTTCGCTCCTGAGGCTGTGCCCAGCTCTTCGGGAGAGAAACAGCTGCCCAGCAACCCCAAAACAATAAAAAACAAATAATAAGGCCCTGGCCATATTTTGGGGGTCAAAAGAAAATAAGACCCTGTCTTATTTTGGGGGGGAACACAGTAGTTGCTGCTTGCGAGGGTTCCGAATCCAACAGGAAACCAAATTATACGTCTTTCTCTCTTCAGGGACGTCCAAGATAGTCAGAACTACAGATGGATTTGGCAGACTTTCCAATCCAGAGCCACTTTCTCTGACTGGGAATGAATCTTGGCCTCTTTTGCCCCATCCAGACCAGAACAGCCTCCAGGATCCTGAGTTGCACTTCTGACAGCCTTGCTTGTTTGGTTAGAAAGCATGAAACCTGATCCTGTAGTAATGGATGATCTCAGCAGCAGTTTCATGTAGAGGCTGAATAGGAGTAGAGAGAGTATTCAGGCTATGTCACCCCACAACTGAGGGGCCTAGGGCTTAATCTCTATGCCCCTGGCTGAAACTACCTCTTCAGGAAGGAGAAAAACACAGAGAAAGCCGCCCAGTGCTCAATGATTTCTCTGAATGATATAATGATTGATGATACTAAAGTTTGCTGAGAGATCAAGCAGAAACAGAAGAGTCACATTCCTTTCCCCAGGCTTTGCAAATATCATCTACAAGCCCAATCAGTGCTACCTCCACGCTGTACCTGAATGATAAGTTCTTCCCTTCAAGAATTATCCTTTTGTGTTAAGAGATATACTGAAGAATACATTGGATTCCAGAGGGGAAAAAGAATTCTAGAATCTATATGTGGAAAGCTTATGTAGCACCCACTGGGAACTTTTTAAAATAGCTGCATCTTTTTTCAGATCACATGACTGCTCTCTGCAGGTGGATGGCAATATCGGGTACATAGAACATTGAATTCCAAATAGAGTTGGAAGGGAACTTCTAGTCCAACCCCAGCTCAAGCAGGAGAACCTATACCAGGGGCATCAAACTGGGGGTCCATGGGCTAGATGTGTCACACACAGGCCATGCCCACCCCAGCTCCATGAAGGAGAGAAACATCACAATATGTCACAATACGGCAACATGACACCGCAAATTTGACTCCCATGCCCTATACCATTTCAGATAAATGATTGTCCAGTCTATTTTTGAAAGACCCCAATGATGTAGTGCCCACAACTACTGAAGAAAAGCTGTTCCACTCGTTGATTGCTCTCACCATTAGGAAATTTCTCCTTGGTTATATGTTGCTTTCTCCTTGGTGAGTTTCCAACCATTGTTTCCTGTATTGCCTTTGGGTGCTTTGGGAAATAGTTTGACCCCTCCTCATTTTAATAAGAGTCCCTCAAATATTAGAACACTGCTATCATGTCTCCCTATTCCTTCTTTTCATTAGACTTGACATACTCAATTCCTGTAGCCGTTCTTCATGTGTTTTTAGTCTCAAGCCTCCTAATCACTTTTGTTGCTCTTCTCTGCACTCTTTCCAGAATCTCAACTTTTTTTTAATATTGTGACCAGAATTGGATGCAGTATTCCAAGTGTGGTCTTACTAATGTTTGCTTTAAGGAGTTGCTGACAACTGCTTATATGTGCATTTAACACACACTCCATCACATATTTATTGTTCTCTAAATATGAAACACTGCACAGTTTTATTAAGAGACAATATTTATTTCATTCATTGATTTATTTGTCAAATGTATTGGCCATCCATCTTACCCATGTTATCAATATACTCTGCCCTGACGCTTTTTTTTTCATATGTTGATTATATATATATTTTTAAACTTCAGAGATGCCCAAATGAGCAGTGGGATAAGGAACAAACAAACAGCCAAAGTCCTGTGACCTGGCCTGCCCCTTTCTTCTGCACTGTCCTGATTGATAGATAATTTCTCCCAATAGCCGAAGACAGATTGAAAAAAGACAGATCAATCCTAAAAACAACAACCCCACCTTACTTATAGCACTTGGCACACACTCACAATTCAAGACAATATTGCTTGGTAATAATTCAAAACCATGAGCATAAAGGCAGACTGGGGATTGGCAATGGACAATAGTAAATGTTATGCCCAGAGGTGGTATTCAGTTGGTTTGGACCAGTTCAGACAAACCAGTAGGTCTGGCGATCAACTGGCCCCACCCCGCCACCCCTGCTCTATCCTATCCTTTATTTCCTGCTTTCTAGCTCATCTCAATCATGCCGGCACACTTCATTTATCCCCCCACCAGCTGCTTTACTTACCATTGTTGACGTGGAATGTAATCAGCTGAGCTGCTAAATGTACCATTTTCAGTGCTACGTGCATGCACAAAGCATGAAACGTGAAGCGTGTGCTCACTGAACCAGTTGTTAAACCGGCAGCATCCCACCACTGGTTATGCCTGTGCTTTTTGTGCCAACTCAGAGATGGGTGGCTAGAGCTTTAACTTAATTGTTGGAAAAGGCCCAGAGATTTAATGTCAAACTCATGAGTTTCTGGTAATTTTTATGTTGATACCTAATTTAAGGTTTGCAGGCTGGAAACTGAAAAAGAATATCAGGAAATGGCAGAATTTTCACCTGCCATTTATTTGCCTGCTGGGAAGGGAAGGAGATTTCTTGTGCTTGCTGATGGAAAACAACTCAATGCCTAGGTCTATTCAAGAGAAGCAACCACCTTTTCCTAATATTACAGGTAGTTCTTGGTTAATGACAGTAAGTGGGACTGGACTTTGCATTGCTAAGTGATTCAGTTGTTAAGTGTGACGTCCTGTTACTCCATTGCTTAGCAATGGTAATCCCAGCACTTCCCATTGCCACCATTAAATAAGAATTGTAGATTGTTAAGCAAGACCCAGTTGCTTGTAAGCAGGTGGGCAGACAGGTAAGTGTTGGAAAATATGTGGATGACCCACATGCCATAAGCATGATGGGACTAGGAGTGGCTGCTGCTGGTTGGGGGATTTGGTATTCCCACATGATATAACTTAAGTGACTGAATTGGTTACCAATGAGCTTCCGGTGCAATTAAGGGGTTGGTGGTGAACCTCAAAGCCCTTAGAGGACCTATTCTCCATTGCCAAGGCTGCCTTATGGAACAAGCTCCCTGCCATATGGAACATTTCATTGGTTCTGTCCCTTCTCGTCTTGAAGAAGACAATGAAGACCTAGCTATTCTCCCAGAAACTGAAAGAAAGGCAAGAAAGGAACTGACTATAGGATACAGGTTGTATTACTGATACATAGCTCATTGTCTTTATAATGTTCAATGTATTGGTTATTTTTAACCTTTATTAACCACCCAGAATTGTGTGGTGAGTGGAGACAGCCATATAAATCAATTAAATGAATACAATTGATTAAATACATTAAATATATGTTCAACAATAACTCTGGACATATAATGTAATATTTCCTTTGTTTTCTGGAAACAAGGGCTTTCATGTCAGTTTTCTCTAAAAAGCTACGTATTCTATGTATGAGACCATCTAAATATGTGATGCTTCCATAAGCTACCCAGTTGATTTGAGTCAGATGGTATCCAAGTAGAAATAAATAAAGAATCTCAGTACATAAATATAAAGTGGTATCAAGAGAACATGCTTATCACTGGAGAATATTTTTGGAGACGCCTATATAAAAGAGATGGATTCAACTTGAATCAGAATGGAACAATACTACTGCATACTACTACAATTCTGCAAAGTAGTAGTAGAAAAGCAGTCCAATTTTCAGGATACAGATGATAAAACTGGGGAACATCTAGTGTTGGACCAATAATTTTTAGAAGTCTAGAATGAAAATATTTCTATTTCCTAAACAGTATGGAAATAGGACATAGGACATACTGGCCAGTCCAAAATGCCAAAGGACCTTAGAGAAGAATAATTTGGGAAATCAAGCAATCCATATATATCTTTATAGCCATGCTAGAAACCTCTGAGATAGGACTGTTGTAATAGGTAAATGTAAAAGGGAACATATAAACAGAGAGTCTAACATAAAAACAGAGAGTCTACCTGGAAATCAGGTAGAAGGGAAAGAACCAATGCTCATACAAAACTCATCCTGGAGATGTTACCATTCTGTAGATAAAGAAAACATATTTCCAGAAAAAGTTTATTGTGCCACAAAGTCTTAAGAGCTCAGGAAAAATCTATGAAGTCCAAGAGACCATTAGCATGTTTAATGAGCAGCAGCAAGGAAGTTTCAAGACAAAACTCATCCAAATGTGAACAACTTATCCAGAAGCAAATAAAAATATCTATGAAAAGAAGAGCATTTTGATAAGTGCACTAAAGAATAATTAACATTCATTCATTCATTTGGCTTCTATGCTGTCCATCTTGCCTAGAGGTAAGATCTGGGAGGCTTACAAATAAAAATCTGTGAATTCTTCCACAAAAGAATACATAAGTCACTAATTTATTTGTCTATTTATGGCATAAAAATATTAAATGAACATAAGCAGATTGCAAAACAATTGAATGAATTCTTTATCTTCAGTGCAGAAGACATACAATACATATTTGTACCTGTATATAAAGTGATATATTCAGGAAGAGGTTATAAAAACTGAAGAAAATGGTATCATTGGGTCCATGTGGCACTTTTAGTAAAATCTAGAAATTGCTTATATAATAAAAAAAAATTTGGCAGTTAAGGCCAGCTTCTTCTCCAGATGTGAAACTGACCAATCTAAAAAAATTTTACAGAGCCAGGGGAAACTTAGGAAATTATGGACACATTAGCTTAATAGCTGTTCCTGGTAAATTATACATTTCTTGTACAGTCTATCTCCCCCTCTAATGTATTTTAAATGTATTTTATTGTTATGTCTGTATTTTATGCACTGACTGTACACCGCCCCGAGTCCCTTTTTGGGAGAGGGGGCGGTTTAAAAATCTAAGAAATAAATAAAATAAATAAAATAGAAAACATCACTAACTTTAATGTCATGAAACAAAAAGAAGAAGAAGTTGCTGACAAAACTTCAATATGGTTTCTGAAATGATAATCGGGTCTAACTTGATAGTTTAAAATTGCCAGTAATCATATTAGTAGATGATTGGATAGACATTGCAGAAGACTTTTGAGGAAACCTCTCACCAGTTTTACGAGCAATCATGAAATAAGTGGCGAAATCCTTTTACAGATTTCTGTACCTGATTGAAGAGCACAAAGCAGAATGTAAGAATAAATGAAGCTTTCCTACAGTGGAAAAATGTAAACAGTAGAGAATCTGAATTGGAACTTCTATTTTATAAATAATTGGTAAGTAGGAAATGGTTGCAAATAGCCAAGCTTGTGAATGACAGTGAATTATGAAGTGAGGGTAATTAAAATTAATTCGGTTTCTTTTGTTATTGTTGTTTCCAAAAAATCATTTCTATCACTTTAACAGAAAATAGATTTTATTTATTTTAAAATCTAAAGAAGAAGAAAAATTCATTGAAATATGTTAAGCAGAGGGCTCTCATACTGACATTAATTAGGACATTGTTATACTGTAAAATTTCATCTCTGTGTGCTGCCATTCCTTCTGTTTAACACACTGCAACTCTCCTAGCTCCCCCTACATCCACCCTTCTTCAAAGCAAAATATCTTCAGTGAAACTTTTTTCAGACTAGGAAGTAGCAGCCCTTGATCTTTCAGTAACACTGAACGAAGTTCAGAACCATCACCAAAATACATTCTAAAAAAATTCTAAAAACCCCTGATGAAACTGATTCATACAAGACTTTTTCACAGAATTTTGAAATGTTTAATATTACAAATTATTCATGTTAGTTGAGATTGAAGACTAAATCTATGTATTCGTTTAATCAATTTATGCTGCTCTCAACTCAGACTTTGGGACTGTGTGGCAATATCATGTTAACAATGTGTTGGCAACCTATTGTATAATCAAAACCAGAAAAGATTTTAAGCATAATACCTCCAACTTCACATAACCCCTTCAAAGCAAGCTAATCTAATGCCTTGGCCCAATGCCAGGGAAGAGCTGCTCTTGCAGAAGGCAACAGTGTTGAGGCTTTCTGAATCTTGGGGTAGATAAACCACTCATAGGACTTGAAGGGACCTTGGAGATCTTCTATAACTCTCTGCCCAATGCAGGAACCCTTGTACATGGACAAATGGTTGTCCAATCTTTTCTTGAAAACTTCCAGCGATGGAGCACTCATAACTCCAGGAGACAAGCTGTTCCATTGACTAATTATACTCACAGTCAGGAAATTCCTCCTTATTTCCAGGTGGAATCTCCATCTAATGAATTTCCATCCATTACTTCTTGTCTTGTCCTCAAATGCTATGGACATTAAATAAATGCCCTCTTCCCTTTGAGAGCCCTTCAAGTATTGGAAGACTATTATCAAGACTTCCCTGAGCCTTCTTTCATTAGGCTAAACAGACCTATTTCTCTTAGCTGTTCATTACATGATTTAGCTTCTGGACTCCTTATCATCATCATGGAGACCAGAACTGGATGCAGTATTCCAAATGTGGTTTCACTAATGCGCTATAGAGGGGTACTATCACTTTTTTGTAATTTTGATGCTATCCTTCTGTTGATACAGCCTAGAACTTATTGGCTTTCTTGGCAGTTGCAGCACACTGCTGACTCATACTCAAAACTATCACTCAAGACTGACTTCAGTGCTGTCACAGGATTGTAGTTTTCTGGCAGAACTCTTTCAGTGAAGGGTCTGGTTTCCGCCTCTTGTTTTCTTTTCAGGCTGGCACTAATAGTGAAAATCTCACATCCCAAAAGTATTTTCAGGACAGCAGATAAATTCAAGCAGGCCTGTCCTGCAAACTTTTATTAATGAACAATTCAGTCACAGGAATATATTACACCAATGTATCATGTAGACTGTATTTGAAGATATCACATAACTGATCCAAACTGGCAGCCATGCAAAAAAAATTGGTGGGCAACAAAGGAATAAAAAGCCCTTTTCCTCCCTTGTACTTTAAATTTTGGAAAAAAAAGTATAGCTGTGTTGGTTCTTCTTGGGTTATGTGAAAATGCCACCCTGTAAAAAGCTCTGCTCTATAAAGATGCCAATGACTGATCAATACTACCACATCTCTCCAAAATAGGTTGCAGGTGGGAGGGAGGAAGAGAGAGATTATGTGAATAATAAAGAGTGCACTATGACTGTCAGGCCTGTAATTCTGTTCCTTTTAGGATCTTTGGCCTGCCACATAATTAAAACATATATATTATGCTGTTTCATTGGTATAGTAGTTGGGAGGGGGGAATAGAAAGGAGTAGGATTGTGGAATGTATTGTTATGGATTTCTTAGAAGCTCAAGGTCGTCTTTTGTCTCCGCACCTCGACACCTGGCCGGAAGAAGAGGGGTGTACATGCCAGCGTGGAAGATGAAGATTGGACCATGTGATGAATTATGGGGTGTGGGGATAGATGATGAACTTTTAACTTGGGGAATTCACCGGATGTACCTTAGAGTTGAAATTTCAACAGCATAATGCCAACATGCCTGTCTTATTAAATTGGAGTTTTAAGGACTACTTTGCCTTGGACAATGATTTAATTCTGCATGATATTTGGAACGCTGACAATGACTTTGTATAACATTAAGCAGGAAAAAACTGTTGTTGCAAGTTTGTTTTTGGGTTCAGTAAGTTTCAGACAGCAAAATTCATGGGTTTCGATCAAAATCAGGCTAACCTTAAGGAGCAAAAAAAAAGTTGTTGATGTTGCTATCATGTTAATCTAAACTACCCTTGAGCAAAGTTTAATAAATAATGCAACTTAAAATGAAAGCAATACCTTAAATCAAGGGTATCAAGCACCCCAGGGTGCTTAGACCTGGCCCATAGGGCCACCCTGGAAACAGCAAAGAACCAGCCCATGATGCCTCTGCCAGCAAAAATTGAGCTTGTGGCCCTCCCGAGCTCTGTTTTCACTGACAGAGGGTTGTAGGAGGCCATTGCAGCTGAAAACAGAGTCCAAGGGCCCATTTTCGCTGGCAGAGCTCTAGGCCACCACAGCCGCCCCAACATGAGTGATGTTGAGCTGCCTGCCCACTATGGCCATGCCCCCCAGCCTCCCCTGAGATCAAACACAACCCTGGTGCGGCCCTCAATGAAATTGAGTTTGACACCCCCTGGCTTAAATTTACTGTGACTTTACTATTGGCAGCATATATTTTTCCTTTCTCTACATTGGCTATATTTATTCCTTTGGCTTCAACTGCAAGTAATTCCAGTCATAGATATGACAGATCTATGCTTAAAGATGAAATTTAATCTCACTAATTCTTTTGTCACGTTGGTTCACATAGCCTCTTTTGTTTCAGAAATCCTGTTTTCTTTTTTTAAAAAAATAACCTTATAAAATTCCTTGTTAAATGTTTTGGATTTAAGCAAAATTTTATCTCCTCGAGGAAAAGCACCCTTTATTTTTCCTTCAAAGAAATAAAAATGTTTTTTTTAAAATTATGCATCAGCATGATTCAGCCATTTCTATGATTCCGCATAGAACATGCTCCTGGATATGCGCATAATGTCCATTTTAAAGTTAATGAGTTTAACATGCAATACTTGCCATCAAATTTAGAATGCTCACTTAAGTCACAAAACATACACCAGCTCATATGATTCCAACCATTTCCTTGCTCTATATATTTTCCCCAACGAATAAAGGTCCATATGGAATGTTGAGTTCTCAAGTTAAAAAAAAAAAAAACTGCTGCTTAGGAAGACTGAAAGAAAAAAAAGTCAGTGGTTTTCATTTCTTTGACTTTATTATTATTTTTTTAATGTAAACTCTCCCAGGACAGTTCAGGTGATATGTTTGGAAAGCTTAGTACACCGCAAAGGAAAGACTGAGAGAATAATAAGAAATGTGATGGAAGAATGTATAATAAAAAGCCTGGAGAATGAAAATTGAAACAACAGACACTCTGAAAAGTATTGGAACAAAACTGTCTTTTGCATCTATGGGGGAGAAGGAGGGGATATCAGAGTACATATGCATAAAACATAATTAGAGATGCTATTAGCACACCAATGAAGTAATAGCACATTTATACTAAGACATACAGTATTAAAAAAAATCTGTGAGTAGGTTTAATAACAATTCAAGTAGTCAGAGCTATAAGAATATTCAGGCCTTTCTGTAAGCAAGTGTGGAGCTTTTAAATAATGTTTATTGCTTTTAAAATAATAACAGAAAAAAATTAAACAAAAGGAACAAAGTACATACACACCCAATCAAAAAATAACAAGTACTTAAAAATAAGTGAAAAATTGCAACAGAAAAACAAAAACAAAATATAAAGTATAATATTTGGCCTAGTTGTGAAGATGCTCGCCTCTCACTTGGTAGGCTGAAAATTCAATCCTAGGTAATGGCGTATATTTCTCTTTTAGGGTGCAAAGAAAAAAGATATGCTGTGAACGCTGCATGGCGTTAGGAAGGGCATCCAGCCAGTAAATGCTCGGCTTCATGCAGTCTTCCTGCCTCTACCCAGAATTAAGGGATAACAGGATTGTAAAAAGAAAGTTTATATATCCCCTTATATAACAATCATACTTTTTTTAGCCTACTATATTTTGTATTTCATTATACTTAGCCATACAGTTCTATGTCTATAGGCAATCTGCTCACAGATTGCAAGCATAATCAAGTCTTCAGTATATTGAATAAATAGGGATTTCCACTTATCTTTCCAATGTTGCAGTCTTTTAGCTATAGTAAGGACACAGAGAATCCATTTATATTCTCCAGTTGTCCATTTCCATGTAGTAAGTATACATTTCACAAGAATATAAACTTGTGAAGGATCACTTCTGGTCCCCGAAGGTGATGGACTTTGCCGTCCACTCCTCATCTCCCCGGTGGGCTCCTTTTAGGAGCACAGGCGGTCTTGGAGGGACCACTGGCCCTAGGGTGGCTTGCTGGAACCCCCAGAATCAGCGGCAGCCGTGGGGGGGTTTCCAGCTTTGCCTCAGGAGCCGGGGAGCGTGGGGGGGTGCATAGCACAGCTGTGTGCCTTCGCCAAATGGATTCCGGAAGGAAATAATCAATTAGAAGTTGCAGCAGAAGGGCTGGAGGTGAGAAGTTTGCTCTAATCTATTTTAACACCATTTAATTGATGAGCAACAGCTTTTTGCAAGTTGTGGATTCAATCTATTTGAAGTTGCAAGATTGGAGGGTTTTTTTTCCACCCCCCTCAGATAAAGCGGCATTTGGATTATCTCTCAATCTCAGAATGGAGAGAGAGAGTAAAACTTTGAATTACTCACTTGTGCTAACAATGTGAGAAAGATTTACATCACAATTGCAAGAGGTGATTCCTGAGTTGTTTTAAAAGCTTTATGGAAACTTTGGATGCTTTGCTCCCTGGTTCCCTGTGAAAGGGGGAGCCAAGATGGCCCACTTCTGTCTTCTTCTTCGCTCTTATAAATGAAACTAGCCTTTTGAAACTACCTTTGAAGAAATTTCTGGCTTTATACTATTACTACCCCCCTGAAGGTCTCCTGGAGCTCCTCCTGTTATGTGGTCTTTCTGGATTTGGCTTATTTTATTTTCTTCTTTTGGCTTGGAACTGTGATTGAGGATTAACTTTCACTTCTGGGCTTGTCTGCCTCCACGGTCTCACCCAGCTGCGCATTCCACAGACACCATTTCTTTTGTATAAGATTTAAACTCATCTCTGAACTTAACAAATGAGACCCAGAAAACCACCTCCTGGCAAGGCAGCCTTAGTGCCCACTTCCTCTACATCCAGCCCAACGACTCAACAGACAAAAATTTCATCATTTTTACAACAAGAAGGGACTGGAGAGAGTTCAAAGGACTTATCTGTTACCCAAATGTTCCAGGCTCTTATGAAGGGACAAGATGAATTGAAAAAAGAGGTGGCAGATTTTAAAGAATAGCTCAGAGATCTACAGCAGCAAACAACAGAAAATAAACAGAGAATTGGTGTGCTGGAGGAGGGTACGGTTGGGCTGAGGGAGGAGGTGAAGGCAATTCAGAAGGGGAATAGAGAATTGGAAAATTTCATGGTAAAGATGGAACTTGAAAGAATGTCCCTTTTTCTCAGATTCCAGTACCTACCGGAGACAGAAGATGAAGATCTTAAGGATACTATGTGTACAATCTTAGCAGAATATATTAAGAAAGATATAGAACAGTTGCGGTGGGACATGGACCTGGTTTACAGGATCAATTCAGAATATGCCAGAATACATAATGTTCCAAGGGAAGTACACGTTAAATTTCTTAGGAAGACCAAGAGGGATGAAGTTTTAGGGGCCCAAAGGGGGGGACCACTAAAATATAAAGATAAAGAAATTGCCATTCTTAAACAAATTCCGAAAAAAGAGATAAGAGGAGGAAGTATTCCTCCTTATCAAAGAAATAACAAAGGAGTTTGGTTTAGATGGTTATAGCCAGATGGAATGTTGATCTTCTGGGAGGGAAACAGAATTAGAATCAATACAGTTGTGGAGGCAGATGCCTTCATGAAAAAACATAGTGCCCTCCTAGAGGACGAAATCATAAGAGGTAGTGAAAAAGGTGACAATACACAAGATATGAGGGAGGGGCTGTGGCTCTGCCAGGGGACAGGGGGGAGGGAGCAATATTGAAAAGATACAGGTTACAAAAATAAATGTATTTGAAATATTATTGTAATTGTTGATATATTAGAAAGTGGCAAAAGAGATGATTGAACATATGGTTGATACAATGTATAACAAGATGCTGGTTTTGCTTATCTTTTATCTTTTGTTTGTTTTTTCTTTGTAAAAGTTGTGAGATTTGGAGAGATTTCTACCTTTAGCACAATGTAGCTGCCAAAAACTTTTGTATATCCACCTACCCTTTCCTATAAATGTTTAAAAACCAATAAAATTTTAAAAAACGAATATAAACTTCTGAAAATTTTAGCTTATTATGTCCACTACTTTCTTCTAAAATTTAGTAAGTATATAAATTGCAAAAATGTATATTTAAGAGAAACATAATTACAATTATAATTGACATAACATAAAAGTTATGTCAATTGATATAAAAGTTAAGACATTCTCTATTGTCTGGGAAATATAGGTGTTTCTAAGTCTTTATTCCACTCATCTCTTAACATCTGCATATCAAGTTAATTAGTGATTTATTGATAACAAATATCCATGCAACTAATAGTAGGACTTTTTAATTTTAAAAGATTTAACCTGTTTTACTAATATTTTGAGTATCTCAGAAGCTGAAAATTCTTGTAGTCCAAACAATGTTGCTAACAAACATTATAGTTGTAAATATTGTCACTGAGTTATCCCTGATAGATATTTGTTTCTCAGCACAACAGTGTTAAAAATTCATCTTCATAATTTATCCATCATACAGTCAATACTTCCATTTTTCCAAATCACCATTATTTTTCTAATACTTAATGTTAGATTTCCACAGAAAGTAAATTTAGCATGGAAAAAGGTTCAAATTTGTTTTTATTAGACATTCCATTCCATAGCTTTCTAACTGAAATAATGACTTCCAGAAATACTAGAGTTCTATTGTGCAATATCAATGGTGGCATACATATATAGTCCCAAATCAGAAACTTAGCACTAATTTTTGGCTTTAGCATTTAATATTTGACAATAGGTAAGCCTGATGATGTAACTCCAGATTAAAAACAAAACAAAAAACAAAAAACAGAATGTTCACTCATTAATTGGTGATTGCATTTTTTGGTAAAGATATTCTTGAAATTGGAGAACCCAATAAAATGTGCAGTACTTATTATTAATGCACTCTCTTTTTCCTTGAATGGTAAGAAATCCAAATAATGCCAAAACATTTCACTTGTTTTGGAAGAGGAGGAACATTTAGAAATGTTCGGTATCTTTAAGGTAGCCATTTTGAAATCAATCACACCAGTAAAGTCCATTGGAAAGTAACAGACACCAAATTGGGCCTCAGCTTTTTAAACCCTCACAATGGATCCCCAAAGCCCATTCAGGATGTCTGCAGAGTAGTTAAACTTAAACCTTTAAGCTCTAAGACTTCTGCCTTTTCAGAATTTAAACTGCCAAATGTTTCTTTGAAAAGAATGTGGTAAACTGCTGATTCAGTTTCTAAGGGGGAAAAAAATACTCCACTCACCAGCTGCCACTGAAGAAACCTCTGCTGGTTTTTCAGATTGTTATTGGGTGATGCCATACCAGCTGCTTTATTCATAATTCTCCTACGTTGTATGTTGTGTTTATAAAACATATATTCAATTTCAAAGCAAATTATAATTAAAAAACCAGATTAATCCTTCCTTTTTTTTTTTACATTCAGACACTAAAAGGCTCGGTCCTAGGTATTCCATTCATTTCCAGACCATTTTAAATGAATTATTCTTTGGCTTGCTGATCAGGAAGAACTTAGCAGACTAGGATAAACACTGGTTTATCTTTAATCATTGCAAATCTAGCAAAAGCCAATATTTTGCTTTAAAGACCACTAGCCCTGAAGTAGATATGTTCAGAGGTGGCATTCAGCTGATTTGGATGTGAGCGGGCGCATGTGGGGTGAACCGCTGGATATGTTACCTATGAAACGGGCTCATATGCTTCATTCATATTTGTGAACATTTTAACAATAATCAAAATGCGGAAGTTCTCATACGCATTGTACGCAAGAATGAAATGGAGAAAGGATTACCAGCCAACACGAAATGTAGTTACTGTGTATAATATTTTAAGTACTGAGATTTATTTATTTTTAAAGGAATATGGTTCAGTAACCTCTTGCTTGAAGGAGGTCCAAAACAGTCACTTTTTTTTTTTTGGAAGCCATGGTATTCATCAGTGACATTCTATGGAAGCAAAGTTGTACATGGAAGAAGCAAGATAGGAAGAGTAATTTCTAAACTTTGGCATTAGAGAAGAGTCCTGAGAATTCTGCAGATAGTCAAGAAAACAAATTAATGGATCACCAAACAAATCAATCCAAAGTTGTCTCTTGAGGCACATCAGGAAGAAATTCCTCACCTGTAAGAGACATTAAAGGTAAAGGTACCCCTCACACATATGTGCTAGTCATTCCCAACTTTAGGGGGTGGTGCTCATCTCCATTTCAAAGCCGAAGAGCCAGCGCTGCCCAAAGATGTCTCTGTGGTCATGGGGCCGGCACGACTAAATGCCAAAGGCGCACAGAATACTGTTACCTTCCCACCAAAGGTGGTTCCTATTTTTCTACTTGCATTTTTATGTGCTTTCGAACTGCTAGGTTGGCAGAAGCTGGGACAAGTAATGGGAGCTTATGTGGCACTAGGGACTGAAGCTGCTCAACTGCCAACCTTTCTGATTGACAAGCTAAACGTCTTAGCCATTGAGTCCATTGTAAAAGAGATTACAATAGAGAAATACACTGCCATAGAAACTGGTGGACTGTCTTTTGCCTTAGGAACTTGAATGATCTTGAATATCTGCTGGGGATGGTTTAGTGGTAGATACCCATATTGGGAAAATGACTGTACTGGCTTTACCTCCAAGGTCCTTTCCAATCCTAACATTTGCAATTTTATAAATGATTGATATTCTTCATTTTCAAGATAATTTCCTCAACTGGTGCACAAACTATGTAAATAAATATACATTAAAAAAAAACAATAGGCCTTGGAAAGACACCATCTGAGGGGGTCTTTCTCCCTATCTCATTTCACAGATAATCTGCATGAACAACAAATACAATAGGAACTGGAGGAGGGCAACAACTGTAATAATGAAAGCTGCCTCACAAAACAAACCTCCTTTTTTTTTTTTTACAATCCTGTAGTCTCTATTCGGAGTAGAGTCGGGGCGACTGGGTGGAGTTCAACATTTACTGGCTGGATGCAGTCCCTGATGCTTTGGAGAGTCGCAGCAGATTTTTTTTTCTTTGCACCTTAGGAAAGAGAAGCATCTGCTGCTACCTAGAATTGAACTCTCAGCCTTCCGAGTGGGAGGCAAATGTCTTCACCATTGGGCCACCATGCCACTCAAAAGCTGTATCACAAACAGTCCTCATAATCTTATAGGAAAGACATGCAGCTTTTGTTTCTTGGCTCCAAGTCCTCAGTAAGCAATCCCTTCAGCTTTGGCAAGCGCAATTTACTGGTTTCCCATGATTCTGTTGTATGGGAAGAAAAGGATGGCAGAGAGAAAATAGGTGTTCTTCCGATTGAGTTCCAGCTTATGTAAGAATATATTATATACATTACACGTGAAATGTGTTTTGTTCAGAAAATCCCCGTGCTATTATTTCTCAGGGTTCTAAATTAGTTTTCCATAATAGGGCTGGGAAATCTAGGAGCTGTAATCATAACGGAAGGCACCACTTTGGGGAAATCAATTTCGGACAACCTAGGTAACATCAGTGTTGTAGCTGATGGGACTCCAAGGAAAATGTCACAAAAGGTAAATTAAAGGGAGGGAGAAAGAGAGAATATTAAATGTCCATCCAAAAGGGATACCAGAGTGACATACGTATACCAATGACCACAGACATCTCTGTTTCTCACTTACTGGTTTGTAACTGTGTTTTTCATATTGATAGTGAACGATAAACCAATAAAACAAACATAACCTTAAATCTATTCTCTACCTTCTTCAATCCGAGCAGAAAATTGTTCATCCTTGATGAATCTGGGAGCTAATCTGACTTGGTAGCTTTCTGATCTTATTTCTTTAAAAGTCCATTACCTATTTCTTTAAAAGTCCATAGCAATCTACTGCCACCACAGTGCTTTTCTTTCAATGAGTTTCTATTGCAGTATATGGAGGTGTTGCTGCTATCGCCCTCCAGTTGTTTATAGCCCAGTGCAAATTGCAAATGATTTATCAAAGCCTCCCCCAAGCAGCAAATCAATTCACTTCATCGGCACTGTGTAGAGCAAGAATTTATTTCAAGGCAAAGCTTTCATTATTCTAGCTCATCACCTTTTGAACAACAATCCACCAGAAGCTTGATGTCATTTGTATGGGAAGAAAGTTCTCAATTTTCTATCATTAGCTACCATCAATTGCTCTGAAAGGCAAGCACGAAATAAATACCATTATTGACCCCATAACAAACTTTCCTATGCCTTCTAGTTTAGAGTATATTGTTCTACCTGAGAACAAGTTTTATGGAACCACTGTAACATCCTACTGAACAGAAACATGCCTTTTTCCAACTTGGTACTATCTGGGTGCGTGGATTTCAACTCCCATAATTCTCAGTTAATATGAAGAAAGAGGAAATGAAGGAATGGTTAAGGTTCAGTGCGCCTTTGGCGTTTAGTCATACCAGCCACATGACCACAGAGGTGTCTTTGGACAGCGCTGGCTCTTTGGCTTTGAAAAGGAGATGAGCACCACCCCCTAGAGTCAGGAATGACTAGCACATATGTGCGAGGGGAACCTTTACCTTTATCTTACTGAATCACACTGCACAAAGCAAAAAGCTATGAGCCTCTTCCTGGATTTTCTGAAATCTAAAGTTGTAGTACATTTTGAGGGGAGAGGAAGATATGTGCTAATTTGTTAGAGTGATATACAAAAGATCTGCTTTCTACTTCCTTCTACTCCCTCAGACTGGAGGTACCAAGAACAGAGAAAACTTCACCCCTGTTGTTGTTGGGTCTGTTGTCATGGAAACACTGGTCTTACATTGCCTCACCTTTTGGTGACTTTTTGCTCAGGCCTGGTGAGATGCTGCGATCCCACCATCGTGTTACAAGTTTTGAATTGGGGATACTTCTTCTGGAATCTTCTGGTGAGATACAGAGCCATCTCCCTGTAAAAGTGTGGGGAAAGATGAGGCTTGACAACTGAGGAACGTCCAACTCTATTTTATTACGCGTTTTAACAATAGCAAGCAATACAGGAGAGAAGCCCCTTTCCTTAGCCTGACAGCTATTTATACGAGAGCTGTCAGGCCAAGGAACCAATCAGGAGCGCAAGTCAGCCCGCCTTCAGCCATGCCGCGCCTGATTGGCTAAGGCGCAGCATGGCTGTTGCTGGCTGACAACAGGGGGAATTCCCCGGTCGTAAGTCGGGGAGGAAAGAATACAATACTCCTTCCCCCCCAGCGAGTACGCATGCGTAGCAGTGGAGCATGCGTAGTCGCTAAGATAGGCTGGGCGGCGACGGACACGCCCAGAACGCCGCAGAACTGGGCAGACCGTCGGAGAAGGAGGTGGTGTCCGTGGGAGCTCCTCCCTGAAGGGAGTGGAGCTCCGGGCGCCATCTTGAAGGCCTACCCCAGCCGGAGGAGGAGGCGGAGACTCAGGAACAGGTAGGCAGGGCCGGGGTGGCGCGGCCGTTGGCGGGCTTGAGTCAGGGAACTTTGAATTGTTGCGAGGGACAGGCTGGCCTGATTGAGGGAAGGCCAAAGTCGGTTGCAATGGCGGAGCTGGTAGCCCAACGGGGGCTGAAACGATGGAGGGCTGTGGAAGGCGGAAGGCGCCTGGAACAGTCTCTGGCGAAACTTCTTGCGGCCTGGGCAACTGCCACGGCTGGGGAAACGGGCGCGGCGCCAACCCCAGGGCCTCGGGTGGAATTGGCGAGGCCGACTCTGCGGGGTTGTTGTGTGGATCCAAAGGTTCGCGGCGCCTTAATTGATCCACGTGGCGGCGCCAGTCTGCACCGTCGGCGGTCCGGACCCTGTAAGAGCAGGGGCCGGTTACAAAAGTGACGGTGGCAGGCACCCACTTAATATCCCCGGAGAAAGCCCGAGCCCATACTGGATCGCCCTCACGGAAGGAACGGGGAGGGGGCCCCAGGTTGCTTGGCTGTGCCTCAGAATAGGTTGGGTGCAACCTATCTAAGGTGGTCCGCAGGCGCCGGCCCATCAGCAGCTCAGCTGGGGTTTTGCCGGACAAGGGACACGGGGTGGAATGCTGAACCAGGAGGTAAGCAGCCACCCTCGTGGGCCAGTCGCCCTTGTCCATTCGGCCAAGGGCGTCTTTGGCCGAGCGGACAGCGCGTTCCGCCCGGCCATTGCTGGCCGGATGATAGGGAGCGACGAGGGCATGCCTGATGCCTTGGGTGGCCAGGAAACCCTGGAACACGGTGGACACAAACTGAGGACCATTGTCCGACACAACGACGTCTGGCAAGCCGTGGGTGGCAAACAGGCGCGTCAGTGCTCGGACAGTGGCCTCGGCTGTGGTGGAGGTCATGATGAGGAGCTCCACCCAGCGCGAGTAAGCGTCCACCACAACCAGGAAAACCTGACCTCGGAAAGGCCCGGCGAAGTCCAGGTGGAGGCGTGACCACGGGCCGCGGGGAATCTCCCACTCCCGCGGCGGGGCCGCCGGAGGCGCTGGACGGGAGACCTGGCAGGTCGAGCACCTGGCAACCCAGGTAGCTATCTCGTCGTCCAGCCGGGGCCACCAGACATAGCTGCGCGCCAATGCCTTCATGCGCGCTATGCCAGGGTGGCCCTCATGGAGGCGAGATAGCACCTGGTCACGCAGTGTGGGTGGAATGATCACCCTGTCTCCCCACAGGAGGCACCCACTGTGAAGGGACAGCTCTAACTGCCTGGCCTTGTAGGGGCGGTGGCCGTCGGACACCGGCCCCTCAGGCCACCCCCGCAGAACCCAGGTCATCACCTGGGAGAGGGTGGGGTCGGCCAGAGACGCTGCCGCCACATCGCCCGCAGAGAGCGGCAAGGCGAGGTCTGCAATGGCCAAAACAGACATGCAAGGCACTGTCTGAGGGTTGGAGACGGGCAAGGGGCAGCGGCTGAGGGCATCAGCATGCCCTAGCTGCTTGCCAGGGCGGTAGACCAGGGCATACGAGTATGCCGCTAGGAACTCCACCCAACGTGTCATCCGGGGTGACAGAATGGGAGGGGTCGGACGGTCACCGGCCAGAAGCCCAAGGAGCGGCTTGTGGTCAGTGAAGAGCGTGAAATGCCGTCCGTAGAGGTATTCGTGGAACTTTTTAACCCCGGACACGGCAGCCAGAGCCTCCTTGTCGATCTGGCTGTAGTTCCTCTCCGCTGGAGAGAGTGTCCGGGAATAAAAAGCTATGGGGGCTTCTGAGCCGTTGGGAAGGACGTGGCTCAGGACAGCCCCCAAACCCACGGGGGAGGCGTCACACGCTAGAGTCAGGGGCATCCTGTCACTATATTGGACTAGGACTGCCTCTGACGTCAGCATGTCTTTGACAACCGCGAACGCATGCGCTTCGCGGCTGCCCCAGCGCCAGGCTGCCGATCGGTCGAGCAACCGATGCAGCGGCTCGGCTAGTGACGCCTTGTGTGGCAAAAATGGCGCGTAGAAATTTAAAAGCCCCAAGAACGACTGCAGCTCCGCCTTAGTGGCGGGGGCGGGGGCGTTCTTGATGGCTGCGACTTTTGCAGGGGTGGGGTGGATTCCGTGGGCATCTATGGAGAAGCCGAGGAAATCCACTTTAGGCACAGCAAATGAACATTTGCTGCGCTTTAATTTGAGACCCGCGCCCCTAAAACGGTCGAGGACCTTCCCCAGTACTTCGAGGAGTCCTGAGCGGCTGGATGCAGCGATCAGGACATCGTCGAAATAGGGTACAACGCCAGGGAGCCCATGGAGCAAACGCTCCATGAGGCTCTGGAAGATCCCCGGGGCCACGGAAACGCCAAATTGGAGGCGGCGGCAACGGAAAGCCCCTCGGTGGGTGACGATAGTCTGCGCAGCCGCCGCTTCGTCATCCACCGGGAGCTGCTGGTAGGCCTGCGCCATATCCAGTTTCGCAAAAATACAGCCCTGCCCCAGGGAGTGGAGCAGGTGCTGTACGACAGGGACTGGATAGGGGTTTGCCTGAAGGGCCAAATTGATGGTTGACTTAAAATCGGCGCAGAGGCGTATGGAACCGTCGGCCTTCACAGGGACCACTATTGGGGTCTCCCAACGCGAGTAGTCAACAGGCTCCAGTACGCCCTGCGCCAACAAGCGGTCAATCTCCTCATCAACTTTGGCCCTTAAGGCAAAAGGCACCCTGCGGGCCTTCAGCCTAATGGGAGCAACCTGGGGATCTAAATTAAGAGAGATGGGGGTGCCCTTGTATAGTCCCAGCTGGCCGTCAAAGACGTCCGCGTAGGCGGAGATGACAGCAGCTACGTCAGGGGGTGTGTCTGAGATGGAGTGCACCCCCTGCACGGAGAGACCAAGGGCGGGGAACCAATCTAGCCCCAATAGAGCGGGGAGGGGCTTTTCAACCACTAGGATTGGCAGGCATCCCGAAAACCCCCCGTATTCAACCCTGACTGTATGGCAGCCCAGGGTTGGGATAAGTGACCCCTGATAGTCCCTTAAGGCCACGGGGCTAGCAGACAGCTGGCGTTTTAGGACGCCGGGGCACAGTTTCTGAAAGTCAGCCCAGGCGATTAAGGAGCGGGACGAGCCGGAGTCCACCTCCATTACACAAGGCGTGCCCTCAATGAGGACTGACGCCTTGATTCTGTCCGCACCTGCGGAGGCCTGGTAGATCGCCTCTGCAGGGGCGGCTGCTGCAGGGCCTGGCTCCACGGTGTAACAGCTGGCCTTCGAGCGCGGCTGGCGGCGGGGCTGCTGCTGCGGTCCGGCTGTCATCTGCTGGCCTGTGGCTCCCTGGGATGGCGGCGGTGGTAGCGCAGCTCGGCAAACTTGGGCCAGGTGCCCTTTTTTCGAACACCGGCGGCAGATGGATGCCCGGAATGGGCAGGCTGACCGGTCGTGGCTGCCCCCGCAGCCCAGGCAGGCTGTCACAATCTGGCGCGGAGGTCGCGGATTGCGGCGTCTCTGTAGTTCTGCCAGGCGAGCCACAAGTTCTTCCTCTTCCTCAGCCGGGCTCGGAATGGGCACCAGCTGATCAATGAGGCAGGTCTGCGCTGGGGAAGGGTGAAACGGGTGGCGGTCCATCTCAGCGACGGATTGCTCCGACAACTCCGCCGCCCGTGCATCAGCGACCGCCTCTGACAGGGTGATTTCTGGCCGGGCCAGGAGACGCCTCCTCAGCCGTCGGTCCCTGATGCCACTGACGAATTGTTCAACCAGATTGTCCTCCAAGTCAGGGAACTCGCAGGGAATGGCTGTGGTCCGCAAGGACTGGAGGAACTGGCTGACGTCTTCGTGCGGCTTCTGGACGCACTGGCGGAAAGCGTATCGCCTGGTGATCTTCGAAGGGGTCGGGGCGTAATGTCCCTTCAGCTTGGCCATCAGCGTGTCCCAGTCGAGGTCGTGGACTGGCACGGGGGCTGCCAACGCCCGGGCGGCGTTGAACATCGGGGTTCCGCAGCTACTGAGGAAGAAGCTGCACTTCTCCTCCATCGGAATACCCCGTTTTCCGTTGGCTCGCAGGAAGCACTCAAAACGCTCCAAAAACCCCGTCCATCCTTCTCCGTCGGTGCCGAAGGGAGCGAACGGGGGCAGTGAAGACATAGCGGCTTGGAGTTGTGCGGCTCGGGGAGCTAAACTCAAGCGGCTGTGTAACAGAGGTCGGGTTCCGTCAGGGTCGTCGCCTCAGCAGGATCCCACCTTCGTCGCCAGTGTAAAAGTGTGGGGAAAGATGAGGCTTGACAACTGAGGAACGTCCAACTCTATTTTATTACGCGTTTTAACAATAGCAAGCAATACAGGAGAGAAGCCCCTTTCCTTAGCCTGACAGCTATTTATACGAGAGCTGTCAGGCCAAGGAACCAATCAGGAGCGCAAGTCAGCCCGCCTTCAGCCATGCCGCGCCTGATTGGCTAAGGCGCAGCATGGCTGTTGCTGGCTGACAACAGGGGGAATTCCCCGGTCGTAAGTCGGGGAGGAAAGAATACAATACTCCCAACTTCTCCTTCATCACTTGGTACCTCCTTTGAAGCAAACAACCATTCTTCAGAGAAAAAGAAACAAACAATTTGGTGAGAGCACAGGTTCAGCTGCTGCTTTTACAGTTACAGTTACAAGGTTTGGGAGAGAATGATGGAGCCCAAAAATCAATTCCTGGGCCCTCGTGGATTATTTTGCATTGTGGCCTTATGGTTTACAAGATAGTGGCTACAGCTGTGTTGGAGTCTGGTTGGGAAGTGGAAACCAAAGTCTTGCTGCTCACTTGGTTACTTCTGGGAGACCCACCTCACCTGTCATCCTTTTGCCATCTCTTGCCTGCCCCAAGTTTGAGTTTGCAAGACCTGTTATCCCAATCTACTCGACCCTTATTTGAACTTCCTGTCTACTTGGGAAAGCTGTCTCAGTTACAATCCTGTAAATGGAGAGTGGCAAGTCAATGGCTAAAAGAGAGTGAAGTACTTTGGCAGAAGTTGCAGGAACCTTCCCTCTGCTTTTACAAAGTCATAGCCAGTAGGCAACATGATCCAATCCCAGCTGGAATAATTTAAAGCTAGGGATGTGGACTTTGAAATCTGGACTCTAAGCATATGGAGTAACCTCCTTCTTGGCATGGGGACACTTGCTTGTGAGTCAAAACCTGGAAGACTTCATTCCTCATCTACTGCAAAGACCAAGCGCAAAAATCTAATTCCATTGTTATTTGAAGCTCATTTACCTACCTTTAATCCTCATTTTTGATGTGCAGTTTTCAGACCCTAAAGTTCACTTCTAAATTACAGAATTCCTACTGTCTAATTTTTTAGGAGTAACACTAAATTGTCTTTGTTAAGTGAAATCAGGGCTCTGTACTTCATTGTCACTGTAGTGTTACCACTACAGTGGTACATTCAAAAAGGCATGTAAATAAACTGCAGGTTAATTTTTCACCACATTTTTTATATGTTCAAAAATTTCTTGTGAATTATATGATTATATTAGTTATCATGTGGTTTGTCGCACAGTCAGTCAGATTCTCAGACTGGATTTGGCCTTTTTTTCTACTTATCAAATCTTTTCCAAGGACCTGGGATAGGCAGATGTGGATGTTTGATGATGTTATAAGTATTGTTGCAGGATGTAAGCTGTTCTGAGTAAAGCTGCCTTTTGCAATTGACTGATGATGAATTTGCTGATTGTGTTCAAGTGGTGCTCTAGTTGTTTTGGGATTGCATTATTGGTACTACCTTTGCTTTCTTTTGCCACAGTTGTTCTATTTCTACTTGTAGATTTTGTTATCAGAATCTTCAGATATTTTGTTATCTTCTCCAGTTCTCTTCTGCTTTCTTCAAGTACTGCCATGTCCACTATCCAGACTTTTTTGGTCTTTCTTTTTGACAATTGTTAAGTCTGAGGTGTTGTGTGGTAGGTATCTGTCTGTTTGAATTCTAAAATCCCAGAACACTTTAGCTTGTTCATTTCCTATGACTTTCTCACTTTATAGCTGCACCAGTTCTTACTTGCAGGCAAATAATATTTCTTGCATGTCTTCCAATGCATCATCATTGTTATTTTGTCATGGTGTTGTTTGTAGATAATATTTGTGAACTTCTTGCAGTAGCTAACCAAGTAGTCTCTGATTTCGTCAGCTTCTTTGAGATGTGGCACATTGTCTGTTCTCTCTTTGTGTGCATTTGTTGTTAAGGCTTGATCTTGTGCAGCCAAAATCAACCCTTTTGTCTCTTTCTCCAGCTTTTCTGCTCTTAGCCATTGCCAGGTCTTGTTATTATCTCCTTTGCCTGCTTTTTAAAAATATATACAGCATTTATATGTCACCCAACTCCCAGAAATTTTATTATTGTTGCAGTACCAGAGTTCCGAGTCTAAATATTAAACTAACCAAAATGTCACACTAGAGTAAGGTTTTCACTTTTGAGCTTGGAGGTCGTTCACTTTGTCCATTTTCATTGCAACATCTTTATGATAATAAACATTATGCCTGACCATAGACCTTGACTTTACTTAAGAACTCTGAGTAGATTTTTTTTTTCTGTGTAAATGAATTGAGGACATTTTCAAAAAGAAAAAAAAAGTTAAATTCTAAGTCCTCACACTGTTTTCATTTGAAGCAATAACTGATGATGCATGAAATATGTTCCATTAACACATGTATTCACTATTTCTAAATGTATAAATTGTCTCATTGTAGCTCTAATACTATAGATTGCCACAGGACTGTGAAAAAAACTTGTGTTTCAAGGATATATATATATATGTTGTATTTGTGCTGATAAATAAAAAAGGGAGACTAGTATAGATCTATTTCAAGCTATTTAGCTCTCATCAGCTAGCCATACCCTTACTGGGATTAGAACCTGGGCTGTGTAACATATTAGGCAGATGTATTAGCCACTAAGCCACAGGCTCTTCTCCTTATCAGCTGAGCCAGGGAAATAGGTATGTATTTGTGTTACAACCCCTGGTATGCCCAAATATGGGAGGGAGCTCACTACTCCCCCTTTCTGTCCTTCGGCTCATTACAGAAGACCATCCAGGCAGAAAACCATATTTTTATTTTTAATGTTGCCTTTGCTATGTTTGTGTTGTATTTGTGCTGATAAATAAATAAAGGGAGACTAGTATAGATCTATTTCTGCTTGGATGGTCTTCTGTAATGAGCTGAAGGACAGAAAGGGGGAGTAGTGAGCTCCCTCCCATATTTGGGCATACCAGGGGTTGTTGTAACAGAAATACACACACACACACACACACACACACACACACACACACACACACACACACACACATATATAATGAAGTTGGGGTACTTGAAATTCTTAATAATTGAATATTCAGAGTTTGAAGCCAGAGAGATTTCATTCCCTTTCTCTTTCCCTTAGTTTGATTGGACTATTATTATCCATCATTTAGATTGTGGCTTCTTCATTAAAAATATATATAACCCCCCTCCCCTCCTCACAACCTATTAATATTAGGCCACATATTTCCTGCCTCCAGCTTTCAACAAAAATGCTTACAGAAGGATTTAAGTTCCACAAAGAATGGACTAGGACAGTGTTGAGGATCCTTTTCAGCACCAAGTGCCAAAACGGGAGCATGTCCATGTGGAGTGGGGAACACCGGAACAGGAAGAGCAGCTCCCCAGTGTGCATGTGCGCATTGCCCCCCTGGTTTCTTGTTTCCACCATTCATGCATGCATGAAGACCAACTGGCTGGTGCACATGCACATGCCAGAAACAAGAAATTCAGTTTCCCGACATGCACATGCATGCTGCACGCTGCTCTTCTGTTTTGCAGTGCTCCCGCATGCGCAAAGACCAGCTGGCTAGTGTCGGAAGCAGGACGAGCACTGGGCGATGGCTGGCATGTCCAGAGATATGGCTCTGCGTGCCATTTCCAGCACATGTGCCATAGGTTCACCATCATGGGGCTAGAGTTACCTGGAACTGCAGTCAATCTTTCTCTAGTTAATTAAATGATAATTCAGTCCCATTTTCTCTTGTGGCCTTCTGTCTGCAACAAGGGCAAGAATGTGCAAGTGATATCACACTAGTCATGACTTCAATATGCTAACAATGAAAATAGTGTAATCTACATAAATTACCCAATTTGCTTTGTTGGCACAATGCAGGAAATCAGGCAAATAGTGGAAAATTCTGCTCACCGAAATCATTCCTTGTATTATGATTGAGGATTTTGTGTTGTGTTCTCAGCAAAACGTTTGCTACACAGTTAGAAAATGCAGTAGTCTCTTTTTGATGGGATGGCCTGCCAACAAATCATTCTGGTTCATTTAATTCTACTACCTACAGTTACAGATAAATTAATGTGATTATTGTCTTTTTATCCAATGTCATATCATCATCTTGGTGGGTTTTTTTTTTCACTTGATGAATGAAATGTCAGATTAAGTTATTTCTTTCACTAGATGTATTTATTTTTATTTATTTGTATCCTAGTCTTTACTGTTTTTACAAATAACTCAAGACAGCAAACATTCAACCCAACTTCCTTCTCCTATTTCCCCCCACAATAACAATCCTGTGAGGTGCTATAATCCTGTTGCTGGAATTGGGTATGTTTTGTTAATGAAAATAAGGTCTAGGAGTGACATGATAGCAGTGTTCTGATATCTCAGGGGCTGCCACAAAAAAGAGGAAATCAAGCTGTTCTCCAAAGCACCTGAGGGTAGGACAAGAAGCAATGGGTGGAAACTAATCAAGGAGAGAAGCAATTTAGAACTAAGAAACAATTTCCTGACAGTTAGAATAACTAATCAGTGGAACAACTTGCCTCCAGAAGTTGTAAATGCTCCAACACTGGGAGTTTTAAAGAAGAGATTGCCTGAAATTCTATAAGGTTTCCTACCTAAGCAGGGGGTTGAACTAGAAGATCTCCAAGGTCCCTTCCAATTCTTCTGTTCTATTCTATTCTATTCTATTCTATTCTATTCTATTCTTTTCGATTCCATTCCATTCCATTCCATTCCATTCCATTCCATTCTATTCTGTATAGACTCTAGAGACAAAGTACGTTTTGCTAAGACAGAGTGACTGACCAAACGTCATCCAGCTAGCTTTCATGGCTAATATAAATTATTCTATTTGTGAAAGAATACGGTGGAAATGTTTTAAATAGTATACATTCAGTGCATAAAAATGACTTATTCCAATAATATTGAATTAAGTTCAGTTTTTATTTTTGTTTTGTGCAAGAGTGCATAGTAATAACTGCAAAAGAAAAATGAAATTATTGTGTCCATTGAAACCTTATGCTCAGCTACCTACATTATATCAGTTAACAAAAACATTTGGAAATAGGCTTTGGGGAATAATATATACACCAATCACACTAATACCATAGCATTAACTTGGTTTAGTCACCAGATGCATGGTAAGATATCACCTGAACTATTTTAAGACTGCTACATTAGCACCTTGAGTACTGTTTCTGCACATTTATCTTTGACAGAGTTTTAGAAAGTATATGATTATGATGGTGAAAGATAACAAGAATAATCTACAATATGACCACAATTTTTAGTTCGGTGTGGCTAATAAGGAAGCTAGTTTTAGTTTAGACATACATAGCTGCTGTCTGTCCTTGCAGAAACAGCAGGGATACCAGGAATGTTCTTTATTGCGTAGGTAAAGGTAAAATAATATAATTTTGAAAAATCCATCATAGTTTCTCTGTGCTCCATTTCACACCAACCAAAAACAAGATAGGTTGCTTTAATTTTTTTTTCTCATGCTTTGCATTTTTGCAGGGCTGAGTAGTTTTTTCTTCTTCCTTAATGGTCTTTGTTTTCTTCCCAAAACCAATTCTATATACATTCATACTAACCCAGATTAAGGAAGACCACTGCATGCTAACTAATGTGTAAAGGACATATTGCGTCCTTTAAGAAATGTAAGTATGTTTAACATTTTTCTCTTTTGAGTTTTTCTAGTGTTTTTAAATAAGTTAAATCTTTAGTTTTTTTAATAATATTTTTGAGCTACATATGACCTGCAATAAGCAGACTGGGGTCTGCTAGATGATGCTCAACTATAATCTTCCATTATAACTGATTAGCATAGTTGATAGTTTCCCACCATATAAGCATGCTGTCATTTGTGACTTATAAAATAAGATATGGTTAAATAAAATATGGCTTATTGTGCTCTATGAAACAACTGTAGGAAGAAAAAGTTTGGTCTGGTTAGACATAGAGATATACATCTAAAGACCCAAGGGTTAGGTGACAGAAAGAACTTTATTATTCCCTAAGATAACATTTCTGCTTCTATTCTGTGAACTGTGTCTCATTTATATATAATACAGTAGGGCTTATTCTGAAGTAACTATACACTGTTAGTTTGTGTCAATCTCCTGGCAACTGCCTGAAGTTTGATTGGCAACATTTTAAAAGTGGTTTGCCATTGTCTGCTTCTTACAGGGCCGAGAGAGAATGGCTGGCTCAAAATCACCTGGCTGGTTTTGTGCCTCAGAAAGGATTAGAACTCATGATCTTTCAATTTCTAATCAGATACCTTAATCACTGCAACAAATTGCTCACTATGATCTGAGAGGGGCCCATAGTCATTTTATTTTTAATAACTATTTTAATGACAGTGTTTTTGCTTTTCACGTTAGTTATACAATCATCTTACATTTGCACGCTTAAAAACAAGATCCATAAAATGAGGTTTGCTCCCAATGCCTTGGTCATAGGATTATAGTTTTAAATCCCTGGTGAATGAGGTTAGCCTTTTGGACTTCATTTTGAATCTGATGCAGTATTGAGGCTTTTAAAAATAAAAATTGTTTCCTTTGAAATAATTTGTAAATTAAGTGCCATACTTGCATTTTTGTGAAATATAATTCTTTTGCATTTTGATCATGGCATTGTATATGTAGAATTCCAAAGAAATCTTATTGTGTATTCATTAGGTGATTTTTCCATATCAGCTACCCTAGCTGAACTTATATTTCTATTCTTTGTTCCATTTGTGCAATCTGTGGCATTTTGCACTAAATTGTGCAGCTAAATCCAGAATCTGAGTTTTTCCTCCTCTTTTCCTTTCTCTTTCTTGTCCTCTCTTCTTTTTTCTTTGTATCCAAATTTTTAAGGGGATTCCAATATTGGCCAGGTCTTCAGCATTCATAAATCTTTCTGGATTATATAAAATACTCCAATAATATAAATAGAAAAAAGTTAGTGAAACCCCTTAGAAAGTGGAGCAGAAAATGCACATATTTGGCACAGCACCAGTGATATATTCATTCACAATTTTGATTGACCAGCATTTTATAACAGATCTACTAGTTTTTGAAAAAAGCACGGCATAAAGCAGTCTTCTCAAAAGAAACTGGTACACAAGAAGTCTACATAATGTATGAACTGTGCTTTTTGAAGAAGCCTCCATATAAACCAGGTGTTCAGTCTTTTTTGTAACCCAAGGCAAAATACACACGTAGAACAGTGCTAGGGCACAGGAGGGTAGGAGGTGTGCCTAAAAGTTTCAACCAGCTAACAAAAGTTCAGCAAATACTACTGGTAGCTCCTGACTCCATCATCACCAAATTTGGGGAAGAGGTATCTCAGATTGTCCATACCAAGTCAGATGCTGGGAGAAGATGGAAAAGATTCCTTTAAAAGTGGAAGAGCTGGGGACAAATCCAAAAATGTCTGTTGATGAGCTGAAGCCTGCATCATGAAGACATGACCACCAGATGGGGGTAAATGCCACCTCTGCTGCCATCTAGTGATCATCTGGATGGAGCAACCCACATATGGTAAACCCTAGTTAAGTGGCTGTTTAAGGGGCTCCTAATATGTCTGAATCCCAAGATTGTATTACACTGGTCAGCTAAAATCTGTTTTGGAGGGAAATGGAATAAAAATGGATAGCAGTCAAGATGTCAAGGATATTAGAAGATTTAGAATAAGAAAAAGTATAGCTGCATAAACCAGGTCTGTGAGAAAAGGACCTGAATTCATTTTCAATATCCATCATGACAAGTTGTGAAAATAATTGGAAGGAGAGAATAAGAAGTGAAGCAGGTAAAAGAGAGAAAATTGTGACCGCTCTATGAAAAAGAAATCAGTTCTACCAACAACCCTATGTGAATCCAACTTCACTCAGTGTACAGTACAAGCCAGGATAACGATTAAGTTAGAGGAATATGGTTTAATTTTGCAACGGAACTTGATATTCCAGAGAGTCAAGGAATGAAATATAGTCTATTTTTTAAATAGAGCTTTGTACATTTCTAGCCAGTGCTTTCCTGTCTCTTATTCAGACCTACATTACTTGTTAATAGTAACTATACTATACACTAAACATAAATTGGACAAATTGTTGAACAAATTGAATGTTTCACTGAATCCTTAAATAAAAGGAATCTGACACAGTCCTTTCATATTATAAAATTAAACATGGTATCTTTATGCAAATTGAAATGCACACCTATTTTTATATAGTTTACAAATTCAAAATAAGAGAAAAATAGGTATGGTAAGCTTTACAGTCATACTTTGTAACACCTTTTCAGCAGATTTAATACTTTCCAAACATATCCTATCAATAGACAGCTATCTTTCTATTCTTTTAGACTTTCTCTCCTTTGCAAAATCTTTCAGTTCAAAAATATTAGGTTTCCTTGTAAGCATATTCAGGTTTGGGGTGGCGGTGCATTTTTTCTTTTCCCAAAAGGTGGTGGGAAAGACTATCTTCTTAATCATTAATTTATCCTTACAATTTTGGCCCAGTCAACCTAAGGTATTAAAATACATTTGATATCTGAAAAGGAACACAGTGCAGGCTTGGGAAAAATGAGAGTGAACTATGTACCTCTGTCTCAAGAGAAACTACTTGTAACACTTTCGCCCCCTCTCTCTGGCTAATTTTATTATCCTTAAGCAATTCACAGTCTGGACTCTTGTCTCTTCCTGCTTTCTACACCTGGCTGCTCCTGGTTAGGCTATTGGCATTGATTGAATTGCATTTTTAACCCACCTCAATTTAAAATGCTTAAAGTGCTTAAAGCACTTTTGCTGGAACTGAATAAACAGAAAGCATTAACACTTGACGTTGGTGTATGAGAAGCTAGTTCAGTTTTGATATTGATACTGTATATATGGACCTAGTTCAGCCAATTTCAGCTGTGGTCACAATCCAGATGGAGATTCATATATAATATAGAAAATAGAATAACAGAGTTGGAAGGGGCCTTAGAGGTCTTCTAGTCCAACCCCTGCTTAGGCAGGAAACCCTAGAGTCTAGACCACTTCAGACAAATGGTTATCCAACATCTTCTTAAAAACTTCAAGTGTTGGAGCATTCACAACTTCTGGAGGCAAGTTGTTCCACTGATGAATTATTCTAACAGTCAGGAAATTTATCCTTAGTTCTAGGTTGCTTCTCTTCTTGATTAGTTTCCACCAATTGCTTTTTGTCCTACTCTCAGGTGCCTTGGAGAATGGTTTGACTCCCTCTTCTTAATGGCAGCCCCTGAGATACTGGAATACTGCTATCATGTCTCCCCTAGTCCTTCTTTTCATTAAACTAGACATACCCAGTTCCTGCAACCATTCTTTTTATGTTTTAGTCTCCCAGTTATATACCCAGTTTATATACCCAGGTATATAAAATACCTAAAATCGAAAGGGAGAAAAATAGGCAGCAGTGATAAGGAGACCTTCTTGCTATGCTGTTAAATCTCCTCCAAAACTTAGAGAAAGGAAGTTTAGAGAGGGAAGTTTTCTAGCAGTGATAATAATGAGTGTTACCTTGATAAATGTTTTGATTCTCCCTGCCATATCATGGGAACATGTCAATCACTGTCTTCTTTCAGCTAGGAAAACGTTAATGTATAATGCAGGCCTCAATCCACATAAGAAACCGTAGTGCAATACTATCCCATCTAAACTACCCATGCCTCCATGTGCGGAATCATAAAACTCACTAATTCATTCATTCTTTTTTCTCCAAAACTTTAGCTATTATTTTCCCCTTAAAAATGGTTTTCACCTTCCCCATAATTTGGCTCTATACTTTAATTGTACACACGTATATACTAAGAGCACCAAGAACAGGATTTCTAAGACTCTCATAGCATATTGTAAACCTCTTCTCAACTCAGCAGTTTTCAGCCCAGTATTAAGAATAATGATGCTGTAACAGACAACAGTACACCCATTTAATTGTCAGAAGCACAATGATTTAAATCTCATTCCCTCAGGGCACACCATTTTTTTTCTCAGTTGAAAGGGCAACCCATTGCCATTACAACATTAAGCAGCTGATGAATTACCTTGCTCTTCCACTCGTGATTCACAATTGATCATGTCCAATTAGAACCTAAAAGAAATTGATTGTTCCTACTTTAGCTATGTACAATAATAAGAAATTTTAAAGACCACTAATATAAAAAAAACCACTTGCGTGTTTAGACATAAGTGAAATAATTCTTTTTTTCTCCTTAATGTTAACACAAACTCCAAAATTTATGTTGTGAGGGAGGAGGGAAGTGTTTTAAAACTTTGGGCTACCAAGGTTTTACTTCTAAATGCAGTATGATACTTCTAAATACAGTACACACATCTGAAATTGAGTTCCTCTGTAACACTAATCAAACTATTACGCTGATATGCTGTTGTCAATAAAATAATAATTGGTCTTTTCCTGAAGTAAAAGATATATCCTTTAGTTCTGTTTATAAGAGGTGTGTACATTTAAAAAAAATGTTTTATTTTTTAAATTTATTTTATTTATTAAATGTTTGCCACTCAGTTCACTGCAAGATATTTTAAGTTTAAGTGTTTTAAGGTTAGCAGCACAGAGTACTTCTACATCACTAACCTGTCACTTCTGAAAGGTGGCCAAAGCTGCTATCCCAGTCACCTGTCCACAATAGCTCAACTCCACTATGCCACAGGTTAAAGAAGAACAACTAATGATGATTTTTCCTGCTGGTTGGGAGAAGATATGAAGCCAGGAGAAGCCATCAATTGCTTGTCTTTAATTACTGGGCATAAAGCCATAAGGATATAGAACCCTTTACCAGACTTGTTATCAAGGTAGTTTAGTGCTTAGTAATGCGATATTAATGTTCATCAAATCTTACCATAACTTTCTCAAATAGATTTCTATTATCTCAAAGTAACAAGTTTTCAGGCCTCTGAAATACATTTCATATTTCTGGAACACTTCAGATTTCACTGCTAAAAGCCAACCAGAGTCATTGAATACAAGATGGGTGTTAAACAAGCAAACTTTGAAGATCGTGATGGAGCAAATATTGTGTCTTTCTGCAGCTCCTTAAACCAAATGTGTCTTTTCCCAGGATTGCACGGCCATCAGGGCAGTGAATACAAAGCCAAGAAATTCAGCTCTTTTACAGAGTTTCAGAGGGGACCCACTTTTTCACCGTCTTCCACTTTCAAATCTGTTATATTTTGTAGTCACCGTACTTTATCTTTTGGGTTGTTTTTTCATCAAACTGTGTATTGTTACTCAGATACTTCTCACAGAATTTAAGAGTTCTTATATAATAAGGGAGAGGAGAGGAGAGGAAAGGATATAATAGAATAACAGAGTTGGAAGGATACTTGGAGGTCTCCTAGTCCAACCCCGTTTACTTTATGTTTACTAAAATATGTTTAATAAATGCTAGTAAGAGTTCACTTACTAGGTGAAAAGATTAACTCTCTAAATGCTAGGGAGGGACATGAAATGCTGAAATACTGAAAGCAATATCAACTTCTATATGACAAAAGGGGACTGTAAACATTTTAGAAACGAATTGGGACAGAACAGATCTGATCACTCTATTTCTGGATGATAAAATATTTAATTTTAATTTTTATGTCCTTATGAACAATCAGACTCACATTTTACTTCAGCCTTTTTCCTGAATAAAATTAGAATGTTTGTACTAATGATGTTTGTACTTAGTGCAATTTCCCTGGTCACCTAAAAACATTCAGTGGGAGTGTAGTTTATAAGAGAAAGAGAACCATTCTTGATAGTTCGGTCTCCAACTTAAAGCATCCTTGTTTTATGGTGTCTCTACTGGCTTATTTTACATAATTCCTTCCATGTACAAAGGCAGCCCATTGTAATGTGTGCAAAATAGATTTCCAAATGTTCTCATCCAATAATGTCACTCTGTAACGTGCCCTTTTTACACTTCCAGTTTGATTGCTAGATTTGAGAGAGCCACGGCTGTTTCTGCCTATGGAAAATATTTCCTTCTAGTAACTTCAATCAAATGATTACTTGAAATCAAGTAACAGACACCAATTGTTTATTGTTAGCATTGAAACTAATGTAAATTCAAGTATTTTTCAAATTTCTGTAAGTGACTAAACTACCATATAAATCGGCAGAGAAAGGGCTGCATTTGGATTTTCGGCAATAACCAAAGTGATAGGTGTTTGTGTGTGGGGTTTTTTTTTTTTTTTTTTACATTTACAAGAGCAAGAAGTTGCTGAATCCTGTGCACTGCAATGACAAATTGGTCCTGGATATGTATTTTTTTACTACTACCTCCAGTAAAGTCACTCTATTTCTATGCCTTGTTTAGCAACTACCTCATTTAGCAACTGTGCACAAATATAATGGTAACAAAACATTTTCCAACCAATGCATGCATTTACAACAAAGTTTGTATGCCTGTCAACAATGCATGCCAGAGTGATAGTAATGCTGGCCCAGCTGTATATGAAAACTTGTGAATCAGACAGTAACAATCAGCAATGTTCATGTCTCCTTCTGTCTATCAATCATGTGTTGACTTAGTGATCAGTTTGCTTAATGACCAAGTGACTGGAATAGATTCAGTCACTAAATGAGGAGTAGGTATATTTGAACAGAATATAGTTTCTGCAATCTATTGAGGGTATGTGTCCTTATTTTACAGTTTGATTCTCTGAACAGGATTTCCTAGATCAGTTGCTGCTGAAATTATGAAATATAGCATTTTGGGAAGTGTATGTACTTTGGTTTAAGGGGAAGCTGAGAGTGTGGAGAGGTAGATTATTGAAATATTTTGTTAGCTCAATCTTTTCATTAATTCTATGCAGCATAAAAAAATACATATAGATTTATAATGTACAACGGACAAGTATAAAGCATAATCTATTAATGCTTGCATAAGATGCTATAATTTTATGATGCTGTCATGAATTTTAGGATACTAAATACAGTATTAAATTGTTTAGTGTGGATATGTGGTCTGTTGCAAAAAGGCTAATATGCAGGTATTGCTATGTCTCTTATTTTTTGTTACAATGGACAAACATGAATAGTAAACATTTTACAAATCTTTTTCTTGACATGTTTTACTTTAATATTACAATGAAGTATGTACTGTGGAGTGTTAATAGTTTATCTTTAGGATTTTTCACACTCTGAAAAAATGTTGTGAATAGACTGCTTGTAGTTTCCTGAGACAAAATGATAGAATGAGCCCATTCACACAATTCAATAGGCCAAAATATGTCTTGTTAAAACTATGGTAGAAAAAAAAGATGTAAGAACATCTCACAATGCCTCATTGAAGTGGCTATTCAAGTGTACAAACAATGTATGCTATAATCTGCCAAATTAGTTTATTTTCAGTAATTGATTATTTTTAGATGAGCTAAGTGTCTGGTGATAAGCATTGCATTATTTTAAACTTGCTTTAACCCATTTGAAACCCACAAATAAATGATGTGATAGAATCATGCAAGTATTTTGGTATGGTAACTCTCCACAATTAAGGACAGAATTACTCAACCCAAATTCTGAAATTAGAAGATAATCATAGTTTACTTCATTGTTATCTTCCAAATTCCTGTTGATTTCCATTTTTTAAAAATATATTACACTTTTGTGGAAGCATGGACAAAATGGTTTAAGAAATTGAACAAAATGATATAGCTATATTTCCATTCTCATTTCTGCTCTCAAATTCTGCAATTCACATAATATTGTGAGGGTATCAAGCATTCTTGGATATTTTGAATTTGGCATTGAATTTGGCATTGTATTACCATGACTACAAGAGAAAAACAAAGGTATATAAATCTGCACTCGTATTACTATGAATGGGCTACCAGATCTCGGTTTGTCTAGAAAACAGATAGAAACAAGGCAATAGTTTTCTGGATGTTTTGCTGGCATCTGGTGCAGTGATGAGATTCAAATTTTTTTTACTACCAGCATGGCTTGGTGGGCGTAGTATGGCTTGGCAGACATGGCTTGGTGGACGTGGCAAGGGGAGGATACTGTAAAATATCCATTCCCTCCCCACTCCAGAGGAAGGTTACTGCAAAATCCCAATTTCCTCCCAATCAGCTGGGACTCAGGAAGCAGATAATAGATGGGACCAGGGCCAGTCAGAGATGATATTTACTGGTTCTCCAAACTCAAAATTTCTGCTACCGGTTCTCCAGAACTGGTCAGAACCTGCTGAATACCATATCTAATCTGGTGGTCATTCTGATTTCTGCATCGTAGATCTGGTACTTCTAATTGTGAATTATGATAAAAAAATATTTACTGACCCACTAATAAACAAAAAGGGATTTGTAATCAAGAATGGAGACATCCGACGAGCCTGTAAATTTATTAGAAGACAGATTATGGTGTATGGTAAAGAGTAGTAAACCAACAAAGTTAAATAGTTTAAGTTAACAATAATACAATTAGGATGTATGACAACTAGGAAAATAAAAATATTTCAAAAACATCTGTCTCGGCTGATTAAAATGACACATGTTGAAGCAAAATAAAATAAATTGTATGAATATTATGTGAAAGCAAATAACCAATAGTTATATTACTGTTGTTCCTGAGTAAAGGAACAGGAAAAGCAACATTCCCTATTAAAAAGCTGTTAGGTATCCAGCAAGGAATGAATGATTACACTGCTGAATTATAAAAGTCTAAGATAAATATTGGCCTCAAGTATAACCCTGAAGCACAAGTAATAAACAGAATTCAAAGATGGGGAGAAGAATATTAAATTTCAAAAGTTCATGACACAAGGAATATTAGTGTAATATTCTGATAACAATGGAAAGAATGAATTCCTATATGGCTAATGCATCCCGGAAAAGAAAGGCATACAGTTGCAATAATTGGAGAGGATGACCTACAGATTGAAAAAAAAATCCTTGAATAATATAAAGAAGTTTAGGAAAACGATAAGAAATGAAATCCTGTTACATCTTCAGTCTTATTCATGTGGATTTAGATGTATTGACTTTAGTTAGTTTTAGATGCAGGTACATCTACAAGAATTTGAAGTACCCCAAATGTAATTAGAGATGGTAGTCAAATTACAATTATTATATGGATTGATAATTGTATTTACATCATTGCAACATTCATATTGATAACAGAATTAAACTATTTTGCCTTTGTTTTTAACAAAATTTAACCCATTGAAAATAGAGATCACAAATAAAATATTAGATGTAAATTGTGTGTATGTACTGTATCAGAAGTGGGTTGCTCCTGTTCGGTCCGGTACAGCCGAACCAGTAGTGGCGGTGGCGGGAGGTTCTGCCCACCCACCTGGACACTTCTGTGCATGTGCAGAAGCATTGTGTGTGAGCAAGAGCACACCAGTAATAAACTGGTTAGCAACCCACCACTGTACTGTATAGCACATTCTCTAGACTGATAAATCAATGGCAGCTGTTTACAAGTGACAGAATCTAATGTTGGTCTCAGTGAACATTTGATCATTGGGTGAAGAAGTGCATAGACTTGGAATTTCATGTATTACAGTTCATGTAGTTAATGATTACATTGTATGTCTGTCATTCAGCTTTAATCTATGGGGCACAAATCCGAATTCTTTATTAGTTTTTTTCCAAAAAGAAATAAGGAAACTAGATGGCATATGTGCTATTATTCAGCTATTTATTGAAATACAATATGCCACAGTGTAGAGAAGAGATGGGCATGAAAACATGTTTTTTTCAAGATGATACTCCCAAGCCTGTAGCCTTCTTTTGAATGAAACCAATAGCTCTTGAGAAACTTAGAAGAGATTGTACGAAATCAGAAGTAAGCTGTGTATAGCTGCAATTTGGTCATGAACTTAATGATGCCTTCTAGGTTTTCATAGTTCTTTTGAAATTTGAAAACTTGAAAAATTCTTAGAAACAAAAGGACCCTTTGTCTAAATGACAAAGTAGGTGTTTTATTGCTTCTGTCTGGGATTGCCAAGAAACAAATCTTTTAATTCGGAAATAAGTTGAAGATTCTGTTGCCATGATTACATGATCATTCTTAAAGGAATGAGTCCTCGTCTGCACATATACTTCTCAGAGATCGCTTTTATATTTGTAACTATTCTGACTCATTTATGGGTTATTTTATGAGTCTAGACAATGTATTCTATTTGCTTGTTTTCCCAGTACTACTTTTTCTTCTTCCTTTTTTATAACCTCATAAATCTCCTTAAAGAAAGAAATACTTGTATCAGTCATCCTTTATCCATTCATTTACAAGTAGCAAAGATTGTAGAGCTACTTACAGCTTTGACATGGGTGTTTATCTACATTAAAATGCAAGAGAAGAGTATTTTCAGTATTTTCTTGATTTCAGCATAGAAATCAAGATGCTGAACTAGGAGCGATAAAACTAAGCAAAGCCTATCTTTATCCATAGAATCCCACCAGATATGTGCCAGTTTAGCTTCTGCAGAATGGATACATTTATAAATTGGAAATAACTCTTCATAAATAGAGTCATCCATAGAAGGCACATGAAAAAAAAAACATGATAAAGTCACGACGCAAACTCCCACTGTTACATATTTGGATGCAATGTCATCACACAAGTAGTAAAGGGTGGAGCTTACATCATAATATCATAACACATTCCAATCATTTTAGCATAAACACGGTTAGGAATGGATGCCAATGACAATTTGTTTGTTTGTTTCCTGCTTTTATTATTTTTACAAATGACTCAAGGAGTGAACATGTCCAACACTTTCTTCCTATTTTCCCCACAACCACAACCCTGTGAGATGAATTGGGTTGAGACAGAGTAACTGGTCCAAGGTCACCCAGCTGGCTTTTATGGCCAAGGCAGGCCTTGAATTCATAGTTTTTTGCTTTCTAAGCCTGGTGCCTTAAACACTAGATGAAACGGATTCTATTCTTTATGATATGTTTTTATGATTTCTTTATGATCTATTCCTAAATTCATTTTTCTCACACAATTTCTATTTTAGTTTTGGGAATTCTGGATGTGCCCCGGATGACAAAAAATAATAATAATCCAGGATTGGGAATTTACGAGATGCATTCACCTGGTTACTCTGTGACAAAAAATGCTAGATTCTACAGACTCTTAATGTTCTTGTACTATTATCATATCAGGATGACGCAACATTTTGTTCTTTTGTTAGACCATGAAGACTTGGTTTTATGTCCCAAACTGCACCATGAGGATGTTAATGGGACCATTTCTTTGCTATATTAACATTCATGGCAATAATTCTACTTAGGAACCATAAATTCAGCATTTAATTTTGAACTCTTTATAATTATTTTTGTTTTTGCATTTTATGATGTACATCACCCAGAGTCACTTGTTGAGATGGGTAGCTATAGAAACCAAATCAGATATCCACTTGATCTTTCTGCATATTTTATATTCTTCTTCCATCGTTGGCGATGACAATACTATTGTAAGCTTAATATAGAATTCGTGGGAACAATTCCATGCATTGCTTCCCTCTCAGACAATAGCCAAAGACATGCAGGCTCTTGAGAAACTCTCCTAAGAAGCTAGAAGGATTCTACTTAAAAAAAATCTCATGATTTAGAAAGTTTATTAGCTCATGTTTATAAAGGCTGAACCTAGCTTCTGGTCATGTCCAAGACATCCATTCATTCATTGTCTGTGAAGTTATGGCAGGTTGAATTATTCAGAGGGAAAATATTAAGTACATAATGCACACATATCATTAGAATTGAGAGGAATCGTGCACAGACCTGTACATTTTATCTCAGTTAGGCCTCTGCTCTTCTGACTCAGTTTTGCTGAAAAGTAATTAAGTCAAATTCATGGTTAGTGGGAAATGGTAGCTATTCAACTAAAATGAAATGTTTAAATCTCAAAGAGTTATGAGGCCCTGGGAATTAGTGGCACATTATGCTGGGGAACTGAAAGGGTGACCTGCCCTGAAGGAACATAGAAAAGTAATAATGTTCAGGTCTCACCTGTCAAAAGAAATGTAACAGACATTTTCTTTTTACCCAAAGGCTTTCTTCATTCTTGGAATATTGACGGTATTAGAATACTACGCATAATTTATGAACAGTGTTATTCTTCTGTAAACCTAGACATAATTTTCTCTGCTGAGTAATTACAAAATAGCATTCAGAACCTTTTATTTGTATTAAGCAAGTAATATGATAATAACATAATTCTATTGTATTCCATAGCATTATAATTGAGAGAAGGAGGAAGAGGGTGATTATGCACCATAAAATCTATGGCAACTCAGCAACCCCATTGATAGAATTTCTAACCCCATCTCACCCTTCAGATCTTCCAATAGTGCATTCATCATTGCCGTACAGGTAATCCTCAATTTACGACCACAATTGAGCCCAAACTTTATGTTGCTAAGTGAGAAATTTGTAAAGTGACTTTTGCCCCATTTTTACAACTTCTCTTGCCATATTTGTTAAGTGAATCACTGCAATTGTTAAGTTATACAATACAATACAATACAATACAATACAATAGCAGAGTTGGAAGGGACCTTGGAGGTCTTCTAGTCCAACCCCCTGCCTAGGCAGGAAACCCTATACCATTTCAGACAAATGGTATCCAACATCTTCTTAAAGACTTCCAGTGTTGGGACATTCACAACTTCTGGAGGCAAGTAACACAGTTGTTAAGTGAATCTGGCTTCCCCATTGACTTTGCTTGTCAAAAGGTTGTAAAAGTGAAGGATCACGTGACTGTGATTTATGGTCATAAATGTGAGTCAACTGAACATCTGAACATAATTTACATGACCACGGGAATGCTCATAACAGTCATAAGTGTGAAAAATGGTCATAAATCACTGTTTTCTGTGTCATTGTACCTTTGAATGGTCACTAAATGAATTGTTGTAAATAGTCACTAAATGAATTGTTGTACCTGTAATTGAGCCCATCCACCTTGCTGCTGCTGCCCCTCTTCTTTTTCCTTCCACCCTTTCCAGCATTAGGGTCTTCTCAAGAAAATTAGATCTTCATATAATTCCTCCAGAATATTATCATTTAAGCTTGGTCATTTGTGCCCAGACCGAAAGCCCTGAATTAATTTGTTTTCTTAGCTCTCTATGGTATTTTTAGGCATCTTCTCCAATACCAAAGCTCAAAAGTATCAACCTGTTTCCAATCTGTTTCTTCTAAAATCCAACTTTTGTTTCCATAGAGCATCATGGGGGAAGGCATTGCCAATACAATTATGATTTTTGTAGGTATAGGAAATTCATAGTGAAATAGCTTTTTCAAGATCTTCATGGCTATCTTACTAAGTGCTATTATGTGGTTCATTTCTTTCTTTAATCTAGCTGCATCATAAACACCATTACTACTCTGAAAGTATTCAGCTTTTCCTCAATAGTATATTGATGGACCCAGAATTCAGCATGACATCTTCAATCATGTTATATTTTGTCCATCTGACTTTATGGGTAAAATACAGATATGGTTTAATATTGCCTTGTGTCACACCATATGAAATTGCCTTTGCCATTTTCACTAAGCTCATCATCTGTGTCAAGACATGGGGTGGAATGCTACACTGGGATTTTTTTTTAAATGTAAAACATGCATATTACTTATACAATACAATACAATAGCAGAGTTGGAAGGGACCTTGGAGGTCTTCTAGTCCAACCCCCTGCCTAGGCAGGAAACCCTATACCGTTCCAGACAAATGGCTATCCAACATCTTCTTAAAGACTTCCAGTGTTGGGGCATTCACACCTTCTGGAGGCAAGTTGTTCCACTGATCATTTGCTCTAACTGTCAGGAAATTTCTCCTCAGTTCTAAGTTGCTTCTCTCCTTGATTAGTTTCCACCCATTGCTTCTTGTCCTGCCCTCAGGTGCCTTGGAGAATAGCTTGACTCCCTCTTCTTTGTGGCAACCCCTGAGATATTGGAACAATGCTATCATGTCTCCCCTAGTCCTTCTTTTCATTCACTTCTTGGGCCAGTCAGTTTTTCCCAGCCATAAGAAGGGGGCAATGGTTAACAAAAAATCTTGCCAAGAAACCTCATGGACTGGTGAGGCAGGTTACAAGAATCAAACACAATTGAATGTGGAAAGGGGAAAAAGTGCATGTGTGCACGTGTGTGCTTAACAGGAGGAGGGGGCAAACACCAGTGCTAGAAAAAAAATATAGATAACCTTTCATATAAAGACTCTGCTTTTTTAATCTCTTTTTTTCTCTATTCTTTCTTGTAAATTTTATTTGCAGTATATCCATTGATATCATGAAATATTGCAAGAGCTCAGTGTTTCTCACTTTTATTGCAAAATTAGTATTTGATGTGACATCCTCCTTTAAATTTTCTTAATTCTCTTCTAGTTCAGGGGCCTTCACAGTAAAACATCAGAGCAACTTGTCAGGAATTGGTTACATTATTCTAGACAGTGACGTGCAGTCAGGGGAGGCAGGGGAGGCGGAGCCTCACCACTCTCGTCATGAAAATAAAAAAGAATTACTCCAGGAAGCCGTGAAAGTGGCTGGGAGAGGCGCGCGGCTTGGTTTAGCCTCCCTGGACATCTCAGCAGCAGCCCCAAGTGTGCCGATCTCGCCATTTTTTACATCGGGCGAGCCCAGGATCCTTGCAAGGGGAATGGGACCACGTGTGCAGGAGGCTCCTCAGCTCCAGCCTCAATCAGCGCAGCCGCGGTCCCCTTCATCTTGCCTCAGGAAGGAGGGGAATGGGACCACGTGTGCAGGGGAAGGGGATCGCGGCTCTGCTAATCTGAGGCTGTGTGCTGAGGAGCCTCCTGCACACGTGGTCCCATTTCCCTTGCAAGGATCACAGGCTCGCCCAATGCAAAAAATGCCTAGGTACCATGTTTCCCCGAAAATACAACCTGTCCTGCGCTCACTGACCTAGCGTTATCCCGAAAGTACCAAGGTACAGGAGCCGGGGGTGGGGGGAGCGCTCACGTTGCTTGCCGCCTTCAATATACCGCTAGGTTGGGGAGTGGCGTTCTGTCCGGCCAGAGGGGAGAGTTGCCGGGCGGCTGCTCTCTTGTGAACTGGCTCCCGAAGAGCCGGGCACAGCCTCAGGGGCGAAGTAGCCATGAGGTAACTATGCTCACGAGCAGCCGCCTGGAAAATCCCCACTCTAGCCGGGAAAAGCGCCATTCACTGACCTGAGCAGCCGCCCGGCAAATCCCCTCTCCAGCCGGGAAAAGCGCCATTCACCAAGCCCTTGCGCAGCTCTCCCAGGCGACCGCCGCTGGCTGCTGCTGCCCGCCGCCGCCCGCCGCCCCGCCGCTCCGCTCCGTGCATAACTTCCAAACTCCAAAACTTCCAGCATCGCCCGCTCTAGGAGTGCTCTCTATGGTGGGCCGGCTGCTGGAAGACTGTCCGGAAAACTCTCTGTCCAGCAGCCAGCCCACCATAGAGAGCACTCCTAGAGCGGCCGATGCTGGAAGTTTTGGAGTTTGGAAGTTATGCACGGAGCGGAGCGGGGCGGCGGCGGGCAGCAGCAGCCAGCAGCGGTCGCCTGGGACAGCTGCGCAAGGGCTTGGTGAATGGCGCTTTTCCCGGCTGGAGAGGGGATTTGCGGGGCAGCTGCTGAGGTCAGTGAATGGCGATTTTCCCGGCTGGAGAGGGGATTTGCGGGGTGGCTGCTGAGGTCAGTGAGTGGCGCTTTTCCCGGCTGGAGAGGGGATTTGCGGGGCGGCTGCTGAGGTCAGTGAATGGCGCTTTTCCCGGCTGGAGAGGGGATTTGCGGGGCGGCTGCTGAGGTCAGTGAATGGCGCTTTTCCCGGCTGGAGAGGGGATTTGCGGGGCGGCTGCTGAGGTCAGTGAATGGCGCTTTTCCCGGCTGGAGAGGGGATTTGCGGGGCGGCTGCTGAGGTCAGTGAATGGCGCTTTTCCCGGCTGGAGAGGGGATTTGCGGGGCGGCTGCTGAGGTCAGTGAATGGCGCTTTTCCCGGCTGGAGAGTTTCCCGGCAACTCTCCCCTCTGGCCGGACAGAACGCCACTCCCCAACCTAGCGGTATACTGAAGGTGGCAAGCAACGTGAGCGCTCCCCCCACCCCCGGCTCCTGTAACTTGGCGCTTTCGGGATAACGCTAGGTCAGTGAGCGCAGGACAGGTTGTATTTTCGGGGAAACACGGTACCCAGGCATTTTTTGCATTGGGCGAGCCCGGGATCCTTGCAAGGGGAATGGGACCACGTGTGCAGGCGGCTCCTCAGCGCACATCCTCAGATTAGCAGAGCCACAATCCCCTTCCCCTGCACACGTGGTCCCATTCCCCTCCTTCCTGAGGCAAGATGAAGGGGACCGCGGCTGCGCTGATTGAGGCTGGAGCTGAAGAAATTTCTCCGTTTGGGCTGCGCCCCTGCGATCGGAGCAACCACGTGGTTTGATGACGTCACCAGCCTCACCAGTCATAAAGGTCACCGCACGTCACTGATTCTAGACATACTTATTCAGAAGTGAATTCAGTGCACCTTGCTTTTACATAAATAGATATAGGATTTCAGCTTTATTGGGAGAGTAAAAGTGGTGCCTCTTTAAGAAAGAAACAATGTTCATCGGGTAAAATATTAATCCTGTCCTAAGCCTGCCCTATGTTTGATTCCAAACAACTTGAAATATTTCTCCCCTTTCAGTTATTTCAATTGCTCTTAAGTATAGAAAAAAGCAAATAAGAATAATAAACCTTTATCTTGCGTGTGTGGAAAGGTTCGTTGATAGGTAGAGAAAGGAATAAGAAAATGTATATGCAAGAGAAGATGGAGGTGGGGATTTGGGATACATTTTTAAAACTAGATCTGAACTAATTATATAACAGTCATATAAAAGAAAATATTTTATTATTGAAAATCCGTATAAAATTTAAAAAAAAAACATTTTGCCAGAAACTGAAATGCTATATTAGTTGATTAAGGGGAATTGTATACTTTCTGGGCTAAAAGGACAAAGTTAAAGACTCGCAAACTGTCAGCATATGGATCTAAGCCACTTTTCTTCAATCAATATCAATGTGTTAAAAATTTCAAACATGCTTTTAAAAATATCAGTAAAAGAGAACCTCTTCAGAAGTTGAGAGGGAGAATAAAAATTGCATTTTGTCCCAATGTAGGAGTTTCTAGGGGCTACCCAGGTAGGATTGTTCTGTTAATTAGTTTTGCTGAGCTATGGGTAGAGTGGTTTTTTTTTTAAAAAAAAAATCTTTTTGCTAGAATACTTTGGCAGACAAAGCACAAAGGAGCTTTTGAAACATGCATGCTTCCATTTTTCTGAACACCTGCACTACAATCTGTTTCATTTTTGAAAGCTAATAGGTTTCATTCCCTAGGATGATTTACATTTCTCCAGAAAGCAAGCCATATGAATTATTGAAGACCCATTATGATTCTTCTTTCTGCCATAATAACAACTTTGGAACTAGAGACCATAGCCACGTGGGCCCAGGTCAGAGGCTTAGCTGTAATATGATCCAAAGGGTCACAAGCAGTGGACAAAGCAACCTTCACACCCAGCCTGTCCAAAAACAATACTGATACCTTCTGTAAAGCTGATCCCAAAGATCAGAAAACCGTCTGGAGAAGCTTCCCGGGAACTGGAAGTGTTTGGTTCTGGAAAAGAAAAAACTGAACTAAGAAACTGAAATGGATGCTGCTATTCAGGTCTCTGAAATTGAAGCAAGGTTTCCATAGAGAATTGACATTTTTCCACATTATAACAGGTTTCCCCAATCATTAAGACATGACAGAGAGAGGGAGTAAGGGAGGATTTTTTTAAAAGTGGGAGGTAGGTATTGGTTTTTTTAATTTAAAATTATGGTTGTTTTCTTTCATCCATCACAATATATTTTATGCTTACTTATTGATTATTTATTTCGCAGTCCAGTTTTCAACTCATATTTTGAAAATTATTTTCACATGGACCTCCCATTCCCCATCCTCATCCACTTCACCCTGTTTTACACTACTAACATAATTTTACATGGAAGTTACTTAAGATGCTTGGTTTGTTAAATTTCAAAGAGATTGAACAATGTGTTGCCCTTAAAATGTAGCCAATAAACTTGGATAACAATTATATCAAGTTATTGATATCTTTAAAAATAGATGACTCTGTGGAGAGAGTATTATATATATATATAGGCATACCAGGGGTTGTAACACAAATTATATATATATATATATATATATATATATATATATATATATATATATATATATATATATATATATATATATATATATATATATATATATATATATATATATATATATATATATATATATATATATATATATATATATATATATATATATATATATATATATATATATATATATATATATATATATATATATATATATGCTGGTTTTGTTGTATTCGGGTCTGCCAGCACCCCATCCCCTCCCACCAAGACTTACAGAAAGACGGCAGCTCCGATCACTAGAAGACCTCCAAGGTCCCTTCCAACTCTGCTATTGTATTGTATTGTATAAGTAATATGTATATGTATATGTATATGTATATGTATATGTATATGTATATGTATACGTATACGTATACGTATACGTATACGTACACACACACACACACACACACACACACATATGCATATTACTTATACAATACAATACAATAGCAGAGTTGGAAGGGACCTTGGAGGTCTTCTAGTCCAAACCCTGCCTAGACAGGAAACCCTATACTGTTTCAGACAAATGGCTATCCAACATCTTCTTAAAGACTTCCAGTGTTGGGGCATTCACACCTTCTGGAGGCAAGCTGTTCACTGATCAATTGCTCTAACTGTCAGGAAGTTTCTCTTCAGTTCTTAGTTGCTTCTCTCCTTGATTAGTTTCCACCCATTACTTCTTGTTCTACCCTCAGGTGCCTTGGACAATAGTCTGACTCCCTCTTCTTTGTGGCAACCCCTGAGATACTAGGCTTTTTCCTGAAGCTCTGTACGTACCTTGTAGCTAAATAAATTGATTGAATAAGTAAACAAACAAATAAAATTGTTGATCGACGTGTCAGAAAGAAAATTTTTAAAAAATCTTTCTCATTTGTGTTTCCATCTTGGCTAGAAAGAAGTGGCATAACCACCTCTAAGAATGTCACAAAATTCTGCATAAATGTCATGATAGTCAATAACGAGATTGCTTATACTGTGGACTGCCATATGTAGAAAAATAGGTAGAGTAGAAAAATGCAAGTAGAAAAATAGGAACCACCCTTGGTGGGAAGGTAACAGCGTTCCATGCGCCTTTGCCATTTAGTCATGCCGGCCATATGACTATGGAGACGTCTTTGGACAGCACTGAGTTTTTGGCTTTAAAACAGAGATGAGCACCACCCTCTAGAGTTGGGAACAACTAGCACATATGTGCAAGGGATACCTTTACCTTACTGTATTTAAATTTTCTACCTGATTAACAATCAGAACAAGTAGCATTAACTATGCTAGTATGTTACTGGTTAATTACGAATGCAACCATAAACTAAAGCAGAGGTTTCTTATAGCCCTTCAAATTGTGCTTTTATGTTCTACTTATACAAAATACACACAACATGTCAATTTCACTGAGCTTGATGCTTAAGAAAATATTTGAGAAAATGCATGTGCAAAAACTATAAAAGCTCCACCGACAGTCATTCTGTATTACTATCACAGCTACTTTTCAAGACCATGAGTCAGATAAATAACAGATAGCCTCATTCCTTAGGTCAAATAAATGAATACAACTGGCATGTAAACATATCGATTTCCACTTTGCAATTTAAAGTAAAAGACCGGCTAGGATTTAAAGAAAACTCCATCCGATAGCAGCTTGCATGTACACACTGAACAAAGGCATAAAAAATAAGAAAAACAACTAATTGTACAAAAAACAACATACATACAAAATTATGAGTGATGTATTTAAAGCTAGAGGGCCTTTCTGGGAATGTTATACTAACAGGTATCAGGGAATGAAGGACTGAGGTGTCCAAGAAAAATAAGAGATATCAGTTTCCAGATGGCCAAGGCATACAGGATACACAGCACTGTGGAAAGTTTCAACTTCTCCACCTTCAACTGGGAATCAAAGTTTGTGACAAGAGGGAGATCAACAGGTGTTTGATGTTCTTAACAGATAACTTTATCATCCAAAAGGTAGATGTGGAAACAGAATTAATACTTAGACATAAATGGGGAAATGATTGAGGAAGTAGAAGCTATTCTACTTCCTTCTAGATGGGAAAACCAGTTCAGGAGCACTGGGAAATTCTGGAAAATAAGTATCAGGGGAAGGTTCAAACAAACGCAGATATGCTACAGGCTTTCTGAACATATTTTTCAGAGGTCTAGCTGCAGCCAATGTTCAGATTGAAAATAATTGCCAGCTTGCTGTGTTCCTTGGAACAATCAAGGTTGTGATTTACCTGAAATACAATGGATAATTGCATACATACTTGACAACTAATATGAGCTTTATAGCAGTGAGACATTCCAGACTAAAAAACTGAAGCTCTATCTTTTGTGTTCCAAGGCAAAGAAGTACAAGAAGGCTGCTAGACATTAACCTTTATTTAAAAGCAACAGTAACTGACTAAAACCGAGATACACAATCCCCGGCTGACAGCAATTTATATCACGCCACCAGTCAGGGAACCAATAGGGTAACCAGGATTCTCCCGCCGGATGTATGGGCCAATGAAGGAAGGTCTACGCCGCGCCACCTACTGGTGGACCGGCTCGGTACACAACACTATCTGTCAAAATATGGTTCCCCCCCCCCCTCAGAGACGATTGCATGACTGAGCATTTGTATAATGCCCTCATGAATGAAAAGCATAAACCTTGTTGGAAGGTTGCTCTTGATTACCTAGTTCCAATAGATTTTTTAACCTTGTGCCCCTCCAGCATTTTATTCCGAGGTCAGAGATGCAATTTAGAATGGCCTCTCTTGAGTATTATGGACTCTGAAACACAGATTCTGACACTTACTTTGTCCAGTTATTGTATTTAGAAGATAAGTGTATTTCTACTGTTTCGACACTATAAATTCCAAGGTACTTTACAGTAAAAGTTTGCATACTTACTTTAAATCATTATGAATGCCAAAGATTTTGATGGTGGCTCTGTGCCTTGTTATATTGAATATAGCAATTGTGATGAATGGCTCTGCTAAAAGAAACCATCTATCAGCTCAAAGAATCAAATTGCATTCATGGTAAAGAAAACATAAGTTTAGGACTAGCATGATAAGGTTTAAATTCTGTAAGAGAAGAAGATAAATGATATTGATATATTGTCTTAACTTACAAATGTGCTAAAAGAGTGTATTAGAAGCAAAAAGTCCACCTAAACTTCTTATTTAAATTTATATTTTAAAAAGTTGTTATATACAGTAAGTGATTCTCAGCATTGAATGACCATTGCTCTTTTTGAGTAATTGTCCTCTTCTTGGGCAGCCTATTTAAAATAGCTATATGACTACCAGAGAACCAGTTTGATGTAGTACATAAAGTACCAGCCTATAAACCAAGGTACTTAGGTTAAAGTTCTAGCCTCACCTTAAGCACAAAGCCAGCTAGATGACCTTGGGTTGGTCATTTTCTCTCAGACCTGGAAAAAAGGCAACAGCAAACCACTTTTGAAAAATCTTACCAAGAAAACTGCCGGGACGAGTTGAGGAGGTGACCAACTGAATGGAAGAACAAAAAAGCATTATCACTACAATGAAAAGTAGGCAAAGATGGTAGGAGCTTAAAAGCAGAAGGCACAATAAGTAAGTCAGCCAATTGCTGGGGGGCATTTGTTATGGTTTTGGAGAATCCATTAAAAGGAATAGAATCATAAATGGTATAATTAAAATAATTGTTATGCTAGCTGGTTTTAAGATTAATAATCAGAAGATAAAGATGTTAACAAAAGTATTAAAATAGAAAATCAAATAGAACAGATAAAGAAATCTGGTTTTAAGATTGAGGAAAAAGTAAAATACTTGAGTGTTTTACCCAATAGGAATTGGGTGTTATTTCAAAATAATTATGTTAGGATATGAAATAAAATTAAAAAGAATATGTTAAAATGAAAGAAAATAGGTGTTATTGTTGGGAAGAATTTGTATGATAAAAATGAACAAGAATCATGTTCTTGTTTCAGATATATTTTTGACAACTGACATACATTTTAAATAATGGTGAAAAAGATTTATCCAAGATCTATGGCAAGTAGAAAATTTGAATTAAATTTAAGATTATGTTTTATAATCTTACAAGATGCAAAAGAAAGAAGAGATTTGGGTTAACCTGACCTGAAATTGAATTTTGCAGCTTGTTGCTTGGATAAAAAAAATATGTGCTGCTGAGAAATAAAAGACTTTTAGAGTTAGAAAGACATGTCCTGAGATTTGGGTGGCATGGATACTTTGGTATCATAGTATCAAAGTTAACGTAGATTTTAAATATCATTATGTTAGATGTGCCATGTTGAGAGTATGGAAGAGATACAAATCCAGATTATGCCCAAAAATGCCTTTGTGGATCTCAGAACAAAAAGCATTTCATAAATGAGAAACAACAGGCAAAGTATCTTATCAAGAAGAATATAAAATAACATTGTTTTTATAGCTGATACATGCAGTGTGATCAGTGTATGCACAAAGATAGAAACATTTGGCAATGCCTATGATTTAAGAGTAGGTAGTGAAGATGAGAGAACCTGCTAAATTGACTTGTTTCATTGGAGAAAAAACAATGTCTATTTTTTATTGGTGACTGGAAACACCTTATGGATTTTTTTTGAGTTTAAAAAAGGAATTAATTTATGATTTATGGTGTTTACACAGAATAGATTACAGAAAGACAAAAGCCATGATGTAATGCTAGAAAGAGAGGCTAAAATATAATTATATTTATAACTGCTGTGAATATTGGAAACCATTTCTTTATGTATTTCTTTATACTTTTTTATTCTACTCTTTTTCTTTCTGCTCTTTTAGGTTTCTCTCTCTCCCTCCCTCTCTCTCTCTCTTCCCCCCTTTCTCTTTCTCTTCGTTGTCATTTTGTTTTATTTTGTACTAGTTCTTAGTGTAAGATAATAATGTAAAAACTAGTGTAAAAACTTTCTATTAAAAATTATATATCTAAAGAATCAGTGAGGAAGCCAAAAGGTGGAATACCATATCAAAATATATTTTTAAACAAAAAAGACCAGGTGGGAATGCTAAAATGCTAATCCTACATGGAACACAAGGCTGAACATAACAGGTTTCCAGGATTCCTTCCAATCTTCATATTCTATTATACAAAGACAAAAATACTATTTGAATATATATTATTTACTTAGTATATATGCTTTTCTTTTACTTTTTGCTTGTGTTTTTAAAATGAGGTACAGCGATAATATATCTAATTAATTTGTATGCACATAGATTGCATGCAGAGAAACCAACAGATAACTCTATTACAATGGTTTTGTATGGAATGGCAATGGTTTTGTGGTTTACACACTTTTGTTCCTGGATCATAATATGACTTTTGAGACATTAGTTGTTATTTTTCCATATGGACTGTCTTTGTCATGGTTGAAAGGACAGTCTGATGAACTGAAAAGGTTACTAAAAGCCTCCCAATACTTAGTAATGCCCAGAAACCTCAATTGTGAATTTGAAATCTATTGAATGCTTCACAGTATATTGCTTTATTTAATGGAAGCTAGAAAAGCCTTTAACAAATGTGGATCAAGGAGGGCAAGATTTTAAATAGGCTTATGCTTCAGTCACTTAAGCTTCCCCCCCCCCCCTTAAATGTGAAGCACAGACTGATTTTCAACCACAAAATACATTTAATTGAAGAATGGAAGAACAAAATACAGCAATGATACACGATGCAGATGAAATTTATTTATAAAGTTGTATGTATGTATGTATGTATGTATGTATGTATGTATGTATTTATGTATGGTGTCACAACCCTTGGTATGCCCAAATATGGAAGGGAGCATACTGCTTCCCTTTTTCTGTCTTTCGGCTCACCCTAGGAGCCATCCAGGCTGAAAGCCAATTTTTAAATGTTGCCTTTGTTACATTTGTGTTGCATTTGTGCTGATAGTCTCCCTTTATTTATTTATCAGCACAAATGCAACACACAAACACAAACACACACACACACACACACACATATAACAAAGTCATATGTAGTGACATACAGTACTAAATTTTACTGTTCCACACCAGAGTTGCTTTTTCAATAGGCGAGCTCTTAGGACTACCAAACAAAAGACATGGTGTAGTTCTTTCATCTTTTTCTTTCTTGCTTAATTGAATTTTGAGGAAACAAAACATTGAGAAGAGAGAGAAAAATTGGGAGGGCTGGGGAATAGATTAATCCAGCGAAATATGCAATGTAGAAAGTTAGGAACTGAATTTTTTAATAATGTGGCATGGATATAAAATGTTAGCCTTTGAGTATAAGATCCACTTCAAAATCGGCATGGCATAAATTCTCTAGAACAGCTATTGTCTGTGAAGCAGGGATATCTGGCTTTTCACCAATCCTGAGTAATCTTGGACTGGTTCTGTGGTTTCGTGAAGGGAAACAGGACCCTGTGAAATGATTTAAATGGAACTGGAACTGTCACAAGGATTTAGCACTTCCAAGTGCAGTAAAAATGTAGGCAATGTGCCTGCAAAGAGCACCACATGCAAGATTCATTTATCTGCAATCCAGCAGACTGAAAGGGGAAAAAATAGAGTCATGTAACTATGCTGGAAGATTTTAAAGATCACTTGCATTCAAACAATACAATAGACTGATCTTTATTTGTTTATTCGGGACATTCCCAAATCAAAGTAATTCCTTAGACCAGGGGTGTCAAACTCAAGGTGCTTAGATCTGGCCTGTGGAGCTACCCTGGAAACAGCAAAGGAAGGCCCACGGTGCCTCTGCCAGTGAAAATGGAACTCAAGGAGGGCTGCAGGAAGCAGTCGGGGCTAAAAATGTGGCCCAGGGGACCCCCACAGCCCTCTTGAGCTCCGTTTTTGCTGGCACAAGGATGGAGGAGACCGTCACAGCCGAAAACAGATCTCAAGAGATCATTTTTGTTGGCAGAGTGCGTAGGCCACCACAGACACCTCCCAAACAAGTGACCTCAAGCTGGCCACATCCGCTGCCCACCAGGTCAAACACAACCCTGATGCGGCACTCAATGAAATCACACCCCTGCCTTAGACAATCTTCTTCTAATGTCATCTAATTCTGAGCAATAAGAAATACCAAAAGCAGTCTCCTGTTTTTCAACAGTCAGAATGCATCAGTTCCAAAGCTCTCTATACATATTTATGTATACTAAACATACATTACCTGGCAAACAAAAAGCAGGAGAATTAATGGATCTTTTTACCAATCCAGATTTATAAGGATTTCTTTTGCACAAATTGTCACAATTGTTGGCAAATGTCATATAATTACCGTATTTTTCAGAGTATAAGATGCTCCAGGGTATAAGACACACCTTAGTTTTTGGGGAGGAAAATAAGAAGATTTAATATTCTGCCTCTGCTTACCAGCGTCCATGGTATTCGGCTGACACATGGTAACAAGGTCAGCCAACAAATAAGCATAGCAACTAAGTCAGCCAATGAGGGCTATTTGGACTCTGAAATTTACTGTGTGAGCAACAAGGAGACAGGGAGGAGCCTGGCTTAGCCGAGAACTGAAAGTGAAATTGCTTGTGTTTTGCTTGTATTTACTGCTACCTTTGAAAATCTGCTTTTGATAATCTATTGTATATTATTATTATTTTGAATCCTGTTGAATCAGTTACTTGTGCTTTATGAATATGATTACTGCTGCAAACTCTGACCAGCCAGGTCAACTTCACCACTTATTGCAGCCTGATTGAGCATAGCTGATTGGTGGGTAGATCAGACTGCTGGAATACCCCCGATCAGCTGTTCTAGGCTGCAGGGATTGCCACAGACCCATAATGGCAAACCTATGCTGGCATTCGAGCCATCAGCTCCAGCACACATGAGTGCATCGATCAGATAATTTTTGGCCTTCCAGAGGGCCGGGGGAGGCTGTTTTCGCCCTCCCTAGGCTTCAGGAAAGCCTCCAGAGCCTGAGGAGGGTAAAAGGAAGTTTCTGAACTTCCGCTAGGCCCATTGGGCCTGCTTTTGCCCTCCCCAAGCTCCAGAGGCTTTTCTGAAGCCTGGCGAGAACGAAAATGGCCTCCCTTACCCCTCCCCCAGAGGAAATACCAAGCTCAGCTGGGAGGCGAGCAGTGCGGCGCATGTGGGGGAGGAGCGTCGGGAGATTTATGTGGGGGTACACTTTGCATCATGGGTGCCGGCATGCGAGCACGATATCACAAACACACACTCACATTTATGGCACCCAACAACAAAAAGGTTAACAAGCAGCCTCCAAGGCCCACGTTTTTGGTCTCTGGTGGGGTTGGGTGAGGCTACATTCACTGTATAAGACACACCCAAATTTTCACTCTTTTTGGGGGGGAAATATGCATTGTATACTCCGAAAAAACCAGTTAAAAACGTTAAAGGCCACTTTTATTTCTTTTAAAATGTTCAGAACTTTTAAACTCCAGCTACAATTGATAATTGCAATTGCAATTATTTCTCTATTTCTGAATTTCTCTATTTGCAAAGTCTACCAGGGTCATCCTTATTCTGTTAAAAAGTTTTTTAAAAAGTTGCAGAAATTTTATGGTGTTCGCCATGTTAGTCAGTGGGGCTTATGACATGAAATCAATTCACTCTGCGTCACATTTGGTTATTTTCAGAAGCACTCAAGATAATTTGAAATGAACTTTGTAACTGGACCCATCCCCACTCCATGTTGTGAAAGACCTGTTAGAAAACAAAACCAATTTCCTTCCCCACTGCTTTAAAAGGAACATCATCTGTCGATCAATATATGACAGAAAATAGTTAAGGGAGGGAATTAACATCCTGTATCAAGGCACCTTCCCAGCTTCGTGTGTCTTAAAGGGAAACACACACACACCACACAAATGAAGCAATGCTACTGCAGCACAATTGGTGTGAATTGAAAGCTGAAAATGAAATGGCTGAAGTAAAACAAAACTTTTAAAACTTCACATTTCATTAGCAGTTGACTGCAAGACACATCAGTTCAGTACAGAAATTCTGGGTAACATGGACTAATTTCCAGAGTATTATCAAGGACCAGCTACCAAGCACCTTTTGAAACTTGTATCTCACTCAAAACCATTCTCCCCCTTTTTTCTTAAAAGCACTCCAATAGCATTTCCTCTTTTTCTTTCACAGAACTGAATGAAGTCAGTGTGGTGGCTATTTCTAATTCTTAACTTAAGCAAAATTAATGATGTCATTTCCCCTGTTGAAATCTAGGTGCTTTGCTTCTTTGCAGCTGTATTTGGCTCTCCCTTCTTCTTTGCCCACATACATAGTTGATTTGTGCTATTCCAATTCCAGCCTAAAGGCAGGAAAATGTCATTTTGGAGCTGTTTTAATAACTCTTGTAGTTATGATCCCTTGACAACACATGTCATACGAAGAACTAAAGCAGGGTGAGATGAGTAGCACCTTTTCCAAGGTGCCCTCTATTCAGCAAAACTGCCTATTCTAAATCAGCTAGAAATTGCTGTGCTAAGGGCTAAAATTTTGCATTGTTTTATTCCTTTCATCTTATGCAAAATTAGGCAACTTTCATGTACTTATTTGTCTCTCAATTTACACATAAGTAACACAAACACTGTAACAAGGACTGGCTACTGTGACAGGAGGTGATGGACTAAAGTCATTTTGTCTAAGATCTGGATGTCCAGCTTTATTCTCTTCTACTGTTGTATTCATTCTAGGATTTAAATCGATGTTCTATCTGTTGCACCAGTTTCTCTTGCTGTGCTAAAATTATGTGTTTGTGTACAAGTATAAATCTGCTGGGGGGGATGGGCCTATTTTCTGATAGAGCATTTTTTAGAAATTAAAGAGGGAGAGAGAAAGAATATAAAAACAAGTAAGAATATTCTATATTTCTATTATAATTTGTGTTTATGAATCCGTCCCAGAACAAGTAAATCTAGACAGTACATTTGAATTAGCTATCAATCTCTTAGTTTTAAATTACTTCTAAAGAATTACAAGATCTCATCTTTATGCATCAAAAGTTTCCCAATCCTCCTCCTCCTCCTCCTCCTCCTCCTCCTCCTCCATTCTGGGACATATCTGGAAGGGAGGCGTATGACAATGTACATAATGACCCCCTTAAGAGACATAACCAGTGCAATGATTTACCAATAGCCTCCCACCCTCTTTTTGCAGGATGATCTGTGTTTCTGAACTGATGGGCACATTCCCAAAGTTCTGAGGTGCCACCACCCAAATGCTTAAATGCACCATGCAAAAAAAAAACAAATTGGGAATTGCTATTTTGAAATATAAAAAGACGGGTGCGGCAAGACTCAGTGATGTTTCTGAAAATTCACAGCAACAAAATCCTCATAGTCACAAAATGCTCATAATCATATAGTCAATATAGATAGTATCTATATTTCTTTCAACTGCCATTAAAACAAGAGTTGACTTTTTATTTATTTATTTTAGATGCTCAGCAAGACAGCCCCCTTCTCTGATGATGCAGTACGGAAATGTTAATGATATTAATGATCTAGAGTCAAGCTAGTAGTATAACTGGCCATATGATTTTGTTGCTCACTCTTTAATTGAATGACGTGACACATTTTTTCCTGGACATTTTGCTTCTAGGGAAGTTAACCAATGCTGACTTTCCCCTGGTGGCTTGTCCCTTAGGTTCTGTGTGCCAGACTGGCTTTAGTCTAAGCCAGCTTCAGCTTTGACAAAGGGTTTTGTATAAAGCTCTTGTCTTTCAGTATGGGGGCTTGCTAGGCACCACAATGCAATGCTGGAGATATTTTGTCCCCTATTTAGTTGTGTTATTTGGCACATTGCTTGCAGCTAAGAATAAAATACCATCTGTTATGTGCTCATAATAATTCAGTCTGCAGAGCTTAGCTTGTGTTTTTTTTTTTACAACCTTAAAACAAACAAAAAAATTATTGGGAGGGGAGATTCACAACATCAAGTGTGCATGTGGGATGTGTGCGTGAGACACATAGAGAGAGGGAGGGCGACAGAAGGGGAAAATCTTTAATGTATGTTTTATTCATTATTTCTCTTTAAAGAGCATGAACAATAAAAGGCAAATTCTAAGTTCTTGAGATAAGCTGCTCCTAAGGCTACCTTAGTGTTATTATTAAATTCTCTTGGTGTTTTATTTTAATAACCATTGAATGAAATCAGTACAAATCTGGGTTTTTTTTTTTTTTTGAAATATCCTGAAATAACTTTCAGATTTTATTGTGCTCTGCCTGTGATACAGGAAGATAATTAAGCCACTTTCACTTCCCAGTTTTAATTCTTCTTTCATGAATCAAAAGTTAAGTATTTCATTTGCTACTCGTGTTCATTTACCAGTATTCATTTACTCACTTTATGTGTTTGCTGTCCTTTCCCAAAAGGCTCTTGAATATGAAATGTTCTTGAAGCAGTTAGAACCTAATAAAAATGTTCATCTATTCCATTAGATGCATTTTAAACCATCCGTATATTTAAAACATGTGTTATTTTGAGTTGCTTTGGAATGCAGTAGTTTTTTTTATTTCATTCCCTCACTTCTTTTTATAAATTAACTTTAAATCATTATTCCCACCATTTCCTTTTTTTCCTACCACCTAACAGATCTTGTACAACATGAAATCAATATTTTTTCTACTGTCCCAGTTTTATCTCTTTCTCTACAATGGTCTTACACTTTCACAATTGTCGTGTATTTTCAAATATGTGGAATTGGATATGCAATGAGATCAACATTGTTATCATATTAATTTTGCATGTTTTATGCATTGCTCAAACTCATCTGAGATACGGGGAGATGAAATCATCAGTAGATACTATGTATGCAACTCTTTCTCTCTAATTCCAATGGACATCTTGCATCAATATTTGATGTTGCCATAATTGCCATAAAACACCTCAAACATTAATGTGGCTGTACTATTGGAGGGGAAAAAGAAGGCTGGCCTGGGAAGAAATCTCTGGTTTGTTCTTAACGAGGATACTCTCCTTCTGAAAGAACATTGGACGTGTATTATTAAGAACTTGCTCTGGAACTAGCTTCACTCCAGGATGAGAATATGGCAGTTGCATTTCAAAGCCATTGTAGTCAATTTTGGGTTAAATGTGAATTAAAACTGTTTCCTGGTGAAAGCTGGCCCAGTTACACAAGTCCAAGCAGAACATTTAATAAATAAAATAATTTTATAGGAAGACTGATGGTTTGATCACATGATACCTATATATAAAATCACCTCCAACTTCTCTTAAATCCAGTGTGGGCTCAGGATGTTGGTTAAAAGATCTTGACCAGTTTTTGTTAGAAGGCATGTGTTCTCTACATGGAACAGAATCTAGTTGTGATCATTGGCTGGAGCTTTTATATGTCTATCTATCTCCCCATCTGTTAGGGAGAAATACGGCACAAAGCCAGCAGCCACATCACAGAACATCAGCAGGAACTCAGTTACAGACGTTGCTTCCAGATATAATTGCTCACCTCATTGGCCACACTTCACCAGCAAGTCGAAAATAGGTGCACTTTATCATACTGTATTGTCTTTCTCTCATCTCTTCCATCCTTTGTTCTTATTACCTTGCAGTACCTTGTTATAGGTCGGCTTTATCATGGAACATTTTTTTAAAAACCTGAAAAACCCATATCTAGGCTATTGTGATTAGCGTAAGCTCTTTTATGCCACATTTCTGGATAGAGCAAATCTGATAGAACATTAAAACAAAGAACGTTTTTTTTTAAAAATGCACACATTTATCGTGACCTATTTATTTTCACTATAGCAATAGCAATAGCCCTTAGACTTATGTATCACTTCACAGTGCTTTTACAGCCCTCTCTAAGCAGTTTACAGAGTCAGCATATTGTCCCCAACAATCTGGGTCCTCATTTTACCCACCCCAGAAGGATGGAAGGCTGAGTCAACCTTGAGCCTGGTGAGATTCAATCTGCCAAACTGCTGACAGCTGGTGATCAGCAGAAGTAGCCTGCAGTACTGCAGTCTAACCACTGTGCCACTCATTATATGCATTATATTGCTGAACTTCTTAATTGAACAAAAAAATTAAAAACAGATTTGTTACCATATCTCCATACTGAAATATTTCCTGAGCTAAACAATCAGCTTGACCTTCATATTCAGGATGCTATTTATTTTAGAAGTAACAATGTAAAATTGCCTACCTTATTTTAGTACAGATTTGCCAGGGCCTTTTCCTTCCACAATTGTTTTTACAGCCAGCTCTTTGTTGCTCTCCAAATAGATACAGTGGAATTTATAGCAAATGTCTTTGTTGGCTTCCTCTATATCTTTTTTCCAGGTTTTGTCTTTTTAAAATCTCTGGATGTTTAGAAAACCTTAAGAAAGCTCAAAGTCACTCCACACATTTATCTTTTCTTCCTTTTCCTTTTATGATGTAACTCCTTTAGTGGTGTAACTACATATATGGAGACACATGAACAAATTATGTGCTGAAAACTGCTGCATTGCTCAGTAAAAAAATACATTTTATTATAAAGTTAAATCTCGATGAATGATACAGGCGACTTAATTTTATGTGTGCGACATAATTTTAAAATTACAGTTATTACAAAGAAGGTTCAACTTATCTTTTGATGGGACATCTATGCAACAAACTACCAATCTAACCAAAATATTCCAGCTCAAAGAACCTTAGATGGAATAGATTTTTAAAAATCTAGATTTTAGCTTAATTCTGAAGCTATTTCGCTGAATATCATACTGTACACATCTATGTACAGTTTCATTACTTTTATTTTTAACAAGCACAGATGCATTGTATTTTGAGTTAGTATTTCAGTACATTTTTCTAAACACAAAACTAATTTTATCACATAGGAAAATGTCTGGGTTTAATATAATTTTAAAAGAGATCTTCACTTTTACCACTAGGGAGCACCACACTATTAAATGCCTTACTGTGTCAATTGTCATTTGATAATTTATTGGAAATATTGGGTGTGTGCTGCTTTTGTCTTTCTGCTCATAATAAGAGTCTGACCTCATATAAAAAGTAAGATTCCATTCATAAATTGAGAGAAATATATAGTATATATATATATACTATCACACACTTCCTTTGGTATGTTTATGTCCCATTTTTTTTATTTTACAGAAGTGTTTTTTCTTGGTCATTGGAAACAGGAAACTTAAACTTAAACCCTTATTGCACACATAGTCCCCACATGGTGAAACAGTTAATTGGGGTGCTGAACATTTGTGGCACATTTGAAAAAAAGATTTTGACTCAGTTATAATTCAATATAATTTAATTCAAACATAGTTTTCCCCCAACAGTGTATGCTATCATTATTCTTCTCTATGAATAGTTTCTTTGTTTATTACTCTAACCAAGTTTAGTTACTGTAGTATAAAAGTGTTGCCAAGGCCAAATTATATATAGACATAGAGAAAAATAGAGATATCAACACATAGATATGAAAACACAGAGAGAGAAAAATCAGAATAATTTACAATGCCATTAAGAGGGAGAAAAGACATCAATCAAATTGAAAATTAATCCATTTTTGAAGGCAATGCACCTCCATAACCAGATGCAAACAACACACCATATTTATATTTAAATAATACTGAAACCATTCCAAGTATATCTGCCATCGCAGTGCTGTAATATTTGAAACAACATAGAGCAAACAGTAAGATTCCAATAAATATATAAAGCTGCAATTATGCAAGCACTCAACTTGTAATAAATCTAATAAAGTGAAGTTGCTTCTGAGTAAAGATGCATAGAATTCTGCAGTTAATATATCAGTTGCATTACAGCAGTAGGGAAAATATATTTTAAATGAATTAGCATCTTAATTTATTGCAGGTCAAAATGATCATGGAATTTGATTCATCTACAGCAGGGGTGTCCAAATTTGGGAACTTTAAGACTTGTGGACTTTAACTCCCAGAATTCCCCAGCCAGCATGGCTGGGGAATTCTGGGAGTTAAGTCCACAAATCTTAAAGTTCCCAAGTTTGGACACCCCTGATCTACAGTCAAAAAGAACATCACAAAGAAAGGTTATGGAAACTTCCATTTTTTCTAAAATTTAGTGTCCAGATGCTATTTCTAGCAGGCCAGTGATGAGGAATTATGGAAATTAAAAATCTGCATCTTGAAGTGAACAGATTCCGCATCCTTGACATGTAGATGATCTAGTATGGGAACAGACATCAGCACCTTACAACAATTAGTGTCCAAGATAATTCTCTATCCCCATACTCAGATAAAATATGCAGATAAAATATGCATCCAGCTAGTTCAGACAAGCATTGTGATACGAACACAATTCATGCTTTCCTGGTTATGTCCTATCAATTTTAGCCATAAGAGTTGTTTCAGCACTTTAGCAAGTCTTGTGCTAAGTTCTTAGCTCAAATATAATGTGCATCCCAAAGACTGAAAGAAAAAGGTAAACTCAAATAAATACATTATTACTTTGGGAGAGAAAAAGTGGGTGTGTTACACATGATTCTTAATGAAATAATTTCTATTTTTGTATGTGTATTCAATTACTTTTTATTTTAATGTGTATGCAGATTAAAGGGAATTTAATTGAGAGGGGAAAATGGTTTTTTTTAAAAAAATGCTGTGATTACCATTATCCAATTCCTCTGCCCAAATCCAATATTTCTCTTGGCTGTGCCTTAATGCTTTACATCTGTGACAATAAATATCAAATGCAAGGAGAAAGACAGTGAAGGAAACTCCATTGCGGTAATAAGATTACTCTGAAAATAAAGCACCGGATTACCAAAATCTAATTTGGAAGTGATAAAGTGTGTGTGATTGCCAAGTAATTATTACTTCAGAGTCCTTTTCCATGGGGAGAAGGCCTATGATTAGACATCACACCATGCTAAAGTTGCTAGAACTTGATATTGATGTGACTAGATGATGTAGTTTTGTAGCAAATATGTCAGCTTTCAAGACTCTATTAAAAGTATAAATCCAAGCTTCTATTAAATTGATTAAACTGAATATCAGAGATATTTTATTAAATCATAGTTAATTGGACAGTCGTCCTAGTTCTGAAAGGTTTTCTTCAGCCATTGTTTATCAATAGGCATCAAATTAGTTTGAAGGAATCACATATTTCTGTCCATGGACTATATATGCTTTTGTATTTCTTGTACCAATAATGTAGTCAATTTGACTTCTATGTACTCCAGATGTGATGTTGATATACTGCATATGGATATCGTTTTTGTGTTTGGAAGCTGTGTTAGCAGTGAAGAAATCATTGGATTGGCAGAAATAATAATTTGTTTTCTTTCTTCATTTAGTTATTACTGTGGCTTAGTGGCTAAGACTCCTGCCTAATATATAATACAGCCCAGGTTCAAATCCCAGTAAGGGTATGGCTAGCTGATGAGAGCTAATTAGCTCGAAATAGATCTATACTAGTCTCCCTTTATTTATTTATCAGTACAGATACAACCTATATATACACAACAATGTGTGTATGTACACACACACACACACACACATTGTATGTATATATACACATTTTAACAGTGAAAGTTGTTGCAGAAAAGCTTCCTGCCGTTGTTGTGATGTTATTTAATATTTCACAGAGATACTATATTTATCGGTGATGTGTGCTTGACTGTTTGATATGAACACTATATTTTATTTCCCAAACTTAAAACATGGGATTATATACGCTTATAGCAGTCAATTCTGATGAGCAGTATGGTGGCCTAGAGGTGAAGAGACTTACCTCCCATTCGGAAGGTTGAGAGTTCAATCCTACACAGTGATAGATGTTTCTCTATTAGGGCACAAAGAGAAAATATCTGCTGCAAACTCTGCATAGGCATCAGGAAGGGCATGTGGCCAGTAAATGCTTAGCTCCATTCCTTGATCCCACCTCAAAGCAAGTGATTATGGTGTTATTTAAAAAAATAGCAGTGAGTTCTAATAGTTCTTATTGTTATCTTCATTTAGGTAGTTGCTTTCTTGCTCTATAACATAATTTTTAAAAACTCCATCAAGGTAAATAGGGGCACCTTTATCAAGTGTTTGGCCCAGGGTACTAATCATGACCTTTAAAGCGCTCCATAGCTTAGGCCCAGGGTACCTGCGAGACCACCTACTGCCACCAGTAGCCTCCCACCGTCCAGTATGATCCCACAGAGTTGGTCTCCTCAGGGTGCCGTCGGCCAGACAGTGTTGGCTGGTGACCCCCAGGGGGAGAGCCTTCTCTGTGGGAGCGCTTTCCCTCTGGAATGAGCTGCCCCCGGAGCTTTGCATAATCCCCGATTTCCAGTCCTTCTGACGCGCCCTAAAAAGTTGGCTTTTCCAGCAAGCCGGCCTGGCCTCTTAATTTTTATCTCATTTTTAAAATGTTATTGTCCTATAAATTGGGTTTGTTTTTTGGATATGTATTTAATTTCTTTTTAACTTTCAGTATGCGTGTTTTTTAATGCTGTACGCTGCCCTGAGTCCTTTGGGAGAAGGGTGGCATATAAATCCAATAAAACAAACAATACAAACAAACAAACAATTGGGGAAGATGTATCCTTTGAATCTCTCCCTGACTGAAATGAAAGATCAAGGCAAACTGTGGGAATAGGGATTTTAAGCAGATGATTCTGAGGATGTGGAACAAGGCCTAGCGTATTCCTCCTAAATCATAATTTCGAATTGATATAGCATTTATTTGTAATATGGCCTATTATGACGTCTGCAAGGATCCTTCCCACCGTTCCTTTGGAATTATATCCAAGCAAAGTGTTAATTTTATAGATGTTGCTTCAATACATGTTCTTCAGAATTTAATCATTTTCTGATCTGTGGTAGAAAAGCAAATTGATCCCCAACTGAAAGACCGAGCAACACCTTTTCTACAAATTAAAAAAAACCCTACTATGGCAGATTATTTATATTATTTGTGATTACCAGGGGCTGATTTTTTTCATGCCACTGAGGCATGAATTAATATTAGCATAATAATTGAAAGTAAATTGATGGGAATCATCAAAAGCAGTGCAGCCTGACCCTGCTTAGTGGCACAGATTGAGGTTTAATCTCAACAGGCAATTGATAAAGGATTACTTCACTCCAATTCATCCCCATTTCTCCTTCTAGCTTTCCCATTCATATAATCATTCATAGGAAAATACAGACAAGGTGTCCAAGTAACTATGAGGGTCTTTCTGCAGAAATTGCAAAAACAAAAACAAAATCTACCACACCTGCCCAGAACCCTCTTTTCTCATGACCCTCTAATCCTAAAATACCACAGTCACCTTCACATTGTGGCACTGTCTGATAGCTCACTTCGTGTCATGCGGAAGATACCTTCTGCAGGCAAGGAACATGCACATGGCATATGAAGAATTCATTTAAAACAGCATAGCTACGTTTGTTGGCCTCCCAAATGCCATTGCAGTCATTCACTGTTTGCCATTAGAGTGGTGGCACTAATCCTTGAGAACATCACTGTTAGGCACAAAGGAAGAATGGGGAGAGGGGGACACACAGTTGAAGCTATAACATTCTGACTCCCCTGTAGGATGTTGATCATGTTGGCCTTCTTGATTGCTCTTACCACCTCTTTCTTAACCATATCATGGGCAGTAAAAGAAGAACATTTTGTTAGGCAGGCAAGCAAACATTTCATTCTTTCCTGTTTGTTAGAAGAGGAGGATGTTGGCAGTGGGGAACAGAGGAAAAGCAGAATTTGGGAATGATGAATTCCAGAACAGAATATTTTATTTCTTCTGCTGTTATTTTTATACTTTCTAGTTCCTGGTTTTTTTTTTTTTCTTATTTTTCTTTTTCTTGTTTCCCTTCAAGAATATGGTACTAAAAGAAAGCCTGGCCAAAGCAATTACAGCCTATCACAGTGGATCACAACATTTTGCCGCCTGAGGTAAAAAGATGATGCTTGCGCACACCATTTCAGATGACAACAGAATGAGTGGTTGATTTTTCACTATCAGCTTCAAGACTTTGTCTCTGCCGCAATAGGACTTAGACTTATATACTGCCCCACAGTGTTTTATATTACTCTCTGGGTAATTTACAGAGTCAGCATAATGCCTCCAACCATCTGGGTGCTTATTTTATCCACCTTGGAAGAATGGAAGACTGAGTCAACTTCAGCACTGTCAGAATCAAACTCTAAGCTGTGGGCAGAGTTGGCCTGTAATAAACACTCATTTCCATCCAGGTGCTTGACCTTACCCTGAATTAAGGGTTTACAAGGTTATAAAAAGGGAGGGTGTTTTTAAAGGGTATTCTAACCACTGTGCCACCAGGACTCCTAGAGATAATTTAGGGGGTCTAGGACAAGTTGTGTTGTCTTCTTATACAAAGCAAATGATCAATGTTAGCTATGTATTGAAATAGAGGTGCAAAATTAGAGGCCTAAATTAATCTCTCCACCTTCAACAGCCTCCAAAAACTATTTGAGATTGAAGTTTATTTTTGTAGAATTATAGATTGTTAGAGTTGGATGGAAACTTTGATGTCATATAGTTTAGTCAGCTGCTTAGCACAGACATTCACTGCTACAACATTTCCAATAGATGGGTATCCAACTTGTCTTTAAACACTTCCTGTAAAGAAGATTCTTCCACTTTCCAGTATAGCATGCTGACATGTTGAGCAGCTGTTATCATTAGGATTTAGGTTTTTTTCCCTTCATTCAATATCCATTGTAACATAAAGTAAACCTTATTAAAGATGTAACTGAAGAGTAACCATGTTAACTGTATTCAATTTCACTTCATTCAAATGGAAGGGAAATTAAATTTAATTGTTGAGCTTGCCCAACCCACTACTAGAGCTAAATAGCTTGAAATAGATCTATACTAGCCTCCCTTTATTTATTTATCAGCACAAATACAACACACACACACACACACACACACACACACACACCTGAAAAAAGGAAAAGGAATATGTTAGTTTGAGCATTGCTTGCTCTTAAAACAGGAGAATGTTCGGTTTCCATCTGTAACATTATTCATGCAATCTAAAGGACCAATAAGTAACACACACACACACACACACACACACAAACACACACACAAATACACACACACCTACAAATATATGTGTGTGTGTGTGTTGTATTTGTGCTGATAAATAATAATATTTTTGTGCTGATTATATATATATATTTGTTTGTTTTCGTAGATTTTCACGGGTGTAGGTATGCTGGTTTTGTTGTATTCGGGTCTTTTCCCGTGTAAGGTTGAGATTGTCTTTGCAACGTTTCGGCAGGATCTCACCTGCCATCTTCAAGCGTGGGCTTAAAATGTTTTGTCACCATTTACTTGGTTTGTCATACAAGAAATGTATGATTCACTGGCCATGAATTTGCTAGCTGTGTGGGTGGTAACCTGTCTGGATTTTGATGCATTTGTTTTTGCCTTCTCTCCTTTCCTCTACTCTCAGACCTCTACCCCTGCCTCTGGCTGCAGAAATAAGGTGTTTGTCAAATAGTTGGACAGCTACAATCAATAGCTCTGTGATTCTATTTGGCTCAGCCAGGTCAAAAAAAGAGCATAAGCGGTCCATAGAGAAAAAATACATATAACGTATAAAGGCTCTGTCAGACTAATTCATTAATATAGGCTCCATGTTTGATGTGTTGTGGTTTCATAGTAGGGAATGAGGGAAGATGAAAAGCCATCATAGGCCAAGATATGATGATACAAAAAGAGCTGGCTAAAGAACAAGCATCTGCATTCACCTCTTATTTCAAGTTCATCACACAGTTGAAATATTCGTAATGTTCAAGGAATCAAATGTCCAGTCTCTAGGAATCCCAGTGGCATAGTGGCTAGAATGCAGTGGTTAGAATGTGTTGTTTTTTTAAGATACTATGCCTGAATTATAGAAAAATAAGAAGGAAGGCTCAATCCTGTAGAGTCAGGTGTCATACAAGGCCACCTCAAGTGTGATTCATGTAAGTAGTCATGAACAAGGCTCCAGAAGAGTCATTGTTACATTCCAAAGCCCATGGCGTCACTGTCTCCACTGTTAAAGACTTCAAATGTATGGCTGCAAACCAGAGGTCGGTTGCTGCCAGTTCGGCCCAGATTGGCCGAACTGGTAGTAGCGGTGGCAGGAGGCTCCGCCCACCCACCCGCCTGTGCAGAAGCATCACATGCACACGCAAGCACAAGCGAGAGTTTGGCCAAACCACTAGTAACAAAATTGGCAACCCACTACTGCTGCAAACATATTGGGTTCCACAACTAACAGCTATGTAGCTGCATACATGACGGCAATATAAGCAGCTATATTTATTTAGTTAAAATAATTTATTTATTTGTTTGTTTGTTTGTTTGTTTGTCTGTTTGTTTGTTTAAATTTCTATGCTGTCCATCTCACTAGTAGAGTAACTCTTACAGTGTAGTAAAAAGTTAAAAAGTACAAAAACAATTAAAATTGGGAAAAAATGAATTTGGGTTAAAAGTTAAAAACCAAGATATTGGGCAGCCTGAGGGCAAGAATCTTCTCTACCTCATCAGTCAACTTTAGTGTAGCACACCCCTGTCGGGGCCCCAGTCCAAGTGATAGAGCCAAGTTTTTAGCCTGTTCCAGAAGGCCAGGAGTGTGAGAGTGGACACATATAATCTCTGACTGTATCAGAGGTTCAGAAGTTCTCCTTTTAGCTAATGTCACAGTGTGGCTTTTGGAGGAGCAGGGCTATTCACAGTTGTTTGTATCAAAACTCAAAGCATGAAGGCAATTCTTGAGAAATTCATGTTGCGGGGGTGCTAATCTTGCTTATCTCCATCTGAAGGTAGTTATGGGAAGCTATAAGCAAAAGTGGAGACTGCTGTGGTTTAATATAATCCCACCACCTATCAAATTACCCTGTGCATTGTTCTAAATAGTTATTGTATTCTTTTGGGAGCAATTAGAAACAAAGTAGGATTCTGTTCATGTACCGTCCAGCCAACTGTGCAATACAGTCCCTGCCTGACTTAGCAGAAGCAGCCCTAAGGGTGCTGATGGTATCTCTCAGTCTGATTGGTCTGGGAGATTTCAATACTCAGACTTTCAATCTCGCCTCGGCTAGTTAAGACTCAGGTTTTCATGCTTTCCAGGTCCCATGTGTTAGTTGATACATGACCTCACTCACATTTCAGGATATACTCTGGATTACCTTTGCTTCAGCAGATGGTGATCTGGTAGTTGAAGGGTATTTGAAATAACTCCACTGAAAGAACTCTAGGGAGTTTTCCTCTACCTTTTAGGCTGCCTTGTCAAACCTTGGTTGATTTTTGCAATGGAAAAATAGCTTGGGCAATTGGCTTAGGTATTTCTAAACATTCTCCAATTGGCCAAAATCCAAGCTTCCATGCTGAATGTAGTTCCTGGGGAAATAGTAAGAAGATTGGTGAAGAGAGACAGGGAATGTATTTGACTAAACCCAAATTTCTTAGGGCTAATTTTATAGCCTATACTTTGCTGTCATTGCAGTGGCATGGTTTAAGCAGAACAACTGCTCTAAACGATGAAAGAAGTAACAACATCTGAATGCCAAATGTGGAAGAAAACTTTGCAGCACACTGTGACTGATTTGTTGAACATGCTGCCAATAAAAACCATTTACATCTGCTTTGGTTTGAATTCCATATTAGAACAGTCTCCCTGTTCTCTCTCTTTTGCTGCCATCTTCACCCATGACTGGAGAGGCAGGTAAATAATCGATGACACAGGGTGGGAGAGATTGACTGAGTGATCCTGGAACTTGGAATCAGAATTTCTGCAGGAGTTCAGATCTGATCATTATGGAAGCTGAGTGGTGCTACCCTTGGATGGGAACACATTTATGCAAACGTAGTCTTTCTTGAAATGGGCCAGGTTGTATGCCGGCTTATTTATTTATTTATTTATTTATTTATTTATTTATTTATTTATTTATTTATTTACTTACTTACTTACTTACTTACTTACTTACTTACTTATTGTCAAGCATGTATAAGATACAGATATAAGTATAAATGTGATTTTTTTTTCAAAAAATTTTATTGGTTTTTTTAACGTTTATAAGGAAAAGGGTAAGTGGAAGGGTATACAAATTTTGGCAGTTGCAAGTGTGGCAGGCGCCCCCTCCCTCCAAACTCATAGTATTCATCTAAGTATAAAACATTAGTACATAATCATATAAAATCAGCATATTAATTCTAAAAATATTTTCAATCAGTTTATATATTGTAATATATAATCTACATATAATTTCATTACTACTTTCGGTCTGTTTATAACAATGTGGTTTTCTTATTCATTTTTGTGATCTGAGCTTTCTTGATATTGCCCCTTCTCCCCCCACTGGCAGAGCTCCGGCCCCTCCCGTGTCCTGCATAATCGTTGTAGAGTCTTCTGTTTTTTCTAGGTTTGCTTTATTTTTTTCCATAAAGGCCTGTGCCTCTATGGGTGTATTGATTCTAATTCTTGTCTCCTCCCAGAATATCAGCATACCTTCAGGCATCAACCATCTAAACCACACCCCCTTCTGGTATAATTTATTCGCCAATTGCGAATAATTTTTTCTTTTTTCCCTAATTTTTTGGGGGATCTGCTTCAGAATGGTTATTTCCCTCTCGTGGTATGTCAATGCTTGCCCACTTTGTACACCCAGAATTTCGTCTCTTGTGCTTTTTCTAAGGAATTTAATATGGACCTCCCTGGGTACATTGTGTATTCTGGCATAAGCTGAATTCACTCTATAGACCAGATCTATTTCCCATTCCATCTGTTGTTTTTCTTTATGTATGTATTCAGCTAGGATGTTAGTCATAATGTCCCTTATATTTTCCCCATCTGCTTCTATAACGTTTTGAAATCTAAGATAGAAGGACATTCTCTCAAAATCTGTTTTCATTTGCTGGATATCAAGTTCTTTGTTTCCCTTTTGCACTGCTTCTACCCCCCCCCTCACCTCCGCCACCCCACCCTCCACAAGGTCCAGTCTCTGTGAGTTCTTATAAATTTGGACTTGATTCTCTTTAATTTCTTCCTTCATTTCCTTTAGCTGTTTCTTAATTTCTTCCTGGCCCTGTATAAGTTGCTGAAGCATTTGTTGCAAATCCATCTCTGTGTTCTTAGGTTGCATCAGTTCTGTGATCTTTGACTGTGTGGCAGGGCTGGATGTTGCAGATGTCGGGGCAGAAGTAGCAAAGCCAGGTTTTCCAGGTGGTGGCCTTTTTGGGGGCATAGTTCATAAAGTAGAGAGATCAATCAGTATGGAGAATGGACAGCTGGAGAAGTAGGGCAGACAGATGAGTCCAGGAGGCAGAAGATCCAGGCACAAGGGAGTTTCTTTAGTCAGTCTGGCGAAAGAGAGGAATTTTTCCCCCAGGGAGTTCAAGGAAATAACAATCTACAAGAGATTCTTCTGGGTGACACGGAGACAAAGACCGGAAGCCTGCATTTTAAAGGTGGAGTCAGGTTTCACAGTTCATGAAGACCACGGAAGTGTGCCATCTTGCCCTGCCAGCTTTGGGCTCAGAGGCATAGTAAAGTTTTAAAAGTTCACAAAGTTCTCAGGTCATCAATGAATTATGGAGCTAAGTCCAGTGAAAAACACATTTACAGGGGTGAGGCATCATTGGTTGGCTCTCCCCCCTCCTCCTTCCCCTGGGGGGCGAAAGAAGAGTTTTCCCAAGCCGCTTGTCCAAGGGGGGGGAGAAATCCCCCTCCCTCCAGCCGCACCTCCAAAGAAATCCGAGAGTTTAACGTTTTAAGTTGCTGAAAAGTCCATCAAATCACAAAAAAGGGAACGAAGAGAGGATGCATCTCACCACACCGCCGCTGCTTCCTTCAATTTTACATCGTCCGATCAGCCTCTGAAGCGAGACGCACGCGCGCCCTCCGAGACTGCTCCTCGATGCCTGGAGCGAAACAGAGAAGCCCCCACCATCCGCCGCTGATGCCAGGGTCCTCCGTGAAGCTGCTCCTTCAGCAGGACGCCTCTCCGGGGCGTCCTGTGCCCCCCAGAAGCGGGGAAGCCCACCGGGGAGCGGGAGCGGGCAAGGAACTTGCCCGTCGCCGTCAGCCGCCGGAACCGGAAGTGTGTATTAATGTGATTATGAATACATGAAATGGATATGAATAAATGGAGTCATTAGTACAGGGACGGTAGGCACATTTATGCACTTTACAGACCTCTTAGGAATGGGGTGAGGTTGACAGTATACAGTCTAAGGTTAAAGTTGTGGGGGTTTGACCACAGAATCAGGTAGTGCATTCCAGGCATTGACCACCCTGTTGCTGAAGTATAATTCCATTTGGGGGGAAGGTGTTGAATGTTTTTTTTTTTTTACAGGGGGACAGCAAAAAAAGATGTTCTGTCCATAGGCTTATTTTGCAAGCTTATTAACTCACTTTCCAGAACCAAGCAGAAGTTGGGTTTCACCAACAGGGACCAGCTTCAAATTAATCTGCAGAATAAAGAAAGTTTATTAATTTGTGAGAAATCTAAACACCTAGGGAAACAAATGGACTGTGGAAAGATTGTGGAACTTCAGATATTTTGGACTACAATTCCCATCGTTCCGAACCAGTAGTAGGAAGCATCTTTTTGCCTATTCCTGGCTTAAGAGCCTCAGTGGTGCAGTGGTTGGAGTGCAGTACTGCAGGCTACTTCTACTGGCTGCCGGCTGACTGCAATTTAGCAGTTCAAATCCCATCAGGTTCAAGGTTGACTCAGCCTTCTATCCTTCTGAGGTGTGTAAAGTGTGGACCCAGATTGTTGGGGGCAATATGCTGACTCTGTAAACTGCTTAGAGAGGGCTGTAAAGCACTATAAAGCAGTATATAAATCTGATATATATTGTGATATTGCTATTTGGTGATTCTAAAATCAAATTAGAACAATTGTGGGATGAGGGGGGGAACAGGAAGGGATGGTGGTGTTTCAGGGCCTTGAACAGTGTGGATTTTAAACATGTAACAATAAGCTAACATTTCTGTCTCTCTGACCTAAGAATGTCTTAATTGTTTTATAGAATTTACCGTGCCAGCCAAGAATATATATGCATTATTTTCTCAAAGCAATTATGGGACTCTAATGGGTTAAATTAAACTGGCAGCATAAATATAAGATGAACATATGGTCCAGCTCCTTGGAGGATTTTATAAAGGAAATGGATGGTGAAATTTGTGGAGTGTTTTGTCAGTGTGCAAAAGCACCTTCCTTCTACATCTATCCCCCCCCCCTCTTTAACACATACACACATCACAAAGAAAAAGATCAGGTTATCCCAATTATTTCGCTTCTCTGTAATATCACAGTGACATAGAGGAGAAAAAATTTGCTTAAGGGAAAAAAATACAATAAGTGGCTAACCCTCCTGGGTTACTGGCATAAAACAGGAGAATATGAGAAAACTGATATCGTTTTCTAATGCTAATGGAAATGAGGATATGAGAAACAAAGCCCCACAGGTTTTTCAAAAATGCAATTTCTGTGAATTTACTCCTCTCCCTCTTCCTCCCCCCCTTCTCTCTCTGCCCCCCCCTTCCTTCCCTTCATTCTTTCTGAATATGGGGCTTCAGTTATACTAGTTCAGATCTAATAAAGTCCCTATATTAAACACAACAAATTTGATGATCCATCATTGCAGGCCTTCCATTATTTTTTTGATTGGAATCCTTTTCAGGAGTTGCTGTTTTAAGTTCAGAATTAACCTGACCATTTAGGAACTGTTTAAGATAAGGCAAGAATAATAAAATATTCTTCCAGGAGAACTCCTTCTAAGGAGTCAGGTTTAGTACTCTTGAGTAAAAAGCAAGGCTTTGTGTTTTGCAAAGTGATGTGCATTTTCCACATGAAGGTTTATAGGAGAAATCTTAAATAGAGAGCTGTAGCAACAAATAAAAGAACCTAACCTCATCAACAGATGGTGTCAAGTAAAGAAAAGTTACCTTGCAATTTAAATATTTATTTTAATTGCAGCTCAGTTTATCTATTTGGATTCAAGAGATGGTAACCCAGTTTAGGAGTTATTTCTTTACCTTTTCCACACCTTGTTCTTGAGAAAGCAACTCAGCTACTAGGAGCCTATAAATATTTTATTTTTCACCCACAAACTTTATCCTGACACTTTAGAACTGATTTAAATGCTGACAGGAGAGAAACTTCCTTTATTAGGCTGTCAATCTTAGTAATGGAACTGTTTCATTTAAAAAGGCATTCAGAGGTGATATGTCAGTGAGAATTCTCATTCATCCAGGTAAAATAGTTTGGAAGTTGAGTGATGGAAACTGGACTTATTTTATTGTTGGTTTGAGGCTGTGTGTATGTGTATGCTTGTATGTGTACGTGTCAGAGGTAGGTTCCTACCGGTTCAGACAAGTTCAGCCAAACCGGTAGTGGTTTGCCAGCCTGGGTCGTTGGAACAGGCAGCGACCCAGGTCTGACACACCTCCAAACCGGTTCCCCGGTTGATGTGGCATGTATATTTTCCATTCTTTAATGTTCTGTGCATGTGCAGAGCTATTTATTGGAAACGAGCTAAGCAAGTGTGCAAGCACAAAACTGGTAGTAATGCCAGCAGCCACCCACCTCTAGTAGTGTGTGTGTTTGTGTGTGTGTGTGCGAGTGTGTGTGTAAAAACGTCTGGTCCCAAGATCATTCAGATTGGATCCTCAAACAAGTTAGTTAGGGGAATCTGAGATGTATCATGTATACTCCTAGGTCCCAGCACCCCTTAAATCAAAACCAGGGGTTTTGGAACAGACAAAACACAAAAGCAATTGACGCAATGCCCATTCCATTCAGTGTAATGAAAACCTTTCATTTTTCAACTGCATACATCAGTTACTGGAATATAGTCATGAAAGTATGCCACGGAATTTTGAAGGGATTTCGGTGTGTACAAGATCCCTTCAACATGGCTAAATCATGCAAACACATATACTTTTATCCCTCCCTCCTTTCTGTGGGAGTTATGAATCAGAGATGGGAACAGCTGGAAAAGAGAAAAGTAATCTGATGTAAGCTAAATAATGCTTTAAAAGCCTACAAGCCATCTGATTGCATTCGACCTTTCATACTGGCAAAACACTGATGACCTTGGATAGGGGAATTTCATTCTCTTCAATTCTAAGAGGCTGACCCTTAGAAGACCTGAACAACAGTCAGGATCAAACTTCTGCTTCTGCTTATTTTAGAGTGGCAGCGGCAATCCATTTATAAAACACTGTAGTATGATTAGTCTGTTGCAACAGGTTTTGGAGGCTGCTGAATTGACCTGAGATAATAATAACAGTAAAAAATTATTTCCAAGACATGGGGATGGGAACATAGTTATACATTGGAATAAAAAGAATTATGACCTAATAAGCAACATTTTAAGAGGGTTTACAGTTTTAGCAGAGCATGGATCTATATAAGAAGCATTTTTAATACTCAAAAGAGACATTGGGACTAATCCAGCAGCTCAGAATTTGTGGGGTTGCTGGCTCTGGGTTTATTTATCTGATGGTTTCCATTTAAACTTGTAAAAGAAAGGAAGTAATTTCATCCCTGAGCTTTCTCCTTTAGGGCATGAAATCAGTGAATTGGAAATGTGAGTGGGACCATAGTACAGGTAGTCCTCAACTTACAACCATTCATTTAGTGACTGTTCGTTTAGAATGGAATTGAAAAAAAGAAACTTAGAACTGGTCCTCAAGCTTATAACTGGTCAGCATCCCCAGGGCCACCTGATGAAAACCTTGGTGCTTTGCAAATGTGTTTATGATGTTTATAGTGTCCTGGGATCATGTGACATATCCAACTTTCCTAGATGGTTTCTGACAAGGAGACTCAATGGGGGAAGCCAGATTCACTTACTCAACAGCTAGGATGATTCACTTCACCACCACAGCAAAAAGCTAAAAAAAAATGGATGTAATTCACCTAACAACTACCTCACATAGGAACAGAAGTTCTGGTCCCAGTTGGGGTTATCAGTAAAAGGTTACCCAAATAAACTTAACTATTTAATGTCAAATACTAGTGTTTAATAAAAATAAATAAAATGACACATCCATTTACAAATGTGTATGCATTTTGGAATATTAGTGCATTAAAACTGGGGCTGTGGTAAGCATGGGAGAAAGATTGAATTCATGTGCTAAGCTCATTATGTAAATCACGGAAGTGATGTTGTGTATGCCATGATGTCTCTGATACAAATTGCATCATTTGACCATTTTATGATGGGCAATCACATTATCATACCTACTGCCTGATGCCAGGAGGGCAGCTCATTTTATATTGTGAAAGTGGAATATGAGCTTTATACATAGCCCATACATATAATTTCCTGTAACTTTCCTTTGTTCAAGGCTCTTCTGTAATCCTTTTGTGAGGAGCCCAGTTATTATTGTTTCAACTATCTCCAACTGCTTAAAGTGGACATTACTCCCACAACATAAATAACAGATAAAGGCTTCCTTGGCTTTTACACAGACACATTGTATACAGACTCACAGCAACCATGAATGGAAAAATTAAGTTCACAGAATGTGGTGTATTGCTGAGAATTTATTAGTGAAACAGAAGAAGCAGAATCCATACCTAATGACCCCTTATTGCCCATACTGGGAGACAAGCAAATTCTCCAATTCTTGCACACTATGACTAATATTTTGATGTGGGGAATGTTAATAACTGATAAGTCATTGGCTCCATTAGAAATGAGATAAATGTTATTTTCAGAATCCAGTGAAGCCTGTAAATTGTTTCCTTGCAAGTATGCCAAGTAGTTTATAATTTCCCAGTCAAAACCATGGCACACCGCTGAAATTGCATGTGAACATCCAGGCAATGTATCATACCCTGCTTTAACAAGGTTTTATACTATGCTCTGATTTGCTGGTGTTTGCAAAACCATTTTTTAAAACATGATTGGTTACTTCCCTTCCCAGCATTTCTGCACCTTCATTGGCTGTTTGCCAGTGGCTAAGCAACCAAGCTGAAAGAGTTTGGAACCAATGGCAGACGGTACAGAGGGGCCCGTGAAGGAAGAGGCTCTGGGATCAATTAAAATGCCATGCTTTTCCAGGCCAGTTTCCAGAGCATCTGTACATGATTCCACATAAATTTAAGGAATTAACGATCAGACAAAGGTAAACAGCTCTGTGCTTTGGTTAACATGGAATTTAAATGAAGGGATGAAATATGACAAGGCTCTTCAGCTTGAGGCTGGGCATACACCATTTGTTTTAATTTTGAATTTTCACCTGGTTTCTTTATTATTTTAAATACAGTCATAGGTTGCTGCTGTTGTTGTTTTTAAAAAGTAACTTAGGTGAGCAGGAAAGATTGAATCTGACTTATGTTGAAGCAATTTATCCAGTACATTATACCTAGTGATTGTAAAAAATGCGCTGTGTGAGAATGCATATGAGAGACAATATAAGATATGGTAAAATCTTTCTTTAATTTAAAATTTTTTTATTTCTTTGGTATATACCAGCTCTACTCTGGTGGCACAGTAGTTAGAGTGCAGTACTTCAGGCTACTTCTGCTGACTGTCAGCTGCCAGAAGTTTGGCAGTTCGAATCTCACCAGGCCAGGGGTGGGTTGCAGGCAGTACGTCCTGGTACGAGCGTACCGGAGCCTGACTGGAGCACCGGGTACTGTTCTGGTACAGTGCTCCGGAGTGTCCACCTGCCTGCCTGAGTTCTTTACCATATTTTAAAGCTTTCAGTGCCTCCGCGCACACGCATGGCACATACAGCGCTTGCGTGATGCTCTGCCGAGCAGCTGGAGCATTGCAGAGGCTTGCGGAAGCATCATTTACAGCTACAACTCATGCGCACGCTGCACGGGTCCATGTGGGCGATGCCGGGCCCGTTCCAACCATACCGGTTGGAATGGGATCTGGAACCCACCATTGCACCAGGCTCAAGGTTGACTCAGCCTTCGATCATTCCGAGGTCCGAGGCGAACCTGGTGGAACGCCCCCCTAGCCACAGCCATCACGTGCTCGTCCAGCGACAGCCGCGCGTCTAGGAGGACCCCAAATTGCGCGCCCGGTCCACGGAGGGGAGTTGCTCAACCCCAATGGCCAAAGATGGAACCCACTGGCTGAACCAAGGCGCCGGTAACCACAGCCACTCCGTCTTGGAAGGGTTGAGCTTGAGTCTGTTGTCGCCCATCCAGACCCGTATGGCCTCCAGGCACCGGGACATCACCTCGACGGCTTCGTTGGGGTGGTTCGGGGTGGAGATGTATAACTGAGTATCATCGGCATACAGATGATACTCAACCCCGAAACCTCAAATGATTTCGCCCAGCGGCTTCATGTATGTGTTGAACAGGAGAGGTGAGAGGACCGAGCCCTGTGGCACCCCACAAGTGAGTGGCCTCAGGGTCGACCTCTGCTCCCCTGCCAACACACATTGCGTCTGTCCGGAGAGATAGGAGGAGAACCACCGCAGCACGGTGCCCCTCACCCCCAATCCCTCCACCCGGCACAACAGGATACCGTGGTCGATGGTATCGAAAGCCGCTGAGAGATCTAATAGGACTAGGATGGAGGAACAACCCCCATCCCTAGCCCTCCAGAGATCATCCACCAACGCGACCAAAGCCGTCTCCGTGCTGTGACTGGGCCGGAAACTGGACTGGCGTGGGTCTAGATAGTCAATTTCCTCCAGGTGACGAGGGAACTGTTGCACCACCACACTCTCTACAACCTTCGCTAGGAAGGGAAGGTTGGAGACAGGACGATAATTGGCAAGCTCCGATGGGTCCAGGGAAGGCTTCTTAAGTAGGGGCCTCACCACCGCCTCATTCAAGACAGCTGGCAAGGACCCCTCACTCAATGAAGCATTCACTAGTCCCAGGAGCCAGCCTCGTGTAACCTCCCAGGCTGCCAGTATAAGCCAGGAGGGACACGGGTCCAGTAAACATGTGGTGGCCCTCAGTCGCCCGCGAAACCTGTCCATATCCTCGGCGGCAACAGAGTCAAACTCCTCCCAGAATGGTCCCTCAAAACTCGCCTCCGACGTCACCCCTGGATCGCTGAGGGAGACCCATTCGCTCCGGATTTGAGCGATTTTATCCTGCAGATATTCCCCAAATTACTCTGCTCTACCCTGTAGAGGGGCTTCCCGCGGCCTCTGCGAAAGGAGGGAGCGGGTCACCCGAAACAGGGCAGCAGTGCGGTTTTCTGCGGACGCAATAAGAGTGGCACAATATTGACGTTTGGCCACCCTTAATGCCACAAGGTAAGTCCGTAAGTAGGCTCTTACCTGTGTTCGGTCAGATTCAGAGCCTGAGGATCTCCATCTGCTCTCTAGGCGTCTCTTGTGGCGCTTCATCACCCTCAGCTCCTCGGTAAACCAAGGTGCCAGGGTGGTTCGCTGCCACCGGAGAGGCCGCAAAGGCACAACCCGGTCCAAGGCCCCGGCCGCCGCACTATCCCATGCGGCCACCAGGTCCTCCATCCGGGAGCGGGTGAGGGCTACAGGTAATGGCCCAAGCTCCATCTGGAACCTATGTGGTTCCATCAGTTGCCTGGGGCGGAACCATCTAGGACCTTCTGGTTCCGCCTCCCCGCGATGGGGGTAGCGCCTGGGAAGTCGAGCCGGAGAAGCGAGTGATCTGACCATGACAGGGGTGTAATAACTAAATTCCCTATTCCCAGATCACTCATCCACTGGCCTGAGACAAAAATAAGGTCCAGCGTGTGTCCTCCCTCGTGTGTGGGGCCCTGAATTATTTGGGTCAGGTCCATGGCTGTCATGGAAGCCATGAACTCCCGAGCCGCCTCGGATGACTCGCCCGTCGACGGCAGGTTGAAATCCCCCATAACTAACAGCTTGGGGGTTTCAACTGCCATCTCTGCGATCATCTCGAGGAGCTCTGGCAGGGCCACTGATGCATAGCGAGGAGCCAAGTATACAATCAGCAAGCCCAACTGATTCCCTGGGCCCCATCTCACACCAAGAGACTCACACCCAGATATCTGTGGTACAGTGAACTCTCTCAGTTCTAGACTCGCCCGTAAAATTACTGCTACCCCACCACCCCTACCCCAGGCCCAAGGCTGATGGAATGCACGGTATCCTGGTGGGCACATTTCCATGAGGGGTAAGCCCCCCTCGACCGTTGGAATTTTAAAAAGACCCTCTAAAGGAACGTCGTTCTCCTTCCCCTCCCCCATTCCGCTCACTTCCCCCTCGATCCCACCTGTTTGCCTGGCCCTACCCCTATTCCTGGCCTGGTTAACCCTCCCCCCCAACCTAGAACCCCCTAAAAGCATTAAAAACATTTAAATAAAAAACCCCCGAGCCTCTGTTTCCTCCACCTCTCTGGATTAATAAATCCGTCATCAAGGTGGGCCCTCGAAAGGGCGGAGGGCTATGCCTGCGAGAGGGGGGACTCCCGCAGCAGGATCAGTGCTGACCTCGGATACATGGAAGCTTATAGTCTCAACAGGGCCTGAGGTCGTTCTGGGTGCTGCTGATGTTAGGTTTATATGTCTTTGGAACCAAATAGGTTAACAGCCAGGGCTGCAAAACGAGCAGAGATGGATAAGTGCCCATAGTTCACAGTCCTAGATGGGGGATATTCAGCTGATGAAATAGTCGTTAAATGGGGCTGGCAGGTGGTCCATGGAGGGGGTGGGGGGGATCGGCGACTCCCAGCCGTCGCTCCAACCCCAGCACCACTCCAGCCAGTTTAAGATCTCTCCTTTGGCGGTTCAAGCCTAGCCCGGCTTTCGCATGGCCTTCGCTAGGCCTCCAGTAAGTTCGGGGCTCACGGTGAGGCAGGGATCCGATGTTAGGCATCCCCAGCCGCCATTGCCACCCGGGACGCCGACGCCGCCTCCCTCTGCCATCCCTCGCTCGGGTCACCATCGCTTCCCTCGTTCGGGGCATCGCTACCCACAAACCTCGGGTCGTCGCTGCTCAGAGATCATCAACTCCCGCTCCGCTGATGCCTGCGACTTCCCGGAACACGCCAATGCGCCAGCACGCCCGCCGCCATTTCCCAGCCACTCCCCGGCCCTCCGAAGATTTTCGTATGGAGGTCTCCTCCATCGGCTGAGTGACCGGCACCTTCTGCTCACTTTCCCTGGCTGTCCGACCACCCTGGGGGACCTCTTGGGTCCTAGAATGTGCTAGGGTGGTCGTGCGGTAGGTTCCTGGTCCTCAAGATCGAGAAGAGGACCGGCAGCATCCCAGCCCCGTAAAAAGGAGCCCCGTAAAAATACGGAGCTCAGAGGCCGACCGCCATTCCTCCAGGAGGCTCCTCCCCCCCAAAAAATGAGGACCCAGATTGTTGGAGACAATATGCTGACTCTGTAAACTGCTTAGAGAGGGCTATATGTAAATCACACCCACAAGAACAATTTTATGAGATAGCTTGGGGTGAAAGAAAGTGACTAGCCAAAGTCTCCCAGTGAGTTCCCAAGGCTGAGGATGGTCTTTCCCAGGCCTAGACCAATATCTTAATCATTGCAATAAACTGTTTCTTAAAAAAATATTTTTAATCACTTAAAAATATTGCAGTTGCATCACTTTGTACATTCAGAGCCCTAATTGGTAAAAGCTCTTCAGCATATTCAAAAGCAACTGCAGGAGAGCTCAGCTTTTAGAAAAGTACAGGGCCAGGTGGATCATTTCTGTACTCGTTATAAATGTCCATCATTATAATGGCCTTTTAAAAAAGACATGTAATTAGCAAGCATCTAGAAGTTGAGTTATATAACTTGAGTCTCAGGTTATTGAGAATATGAACTGTACAAAAGCAGATATGAACTGTTTTAGGAGGGGAAGACCAGGCAGATAATGGAAAATAACCGGAGTCCTATTACATGGGGTGAAAATGGATTCTCTTGGGTTGGGGTTGGAATGCTGGACAATTTTTAATATTCTGTTAGGCCTGTGCTTGTAACGAACAATCGCAAAGAGAGTCCCAGATTTTGGACTGGATTTGTATTCATCAAATATACTGTATATATAGATAAGACAGTTCAATCTGCTGTCTCCCATTTCATGAATCTCCATGATGCTCCAACTTCAAATTGTTGATTTGCTGTATTAAGCATTAGAGTAACTACACCAAAAAAGAATGAAAAATAAGTTTTGGTGTCTGTGCACAAATTCTGTAGATGGGGGGTAGTATTAGTTTTAAGAACAGGCAGGTCCTTCTCAAATCCAGGTAACGTTTGTGATTAAACCACCATTGGTCACTCTAATCACATTCTTGTTTCCCAGTCTCTAATTTTGGCCATGCATGACAATGTTTCATGAACTATCTTTGGTGAGCTGCTCTCTCTCTTTTTTTGGACAGAAGTTCTCTGAGTTAATCTTAAATATTCCTCCCAGGTTTCAACTGCATTCAACCAACTCTATTGCATTTGAGAAGGGACATAATTATTCTTTATTGTCATTCCTTCCCTTACATGCCTGGAATTTGCTGTCATTATTTCATACAATAGGAGGTATTATCACTGCAAAAGAGCCAGTTTAGCCTAGTGGTTAAGGAACCAGGCTAAAAAATAGGAGTGTGAATTCTAGTCCTATCTTAGATATGAAAGCTGGATGGGTAACTTTGGACCAATCTCTCTCATCCCAAGTCACCTCACTGACTGGTTGTTATGGGAAAATAGGAGAAGGAAGGAATATATTAGATATGTTTGACATGTTGAGTTATTTATAAAAATTAATAAATGTGAATTTTTAAAATCTCAAATAAATAACTTACATTTTGAAACAACTTCCAGACACTTTAATAAAATTATTTTTACATTTTCAAAAATAACACTTTAATGTGTCTCATCCCATTATGCACCCTAAATTTCATGCAGATATAGTATTGTTAAAAATTAGTAGACATCATCACAGATTAATACTTTTCTGAAAATGCAACGCATGGAGGCGGCGATGGACTGTGGTGATTCCTGCAGTCTGAAACAACTGATTGGTTGGAATTCCAGGAGCTTGATCAAACTGTCAATCAGCTGCTCATGCTGAATCAAGGTTGCAATAACGAGCTGAAGCTGACCAGGCTGTTTGCTGTTTGCTGCAAGGACACTAGCCGTATGAATACTGGTGGATGCTGGTAGACAGAGGCAGAATTTTTTTTCTTGTTTTCCTTCCTAAAAATTAATATGTGTCTTATACTTTGGAGCATCTTATACTCTGAAAAATATGGTATTTAATTCAATATCTCTTCTATTACAGAGCATATCTGTTACATGTAGAGAATGAGAAATAGCCCTTTAGTTCTGTTCCTCCTTATTTTCTTTCTTCATCTTTCATGAATAAAGGGGAGTGAATGCAGCTATAGAGCTTATGTTCTCTAACTTGAGTTATTTATAAAAATAATAAAGGTGGGATATAAATAAATACATAAAATAAATAAATTAACACTGCAAATACATCTACAGCATTCAGTCCTACGAATTTTAATCCAAGGATGGGATAGCAATGGTGGATGGAAAAGGTCTATACTACATACCTTCTATGCAGAAAAAAAGAGGAATATGATGATGAGGTACAGCATTGCTATGTGGCACTCCTAGTTTCCCCCTTGTATTTTGAGACTATCCTTTTTAACTAGAGCTAAAAATGATTCAATGCAATAAAACCTGTGTGATGCAATGTACCAATGTGGCCTAGAGTTTAAGGCACCAGGCCAGAAGATTAGGAGTTCTAGTGCTGCCTAAGGTACAAAGCCAGCTGGATGACCTTGGGTCTTGGGCTTCTGTTGCCCCTCTGTCTCCTAGGAAGAAAGAGGCCATGGCAAACCACTCTGAAATGCCAAGAAAACTAGGAAATTGCCCAGGCAACTGTAGAGACATGCATTGGCTCCCTACCAGGAGCCAAGACTGATTTAAATGCATGAAAAAATGGAGAAAAAGAAAAAGAATGCTACCATGATTCCTAGAGATTCTATGAGTCCATCAGATCCATGATCACATTGTAGGGTCTTGACACTTTAGCAAACATTCCAAGTAGCTGAGCTTTAATGGGATAACACTTTTGAAGAGGAAAAAAAAGAGCCAGGTAGAAAATTAAAAAAATGGAAAAGGGAGAGTGAAAAAGGGGGGGAGATGGAGAGAGGGAGAAAAGAAGAGAAAAAGGAGAGGAGGGGAGAAGAGAAGAGAAAATAAGAGAAGGCATTAATTTGGTGAAACACATGCACAATAAGTTGTTTGACTAAAAAATCTATCATTCACAATGTAAATTTCCAATCATCCCTTCATTATTCCCATAATTTATTCTGTGTTTCATGCCCAGTTTGTCTCTCACAATACAGCCCAATTAAAACTGGTGTTAGCCACAATTTTTAATTGTAATTCAGTGCTACATGAACAAACCTTGAACTTCTGCACTCCATTTTTTAAAGTCTTCTCCCATTATAGCTTCAGGGAGAAGAAAGGAAGTGTTCATTTCAGCTTCCTTTCAGCTAATTGCATGTTGTGTCTCTATTTTCTTCTGTTCTGGACTCTAGTTAGTCTTGACTATGCTTAAAATTCATCCAAGCAAAACAAATCAAGGACCCATATTTTGACCTTGGTTTCTTTATAAAGCAAAATTAAAGCCAGTGGATTGAACAATGGCTTCTTTACACATGCCATAATTTAGATCAGAGATGGTCATGACCCTGGTCATTAGTGAACAGATCTTAAGCAATTAATAGACAGAGACAGAGCCAATAGTAAGCCAACCCATTCTCTCTTTTACAAAACAATTAAACAAAAAAATATGAATAGTTGATGATGTGGAATAGAAGATAAAGAACTGAAGAAGATAACAAAACACAAAGATCTGCAAATAGAAGCAGAATGACTGTGGAAAAAGAAAGTAAACATAATACCAATAGTAATAGGTGCCTTCCCAAAACAAGTGGAGCACAACTTGAACACCATTGGCATTGACAAAATGACCATTAATCAATTTAAAATAGTAGCTTTATTTGGAACAGCCTACATTTTGTAACGATACCTGTAACACTATCAAGCAACATCTGCCTATCCCAGGTCCTTGGGTCGGACACAATAAAAAAGCCAAATCCAGCCTAAACATCTGGCTGACTGTGCAACCAACCATAATTTATTACATTCACATGCTGTCTTGTTCCCAGTGAATCTGGGCAGTTTATTTTGGTTCCCCCTCTTCTTCTGTCACTTCCTCTTTCTTTCTAAAATTTAATATTCCTCCGCTCTTCTTTCTATAACAGGATAGACTCATCTGCTTGTAAATACCTTTTGTAATTGGGCTGGAAGTCACATTAAATTAGACTGGTTGTCCATCTCTGCTTTAAACTAGGAATAACAAATTTGGACAACCACTCTTTCCCCACAACAGCAACAAATAAGAGTCTAAACCTTACTGCCTTCATTTTTTTCAGTAGTAGAAATATAACTTCCCTGTCAGATTCTGCCTGAAAAATTATCACAAATGTGTACTTATCCATATTCCTATGCAAGTAATCCAAAACTTGCAGCCACAATTGGGAGCAGAATTTCTGTTGTTAAGCAAGATGGTTGATAAGTGAATTTCATCCTTATTTTACAAGCTTTTTTTCTATTTTTTTTTTACTTCAGTTGTTAAGTGAATCATACAGTGGTTATGCTAATCCAGCTTTCCTCAGTGACTGCTTTTTGGAAACTGGCTGGGAAAGTCTCCAATGACAACCATGTGATTCCAGGACACCGCAAGCATTGTAAATAATGCCAGTTGCCAAGTGCCTGAATTTTGATCATGTGACCTTGAGGACAGTTGTAAGTGCAACAACCGGTTGTAAGTCACTTTTTCAGTGCCATTGTAACTTCAAACAGTTGCTAACAAATGGTTGTAAGTCGAGAACTACCTGTGCTGTTTGAGGAACTAAAGTGCAGCCATTTTGTTGATAGAGAAATAAAGGGCAGAGTAGCTTGTCTAAGATAAAAATAGTCATAATATGGTTTTTCATAAGCATTTTAAATTCTTCTGCAATGAATATTTAAGGCTATTTAATTATATATTATGTACAATTGTACCATAATTTATATTGCAATCTTAAAGCCGGCTAGTGCACTATTGTATGCTCAGTTATCCAGCTTTTCAAACAATATTCTGAGAGATAGGTGTTATTTTGTCTCGTAAATTTATTACCACTTGCACCATACTTCAAAAGTATGAATGTTTAAATAAAATCATAATTAGCACACAACAAACACAGTAACTTATGGAAAATGAAGAAGAAAGGAAGCAATTATCATGGCAGTGCAACTGTTCTTTCCCCTGTCAAATAATGATTTCATTTTGAAAAATGCAATATAGTGCCTTGGGCTGTAGTCAGACAGCCAATTTTTCTTCCCCCCCCCCTTTTAATGGCTTAATAAGAGAACTCTGACCTTGGGTAAGGATTTAATTATACAGAGAGAATCACCACCTCCTCCACTGTAAGAACCTCTATATCGGGACTCTCAAATGCCAGGAGACTTGAAAACAATAAGAACTCGCTAAGAATGAGGTCACAAAAGACTACAAAGAAGCTGCCTGAGGAACAATTGGATCTGAGATAAATGTCACTTAAATGCCATATAAACATGTAAAAGAAGACATTTAATAACAATGTCTGTGCTGTAATCTAAGGAATATTTCTTTAAAGATTTGGAATTCTAGGTTAGGAAAGTTGACATTAGTCTGTTCCCTATGAAGCATACTTACAGGCTGTGAACTATAGTAGTCAATATAATGCAATTACTTAATAACAAATATTATTAAGATGTAAGCCACTTTATCGAACTTCATGAGGGGAAATATCTTGACAATCAGTTTTCCTTTATTTATGTATCAAAGTAACCCACTCTGTATTCCATAATGAAATTACATTTTGTTGCAGGTTTGAAAGTTCCAAATAGCTCTTAAAATGATTTGAACTTCAGCTCAAAGTGGAACTAGTATATGAAGAATATGAATATGCTTCATATTCTATATGAAGAATATGTTCAAACAACTCATAGATACCATACTCTGGTTTCTCTTCAGATCATATAAATCGTATAGATACCAAGAACAGGTTGCTTTGATATTTGTTAAAAGATAACATTATTGTAACTCTCTGTTGGCTAACAATACAAGGCTCCTATCTGTTTATTGAGGGGAGCTACTCCAGAAAGATATTTATAAATTAGAATGACTTTGTTTAAAGCAACCCAAAAAGAAAGAGATGCATTAGAATTAAATTCACAGAGGGAAGGTAACCATTAGTAGTGACAGCCATTTTGAATGTTCTTACATAGAATAAAAATATTCCTGAGATGATTTACTGCAGTATATAATGAATTAGGTTGGCAGCTAGTAAGGTATGATTTCATTTTGTAACTCTTATTAAAACTTCTCATGATCTAAGCGCATCAAAACTACTACACCTATTTCTGAGTTTTTCAGAGTGATGGTTGCCATTCAGCAGATTTTTTAATCCCTTCATGGAAGGTTGAAGCTATTATCTTTTCTAACTGTAATAGTGACCCTTATAAATTCTAGTTTTGAGATGAAAGAAAGCAAGGATTTAACATGTCTGTGAGCTAGAATTGGCCTGTTATACTGTAAACTGGGTGGCATAGGGCCTAGTTACCTGCGGGATCGTGTCCTGCCTCATACATCCCTGTGGCCCATTTGCTCACACAGAGAGGGTCTCCTCCGGGTGCCGTCCTCTAGAGATTGTCAGAGGGCGATGCCCAGGAGTAGGTCCTTCTCTGTGGCAGGCCCTACCCTTTGGAACGACCTCCCCCCAGACATCAGAACAACAACCGATCTCCGCTCCTTCCGTAGTAAACTGAAGACCCACCTGTTTTGGCTAGCCGGCCTGGCATAACTCGACAACTTTTCCACCCCTAGGTCATATTTAATTGTTAATTTTAGTTTTTAAACTATTAATGTTATTGGGGTTTTAACCTTTTTTAGTATTGTAATTATTTATTTATTTTTTACCTCCTCTGTACGATACTGTGCTGACTGTTGCTTGCGTACGTTGCCCCGAGTCCCTGTGGGGAGAGGGGGCGACTAATAAGTTTAAATAAATAAATAAATAAATAAATAATAAATAAACCTGTCATGGCACAGATGGGGCTATTTGATAAAGAACAACAAAGGGCTGAAAGTACAAAAGTCAGGTTTCTTGCTATATGATATATACAAGTGATTCAAGGCTGTTCGAAGAAAATGTAGAGGGGGCACTGGATCATTCAACAATAGGCAGTGAATCTAGAGCCAAAGAAACCTACAAAAGCCAGCCTCAAAATTAAATCAAAGTTTCATTCACAAAACAAGGGATTGTGTTTTATTATTTTATTTAGTGCATGGTATTGTTAAGTTATCCAGGACACTACAATAGCAATATCACTTAGACTCATATATCACTTCATTGTGCTTTACAGCCCTCTGTAAGTGGTTTACAGAGTCAGCATATTGCTCCCAACAATCTGGGTCCTCATTTTACTGACCTTGGAAGGATGGAAGGCTGAGTCAACCTTGAGCCTGGTGAGATTCGAACTGCCAAATTGCAGGCCCCAGGCAATCAGCAGAAGCAACCTGCAGTATTGTACTGCGTTCTAACCACTGTGCCATCATACCTCATTGATGGCCTCTTGCCTCATAAACTACAGATTAGGTTCTCCTCTTCAGCTCCAGAATCACAGGAACCCATAACAAACAGAGTACTAACATAGGGTATAAAGAAAGATGATATTCAGGTTTCAGCAGTCTAGGTAAAAAGAATAAATTATTCAGATAAAACAGGAGAATGTCAAGAGTTAAGGATACCTGTAGATGAGCCATCATTTTCTATCTACTCTGTTGATATGTATGACAATTTGAACCTATGGAAATTCCTAGGGCAAATTTTCAAAGTCTGATCAGCCAGGTCCTTAATGTATGAAGAAAGAGGAAAAATAGATTTAAATAATCATAGAAACCTTCTCTTATTCCTTTCCATAAAGTCTTGCTAGTAAGTGCCCTGTGGAGGGAGTCCCCAAGAAAATGAAAAAAAAAAAAAAGGAAGGTTGCCACCATTGCAGAAGACAGTTCAACTGAAGTCCTATGGGTATTGCAGCCAACTGCTGTGTGGGAAGGTTCCTGGAAATCTGTTAATATTTTTCCACCATACATATTGCATTTATATTGACCATTGTTTCTAGAGTTTGCAGACTATTTTAGGAGAATTGTTATGCAGAAAGGCTAGGTTAAAAATAACTATAACAAATACTGAGATTCATAAATAATCTGTTATGATGGAATCTTCACTTTTCTTTTTTCTTTTTGATTGTGGATTTCATTACAAAAATGTGCAAAAAAGATGAAGTTAATAATTTCACATAATAAGAAAGGGGGGGGAGAGATGTGGATTTCCCACCCCCATTTGATTTTACTATGCACAAAGAAGAATAAAGATTTGCTTCTCAGATCTGCTCCTCTGTGTCTTACTGTCTTGTTTACTGTGCTTATGCAGACATCTGATGGTAATGCTAGACCATCTGTTTCTGTGTCTGAAAAGACGAGAATTCGTCATCTTCACACCTTCAAATAATATTCTATGAGTAAGGCAGAAAAATGCTAACAAGCTGAATAATCTCTTGAGTTGCAATGGTGTTTGTACACACAGTATCTGATCTGGCAAAGGAAAGAATTAGATCTTCTTTCAGATCACAGGCAGATAATTAATCCTGCAGGGATTTCAGTCACATAGGATGAACACTCTGATTTTTTAAAAAAAAAATATTCCCCTTTGATAATCAAATCGCAGGAGAATTTTGAGTCCATGCATAGGAAAGGAAAATCTATTGACTCTAGCAGAAGTCATAAGGGGATTGATTGTGGTCGATAGTGTGATTCATTGGTCTTGCAAAGTATCTTCTGTAAAAGGGAAGTGGGAAATGGAAAACTGCTGAGAAACAGTCTTCCTCTTCAACCAGGGGTGAAATCCTCCTGGTTCGGCTGAACCAGTAGGGATGATTGTGAAATGGTAGTAAAAAAAAGCTTCCAAGGATCGCATGACTCAGCTGTGAGCCACATGGTCATTGGAAGCTTTCCCCCCACTTTTTAAACCATTTTTTGCTGCCAGTTCCTGGCAGGGAAAAAATGCTTTAAAAAGTGAAAAGGAATTGGCCACACCCACCCAGTCGCATGACCCCCCCAAGCCATGCCCACAGAACCGGTGGGAAATTTTTTTAGATTTCACCACTGCCTTCAACCTTTTTCATGCCCAGTTCTTCTGCCAAGATAAATTATCAGGTCTGCTCTAAATAGAGATGAGAGGGGAGGGAGGGAGGGAGAGAGAGAGAAAGAGAGAAAGAAGCTTATCAATATTACAGTAAATGATGTATCGATGAAGCCATCAACAGAATTAGAGACAAGCTATATGATTTGAAAAATTCCCCTCACTTCTAAGAAATGATTCAACTTCATCTGCATCAATCCATTCTAGACTCTGGAAGTTTAACTCTTTGTTGGTCACAACCATCAAGGAAGAATATGTTGCAACCAATATTTTTAGCTCTAAGTTGCAAAATGCATTTTATAAAACCAATATTGGTTAACTGTTAATTCTCCTTTCTAAGTATGGCATACAGTTTGGATTTATACGATTGGATTTCAGAATAGTGTTTCCTGGGCCCCTTATCACTGTATTCCTCCCAAACACTGACTTTCTTTAGCGAGGAAAATAAATATCCAGTCTACATTACTTCTTCATTCTTTGACTTGCCACTCTGCTGCAAACAACTTGTACAACTTGAAACTTTGTTATTGAAGTGCAACTTGAAACTTTGTTATTATCCCATTTCACTTACCTGAGCCATTAGATACCTATTTCAGTCCAACTTTTCAAAATATGTGTCGAAATAGTGGATTACTACATCTCTTGTGGCCCATAAAAGTCAAAGAAAGTGTCCTCAAGCCTTTAAAATATTGCCACCTTGGAAGGAGATGGTGTCACTATGCCAGCTCTTAAAAAGAGTACCAGAGCTGTACTGCTTCTCTACAGCAATACTAAATGCAACTATCAATGTGTAAGGAAGAATTATAGGCACAATAATATTATCTTCATAACTATAGATAGTGTTCTCCATGATTTCAGAAGCAAAAAAAGAGGTCAATCTGCTAGTTTCTCTAGGTTGGGGGAATTACGTTGCTATCCTCTGACTCAGAAGCTCCCAGTCCAAAATCCTGCCAAACTAGACCCCAGTTTATCAGTATCAATACAACTGAAGCATACTGACCCTTTTATTTGAAGAAACGTCTTTTATTGAAACTGGAGGTAACAGTAAGTTGGAATGCAATTTTTTTTAATTAAAGAGTCAGCTCATGAATTTCAAATTGAGCTCCCCAGAAAGCTGTCCATGGTGCTGTCTCCATCCTCTATGCCCCAGTTTTGTCTCTAAGACATTTATTTGTCAACTATAATTTCATTATATACATCTGTTGTTGGAAAGAAAATTCATTAATTACTGCAGGTTTGAAGGAAGGTAATGTCAGACTAAATAAAAATGGAATTGTAGGACATCAGTGCAAGCAATATCACCAATAAAATGCACGGTATCTCTATGGCAAAAATAGAATTGTTAGTCATAAATTCCTGTTATTACTGAAAATGGAAACATATTTCGTTGGAGTCCTATTTGCCAAAGCAATGTGAGATAATTTGTGAGCTGGCTATATCCTCAGTAGAACTAAATTCTAAGAAGAAGAAATATAACAGCTTTAGTAGCATAAAGCTGGAGCTAGATACTAATTGTATTCTCATCTCCAATCACTCCCAATGGATCAGGGTTGTTGCCTTCATCTAAAAGAAATCAAAACTTCCCAAACAACCCTCAAACTCTTCCATGGTAACAGAAATCTCTAGTTCTCAGCTCTGCTTAACTTATTTCTAGATGTTCTTTTCATTGAAGGATCTGTTTGGATTTCAAATGGCTTCTTTTATAAGACAATAAAACCATGACTTATCTTACTGTTCAAGGGCAGGGCAATTTTTGGCACCACTAATAGCAAACTATTTGGTAAGAAAAACAGGCTTACTGTTTGTAATCAGGATGATGGAATCTGATGGAAACTTTTACAACTTGCAAGGATTCCTTAATACCATTCCTCTAAAAACACCAGTCATTTGGTCAGAGGAGGAAATTGTTATACCCAGTAGGTAACCAGACCAGGAAATCATCTCCATGGAAAGATTAGAACTACTTTTTTAAGATTAGTTGTAATTTTGCAAGTATGGCTGTGTTATATCTCTCAGACAACCTCCCTGAATCAGGGAGATGTAAGCCTCCTTTTCCTAGGCAACAGTTCTTGCATCTTTCAATCAAGGTCATCTATTATGATCTATTGTACTTTTCATTCTAGCTAAGCAATGTCTTACATATTAAGCAGAGAGGAGAAAGGAAAGGAAGTTCAGAATGTTTTCACATAACAGTGTTATGTGTACAAAATATAACCATGCACTTGTCTTAATCAATAGTACTGCTCATTGGGAACAATTATGCTTAATCTGAGATAATTAAATATAAAATGACAACCTTCATTGATCAACCACTTGTTCAGTGGTTGTTCAAAGTTACAATGGCACTGAATGATTGGTGCTTACAACCAGTCCTCCAAGTTCTGGATCTCCCAGCACCTCCACATCATGTGATTGCAATCTGAGTACTTGACAACTGGCTCACTCTTACAATGGTTGCAGTGTTCCATGGTCACATGATCATTATTTGGGACTTTTCCTGGAGACTCATAAATGCAAAGTCAATGGAGAACATAGCAGGGAAGATCACATCACTTGGATAAGTCTCCCCCACCCATGCACTTCTAAACATTTCTGTGCTAGAGCCATACCATGCCAGTCATCCACATTGAGCAACATTCCCAAGATTCACTGACCTCACTATATGCTCCCCACCCAGCATTCATGCACCCATTTCCACTTGTCATCAGCCACTCAAAGCCTGCCGCACTTGGACTACACCTTTCCACCATCCAGAAACCTGCCTTGCTACAATCATACTGTGTTGTCCCCACATGTGACAAAAAATCAACTATATGAACATAATAGTTTCCCCAGCCTGGTGATTTCTCAGTAGATGAACAATTCCCATTACTTCCAACATGATTGTTAGATGTAAACCATAATTACATTTCTGCTAAGAAGAAAGTAAGGCATATCAGAGAGGGAACATTTGCTAGTTTGCTAGTTGGATCATAGTTTCAGATTTATTTTCTTACCTAAAGAAAAAAAAACATAATGACCAAGGGCTACAAGCAGTGTGAGTTGGAATAACTCCCAACTTTCTGCCAGCTTGACAATGGCTGACCATCCTCTGACACCTCCTGGTAGACTAATCTAGCGGTAGCACTGAAATGACACAAATTTGCCAAATTTCAATCACACAGGAGTCTGATTCTGTAATTTAACCAATTCCAGATACCTTCGTTCAAAAATTGTTTCCCGAATTTTAACCCTACGATGCACCATTTCACTCCCAGACATCAGAGTTTAGTATTGTATGTCCCAAATGTGCTTTTTCAAAAGGCAACTGGACTGTGTTTTTCTTTGAAGATGTTTTGCTTCTCATCCGAAAAGCTTATTCACTTCTGACTGAAGAACTGAAGAAGCTTTTCGGATCACAAGCAAAACATTTTCAAGGAAAAACAAAGTCCAGTTGCCTTTTAAAAAACCATCTTTGGGACAACCATGACATGGATGACTGAGAATTTCCAAAGACATATTATATATATCCATGATGGCGAACCTATGGCAAACGTGCCACAGGTGGCACATAGAATCATTTGTTAGGGCACGCAAGGCATTGCCTTGTCAACTCCAGTGCACATGTGCATGCTGGCGGGCTGACTTTGGGCTTCTTTTAAGCCTCCAGAAAGTGAAAAACCAGCCCTACGGCAAACCGGAAGTTTTGAAACTGACTTCCGGTTTGCTCGTAGGGCCCTTTCTTAGCCCTCTGGAGACTTCAGAGAAGCCTTCTGAAGGCTCTGGAGGAAGAAAAACGGTCCTACCAGCAACCTGGAAGTTTGAAAATAGTGACTTCCGATTTGTCCGTAGGGCCGTTTTCCGCCCTCCTGAAACTCTTGAAGCCTTCGGAGGGTCTCTGGGAGGTGCGGGGAGGCTGTTCTTGCCCTCCTCAGGCTCCTAGAAAGCCTTTGGAGCCTGGGGAGGGTGAAAAAAGCATGCCAAAAGTGGGAGGACTGGTCGCACTGGTCACCCGCACATGCATGCAAGGGGTTGCACATGCCTGCGCGATGGGGTTGCATGCACAGCATTAAGAGGATGGGCATGCCCACACTTGACTCCCCTGCACTCCCCCACTTTTGGCATGCGATCCAAAAAAGGTTAGCCATCACTTATCTATATGATAACTCTACCATGAGATATCATACATATGATATCTTGTATGTATGCTTCTTGTCCTACCTTCATGTTCTATGGAGAGTAAATCAATGCAGTCTTCCCTGTGGCATCCCTTTAAGTATTGCAAGAACATTATTTGCAGGATGCTATGGGTCTTTTCAGATAACTGTGTAAATTCTATACAGTCCCTTTTATTTATTCATTAGTGGTGGACTTAGGTATAAGGAGGGAGTTATTCTAGCAGTAATTTTCCTCTCTGATCAGAACATTTGGGCTGATTAGAGAGGAATTTCTAGAATTACTACTGAATGGAACTTGCAAGAATCTTTTAAAAATAATTTAATTCAGCTAAAAACAGTTTGTATGTATATGTAGCAAATGTAGCAAAATAATAATTGGTAAGAGTAATTGATAATCCAGTAAGAGACTTGTATAAAATATACCCCAGTTTGGTCTTCCTGGATTTACCGTTTCTGCTTGATGTAAAATAGCAATAAGCATATAATTTCCATTAAGATTAGAAGTAAGGAATATGAGTTTAATTTTTATATAATAAAACAGATTTTCTAGGAAAAACAAATGCTGTTTTTGTGTCTGATCTGAAGTGAAACCACAAACCTTTGTATGAACCCAGACAACACAAATTAAAGGCATCATAATTTATTAAGACATATTGTTTCAGTGGCAAGAATCAATCTGGTACAACGTTGGAAAAAGAGAAATCTTGCTGTCAAGCAGTATTAAGGGACTAAAATTAAAGGATAGACATCAGTGGAAATACTGCTTGTATACATTCAAAATAGAAATCAGACAAATTTGTTTGTATACAACATATCACAGTAAAGCAAGCTACAAGACTTAGGTTATATTTTTGAAGAAAAAATAATCTGCTTTAATAATAATAAAAAATAAAAAATAAAAAATTGAAAAGAATAATAATGTTGAATATGAAACATAGCAATTAGTGGCATGTGGAGGAATGTTGGAGAAAAATAGAGAGAGGGAAGCTACTAAAATGTCCTTTTGATTTTTTTTTAAAAATGTTTGTTTTGCTTTTTAAAAACTTTTTAAAGATCCTTTACTTATATCTTTTAGTTCTGTTTTTGGTATACGTGTCTCTGTGTGTGAATGTATGTTTTACCTAACCATAAATAAAGAAGTTTTTAAAAAAGAAAATTCACTAGATTTTTTTTAGATTACATGCTTTTAAATTTGGTTTGATTTGTTATGATTTTATTGATTTTGCCCACGCTGCCTATGGAGTTATATGTTTTAAACTGTTTTCATTGTTTTGTATTTGTATCTGTCTGTTACCCAGAGTCTCCTGAGAGGAAAAAATATATGAAATTTGTCTCTCAATTTACACTGTAACAAAGGATTGGAATGTAGCTACAATAAAGGACAACCATTGTTTAAAATATGATCTAAAATGAAAGGAAAATATAGGCTAGTCAATTTAGTGTCTTTTTAGGCAAATGGGTAGAAACATAATCACAGAAAAAGATAATTAGAACTGTAGCATTACTGAAAGACTATTCTTTTTGTGAATGTTAAAAAACATGTTGATGGAAGAGACACTATTGACACTGTCTATTTATAGTTTCAGTAAAATGTTGCCAGAATTCCTCTGTAGAGATTTTTCAGTAAATTTATGAAATAAGAAGCTCTGTCCCTTTGTGAATTGCTGACTGATTAAAATCAGAAAGCAAATAGTAGGAACAAACAGATATATCTCTCAATATAAAATAATTAGTGGAGTTCTTCAAGAATACATATTATGAATGGTGCTTTTTCATTCATTCATAATTTATTGGGTACTGGATTTAAGCCATGAGCTGGCTCGGTTGGCAGATAAGAATAAAATATTCAGACATAAAAACCAACAATGGTTTTGAAGAGCTCCAGAAGGGTTGCTGTAATCTTGATGAATGATCAACCAAACCACAGATTTGATGAGGATAACTGGAATGCTACTTTAGGAATCAAATAATTTCAAAAGGAATTCCTAATCATTGTAGAACAGGGATAACTAATCCCCAGGCCTGCCTGAAACTGGGCTACGCAAGTGAACAAATCCCCATCCGTGCATGTGTGGGATCCAGGCAGTGTGCAAACCTATAACCCCTGCTCTGTTTGCAGATAAACCACCCTCCATAGAACTGGTTCCTGGCACCCAAAAAGTTGAGAACCGCTGTTGTAGAGGATATCATTCCAGGTTATTAGCACCAAGCCTAAAGTGTAAATCCAAAGTGTAAATATTGAGTTCCTTTATTAAAACAAAACTTCATTAGACTTCCAAGGAAGAAATGGCAAATTGAAAATGGTTGTGATACAAGTGGAATTAACAATCAGGGCAGAATGAAGGGATAGGAAGTAGAATATGTACTTCCTCTTTGGACAAGGAAAGGACTTAAGATTGCTGACAAGTGCTCCAGACAGTTGCTCCTTGTGAAGAGACTGCAAGACTGTAGTCTCTGGCAGGTGTAAAGCTCTGGGAGATGAGCACATAGCCATCTTGTTCAAATCATAGTCAACCCCTTCAAAAAGACACTGAGTTTGCATATTTTCTTTTCTAATCATTTTCAGAAATTGCTTATTAACTGATTTTCAGCTATTAGGAATCTTTGGATTGACAAATTTGAGGTAAATTTTCCTCAATCCTTAGCAAAGGAAGTTTTAAATACAAATTTAAGGACATAAAATATTTTGGAATAAACATGCACATAACCAAAACTAAGGAAAGATATTGTTGGTAAGACAATTTGGGAGTGATATGTCTTATACAGTTGAGGTCCATCCAGTGATCTTAGAGTAATATGCAGATATTTTTGTCTTTGATCTTTTTGGTTAGCTGGGATATGTTGAACTAAGAGAATGTGCTGTTCTTCAGGAAATAGGTTTTCAGAGCTATGTTTTTATGTTTCCTGCAACTATCTTTTCATAATTGCTGTTGGGTATTTGAATAAACGCTCACTTTGAACTTGGTCAGAAAGCACAGAAGGTCTATTTAAGTGACAACAATGTCTTTATTCAAATGGTAGTTCTGCTATTACAGGACTAAGAAGCATTCCTTCATTGAAAGATACTGTATTGGTGGAATCTATGAATGAACATGAATAAAGTGTGAGAGGTTTTTTCTTTTTGGCGTATGCTTTCTGCTTTCTCACTGCTGTGTAGAAGAGAGCTTGCAGTCACTCAGCCCAATGGGAAGTTAATTAAAAAGCTGCTCTTCTCTATCCAAAGTTTATTCTGATGTTAGAGTGTATGGAGGTAAATTTAAGATGGAGAAGCCCCAGTCTAGAGCAAAATGCTTTGCCTGTTATTATCTACAAATAAACCTTAGTAAAGGGTATTTTTCTTTAGATCTATTGGTTAAGTGCTGATAATAAATTCTCGGTGGAATTGACTCCAACCTATTAAGCAAGCTGGCTCCTGCCATCCTAGTTGTTAATTTGACAGGACTGTGTCACATTAAGTAGAACAAACATGTTTTCACCCACTCAGCCATCCAGAACGGACATGGCTGTTACTCTAACAACTGGATATTGATTGGAATCACTCACCCTTCCTGACCCAGGGCTGGTGTATGAAAGCCGAATCAAGGCTGATTAAGAAATGAGCATGTGTTTTCTGCACACATGGATCACATGGCTGAGGCCTATCAATCTCCACCTAGTTGACTACCTGCCATTGTAATGCTCTAAGCACTGGATCTGTCACTCACTTTCCAAGGGGAGGAGAAGCCTCATTTATCCTGAATTATTTATGTATGGCAAATATCCTGGAACCCATCTGGCCAGACAATGCAGTTCAAGATTGGCTGCTCTACAGATCCAATAAGCAGCTTACATTCAGCAGCTGTAATAAAATTTCAAAGTGTGTGCTGGCTTAGCCCCAATAGGAACCTTTAATCAACTTATTATAATGTATGAGAGACATATTTTGTTCATTAATCCAAGAGGATTGGGTGGAATGAATGCACACAAGAATTTGAGCAAAAAAGCAGAAATAGAAATAGAGACTACTATTTGAAAATGTAGCATTCTGCAGTGCTGGAAAATAAATCTAATACATAGATATCATATATCTGATTCAATTAAAATCAATATTTTTAATTGGGCCCAGATTATTGCTTTTTTTTTTTTCAAAAGTGATCGCTGCAGAATCTGACAGTCATATTTAACAGACTTAACAGATTTAACAGATTAACAGAGTTGGACCTTGTAGTCCAAACCCACGCCCCCAAGCAGGAGATCCTATACCATTTCTGACCAATGGCAGTCCAATCTCTTCTTGAAAGCCTCCAGTGATGAAACTCACACAACTTCCGAAGGCAAGCTTGATTGGTTGATTGTTCTCACAGTCTTCTATTTCTAGGTTGAATCTCTCTTTAATCAGTTTCCATCCATTATACCGTGTCTGGCCTTCAAGTGCCTTGGAAAATAGCTTGACCGCCTCCTCTTTGTGGCAGCCACTCAAATATTGGAACACTGCTATCATGTCTCTCCTGGTCCTTTTCTTCACTAGACTAGCCATGCCCAGTTCCTGTAACCGTTCTTCATATACAATACAATACAATACAATACAATAGTAGAGTTGGAAGGGACCTTGGAGGTCTTCTAGTCCAACCCCCTGCCTAGGCAGGAAACCCTATACCGTTTCAGACAAATAGCTATCCAACATCTTCTTAAAGACTTCCAGTGTTGGGGCATTCACAACTTCTGGAGGCAAGCTGTTCCACTGATTAATTGTTCTCACTGTCAGGAAATTTCTCCTCAGTTCTAAGTTGCTTCTCTCCTTGATTAGTTTCCACCCATTGCTTCTTGTTCTACCCTCAGGTGCTTTGGAGAATAGCTCAACTCCTTCTTCTTTGTGGCAACCTCTGAGATATTGGAATAATGCTATCATGTCTCCCCTAGTCCTTCTTTCTCTTAAACTAGACATACCCAGTTCCTGCAACCGTTCTTCATATGTTTTAGTCTCCAGTCCCCTAATCATCTTTGTTGCTCTTCTCTGCACTCTTTCTAGAGTCTCCACATCTTTTTTACATGTTATATGTTTTAGTCTCCTGTCCTCTAATCATCCTGGTTGCCCTTCTCTGCACTTTTTCTAGAGTATCAACCTCTTTTTTATAGTCATCATATACTTGGGTTTTAGATCATTCATTACTCCCCAGTAAACCCAGGTTTTCTATAAATAACCACTCAAATTAATTCTGGCTCTCTTATTAAGTTTTTTGTGTGATAAAAATTTTGCAAACATATTTGTCACAGCCACATGTCACATTTTTTGTTAACTATAAGAAAAGTTATCTGTGAACAGTCACATGCCTCTATAGCAGCTGTCCCTAACCCAAGTACTTTTCGGATGCCTGGATTGCAGTTCCCAGCATTCTCCACCATGACTGTGTTAGTGATAAAATAGGGGGATTTAAAATCCAGAAAGCTGGATGGTTTCTATGTTGGGGAAAAACTGCTTTGCAACATCCCCTTCCTCTCTTACTTTCTATGTAGTAGAATTTGAAGGGGAATTGGAATAGAATACAGGTACAGTAGTCTTCAACAAGTTCATATGGTGATCATTCAAAGTTACAACAGCACTGAAAAAAGTGACATGACCATTTTTTCACAGCTACAATTGTTGGTCACATGATTAAAATTCAGATGCTTGGCAACTGACTCATATTTATGATGGTTGCAATGTCCTGGGGTCATGTGATCCCTTCTGCGATAAGCAAAGTCAATGGAGAAGCCAAATTCACTTAACAAACATATTATTAACTTAACAACTGCAGTGATTCACTTAACAAATGTGGCAAGAAAGGTCGTAAAATGGGGCAGAACTCATTTAACAAAGGTTTTGGTTAGCAACATAATTTTTGGGCTCAATTGTGGTTGTAACTCGAGAACTATCTGCATGGGAGCAATGAACTCTAAATGGGCACATATGAACTTAGGAACTGCTCACACTCTATGGCAAAATGTTAAGTTTCCACAATCTTCAAATTATTGTGGTGTGAATGTTTGATTAGCAAGATGATTGGTCTGAGCCAATCAGGCAGTTTTCAATGGAGAGAGAATAGAAGGTCTTAAATGTGTGCCAATATTCCTTCATACAGTGTTTCAAGAAGGTTTTCATAAGCAGTCTGAAAATTGTTATATTTGGGAGATGGAAAAAGATGGGCAGGTTGAGTATTTCTATTCCTGTCAGGTAGTATACAAGTCTAAAGCTAGCTTGTATCCATTTTAATAACTTTTGGACAAACAGAGTGCAATGAGTGACAGAAGCTTCTTATAGTAATAACTCTTAGATGTATATATTGGTCCATAATGCTGTACAGCGCTCTCTGAGCAGTTTACAAATGTCAGCATATTGCCTCCAACAATCTGGGTCCTTATTTTACTGACCTTGGGAAAATGGAAGGCAAAGTCAATCTTGAACCAGTCAAGATCGAACTCCTGGCTGTGAGCAGATTTAGCCTGCAATACTGCATTCTAACCACCATGTTTCTTGTGGAGCTCAGCTAGGGCTCAAGCTTTTTATTCCTGTACAAAATCTGCAATATGCTGATCATTAGGCAAGTAAGTATGCCTTCCATAGAATGAGCTAGTTCTCTAATAATTGGAACAGACATGTATACCATAATCTGCAAAGAGATCATTAGCAATGACTGCAAAATATCAAGCTATGCTTCCAAGGCCAATTGAAGGCAGTGGAAGAAGGTATTTATTGGATGCTGGACTGAAGAAATATGTATTATACTGCTTTCTATAATTTAATGAAATGCAGAGATTGTTTGTTTATTTGATTTCTATAGCCACCCACCTCAATTCCATTCAATTCAAAATCATGTTCAGTCTCAAATACTTAATGCTCCATTTTGGGTAGACAGGACATAAGAAGAAGTGAAGAGCAGAACTTTTATGTCTATAGGGAACTAGAGGAGGTAGAATATAAAATGATTTGAATAATGAAAAACTTATTATTGTGTTAAAAATCAATTTAAAATTGGAAAATCATTTTAATCAGTTTCTTCTTTGTTTGTCAGTTACAAAGCTCAAGGGCTTAGCATTTAATGCTACAGAATTCTACCTTCTTCAACTCCTTTCAATTTTGGAAGCATCGCCTGATATTTTGCAATGGGGAATCTCTCAGGATTTATGTGTGGATGTTCTAATGAAAACTGACTTTGGCATCACAGGGCTACAATGAAATTAAGGATTCATGAGAACTCAGCAGAGGGCGAGAGGGAGGAACCTGATCAAATGTAGAATTAGTCACAAGGGAAACACAGGCTATGCTTTGAATTTAAAATAAGTAAGACCTTGCTTGCTGCATTTACTAAATATAAATATATAAAAAGGTAAAAGTATCGGAGCAAAAAGGCAGCCCTACCCTATAGACCAATATTCTGTTCTGAAACAAAGGTGCCCTTTAGCTATTTAGCCCAACCATTTCATATACAGATTTTATTTCATTTGCTGTAATTCCAGTTGGTGCTAGCCTAACAATGGGGCTCTGTTTTTTTAAATAACATTTATACAGCTGCTCATTTGTAGGTTTTAATATTTTGCTTGGAAGAAAGTCTCCAAATAGTCATTACCATTTTTCACCTTAATAACTTTTTGCATTAACATGGTTAATGCAAAAAGCATGGTCTACCGGGAATGGGGGCCAGGGTGGGGATAAAAGGGTTGTCAGTAAAGCTTTTATACATGCATGTATATAAATAGGCACATTAATGTAGAACCAGCATTCTCATATTTGAATCTGATGGGCCTGGCAATGCACAATCACTAAGAAAGATAGATAGCCTGTTTGGGATAACCGAAAGCTAATAATACCATGTTGTTGCTTAGGACTCTTTTTAGTATTAAGTCTATAGCCAACAGTAAATACATTAAACACTGGCAAACCTGAACAAACATAACTCATTCATGACAAGCTTGTTATAATAAATAGCCTGATCTGTCAGGGACAAAGGGAAATTGTGTATAGTTTCCCTTAATTCTTCTTGTTCTGCCTTCTCTAAAAGCCAAACAATTGTCCATGGGAATGCCTAAATGTCTAGCTTTTTGTGAACTATATAACACAACACCTTTAACAAGAAATACATTTCCCAGTCAACTATCACCTAGGAATTTTTCATTGTCTGACAGAAAGTCCATTTTCACTTGGTTTGGCATTTTCTCTAGTGTCCATCATTCACAGTCACTCAACCATTTTACATTGGAAATGAACCATTAGGTAGATCCTATTACACCTAGTAAAAGTAGTTCTTTTATTACCTAATTGCCCATGTTACCTAGCAAGGCATAACAAAAATGAAAGTGCCATCCAAGAATTATCCTGCTCTTCTAGAAATCATATTATTGTAATAAAATTATTGAGATTACGAACTCAAAATTATTGAGATTCGATACATTCAATATAGCCAAAGAAGCCTACTGTATATATATATTGGCCATCAACATGATTTTTCTGTTTGCTATCTAATCAGATTAGTTCTACCAGATATTATTGTGTTCATACCAACTATCAGAAAGTGAGAAACTACAATATGAATATTGCTAACATACAATTTTAAAAAAAACAGTTGTATTCTGTGTTGTTACTATTTTACAAATCCTCTTTGGTAACATTTGCAACTTCCAATGTGAGAAATCAATAATAATTATAAGCTTACATCATTATAACTCAGATGGATGGATGGATAGATGGATGGATGGATGGATGGATGGATGGATGGATGGATAGTCAGTTAGCAGACAGATTCCGTTCCAAAGTTATGCATTCATTGCAAATTTTTTGGTCATATTATAGTGGGACGTGATGGAATGCAAATAAATCATAGAAGAAAGACACAAACAATTTATCAATTGCAATTTATCTTATCTTGAAAGCAGCTGATCCACAGTTCTGTTTAAAGCAATATGTGTATGAAAAGGCCTATAGCCTTTTTTGGATGGTTGTCACAGGCAGAATCTTCACAACGGTGTGGCTCAAATTGTGAAAAATTCTCCCATGGTTATTCATCAAGCTAAGATGCTATTTTTTAAAGCACTGGTTAAAATCTTTTGATTTAACTGAACTTAGGGGATATCATTCTTATTATTTTCAGATGTAACATGTGCTGCCAAATTATTCTTTGCTTTTTAACTTTAATGGTTTTTATTCCCTTTTTTAGAGATCCCTGTTTTAAATAATATTGAAAGCTACTTTGTCAACCTGTCATTAACTGAAATATGGTCTATGCATCATTAAAATAAAATATAATAAATCATACATAGGGTGCACTGTGGTAAGGTGAGAGAATGGTAAATATTCTGAATAGTTGAAATAAATGAACCAAGGCATGTCATAGAAGAGAGAAAATGGAATTGAAATGGAACCAGGCTGCTGATGTATAACATGAAAGTTTTGAATTGAGAGGACAGGTG